>NC_091847.1:27000588-27354338 GCF_037783145.1 Equus przewalskii | reverse complement strand
GCTAGCCTAGAGTTGGGAATCTTTTGGGCACTACCTCATTGTATCTACCCTATGGGGCAAGAGGCAAAAGGCAGCACCGCGTTTATGCCTATTACTGTACAACCTCAATAAGATGTTAACTCTTCATGCCTATCAGAGCTTCAAAGAATTATAGTAGCAAAAAGTTTTAAGGACGTCCATCACGCCTTCCTTCCCACATGAGAGCTACTAAGTCCAAGAAACCTACTTACTTATCTTTGTGTGTTGATGTCTGTTTCTCTTCTCTCCTTTCTTTTCATTTTTCTCACGTCTTGGAGAATATAGACACAGGGCACATCCCTCTGTGTGTATCTCTTTTTCTTTTCTACCTTACTTATAGTTGGATTAGTAAACTCCTCATCTCTTTGGTTTTTTATTTGTTAATCTCTTATTACGTTTTTACCCTGAGTCTTTTTTGTTCTTTAGCTATATGTCTCTTTCACTCAATGAACCTCTCTCAAGAACTAAACAGATGTTTTCCTTGTTTTAGTAATTGAATTGTTTTACATTTTTTTTTAAATGTCCATGTTCATTCACTCAATTATTTAACATATAATTATCGAAGACCTATTGTATTCCTGTTTCATGTTAGGAACTAGGAATAGGACAATTAGCAAAACATATATTGCCTATACCCTCACTCTGCCTTATAGTCTTTGGAGAAAACAGACAAGTAACCTGGCAATGATATTACAGTATGATAAGCTCTTTGATAGTGGACGTGGAGTTCTCCGAGAACACATAGAAGAGGTAATTATGTTGGTACTAAAGGGGTTGAGTCTTGAGGAAAAACTGCCAGAGGTTTTTTTTTTTTTAGGAAGATTAGCCCTGAGCTAACTGCTGCCAATCCTGCTCTTTTTGCTGACGAAGACTGGCCCTGAGCTAACATTTGTGCCCACCTTCCTCTATTTTATATGTGGGACGCCCACCACAGCATGGCTTTGCCAAGGGGTGCCATGTCCGCACCTGGGATCCCAACCAGTGAACCTGGGGCCGCCGAAGTGGAACGTGCGAACTTAACTGCTGCACCACCAGGCCGGCCCCAACTGTCAGAGCTTTTCACATTAGGCCTAAATGTGAAGAATTAGGTGAAATTACCCTTCTGGGCAATGGAAGAATGGCTATTCCAAGTGGTGGAAACAGCATCCAAATAGTGACAGAATCAGATGGGTATTTTCAAAATATCACTGTTTTCCATACAATACTACAGTTGGGATGGGATTGCAAGCAGGCAGACCAGCCAGGAGAGTGTTACAATTGTCTCTTCAAGAGGTGATGTTGGCTTCCAATAGAAGAGAGACAGAGAAAATTGAAAGAGATGAACATAAATATTATTAGTTGGGGATAAGGATGGAAGAGCTAAGGCTGATGCCACCGCCTCTGACTTGGTCAATTAGTAGATAATGGTACTATTCCTTGAGCTGAAGAGCACAGAAGAAGGAGCAGGAGCACAAAAGCTTGAGGTGGAGGGAACTGGAGAAAGAACAGGATGAGTTCAGTTTTAACTACATTCTATTTGAGTTCCCCAGAGGACACCCTCACAGAGGGGCCCAGGGGGCAGTTGGCTATATAAGTCTGAAACACAGAAAAGAAGCAAGTACGGTAGATAAGCTTTGGAGATAAGATTTTTTTTTCTTAATGGAATGAATACATTGTGCATATATTAAGTGAATTCTTTCCAATACAGATCCAAAAGTGAAAGTAACTCTAGCCCAATCCTTGATATGCATCATCAAAGTCTTTGGACTTTTTCCCCTTATCACCATACACTTGTGTTCCTTATTAGTATCTTTGTCAAAAGGTCAAATCAAACTAATTTTATCAATCTTTTATGTTTATATAGTCCTTCACAGTTTACTAAAGTTCTTTCCTATACAGCTCTGGACAAAGTCTCGAGTCCATGAGCTGGCATTAGAGAAGAAACCCAGGGCCAGGAAACCTGGATAGAACCACAGACCAGGAGTTCTAATAAGGTTACTGCAAGTATTTATTCTGGGGTCACAGCCAGTGTTCAGAACCAGAAGTCACAGAGTTAACCAAGCCAAGGCCCAAGATCCAAGCCAAGAGTCAGAGCCAAGGCCATGGGCAAAGCCAAGAAGCAGTCACAGGATTAGCACATCAGAACAAGCCCCAGAACTGCTGTTGAACCCATGGTCCTCCCTCAGGCCCCGTGTCCTTTGGAGGCATTCTCTCTCCACAGACTGGTGAACTCAGAGGAATGCGATCGAAGAGTGGAATGGGGCAACTGCCTTTACAGGAACATTACTTGGGAGAACACACCCAGAATCCCACCCAAAGCATCTTAACTACCTTGCACATTCTTTTAAGATGAGTGAGGTTATTTTTAAAATATCAGCTTTGAGTGTTATTTACGAAGTTATTAAACCCCCTGGATGTAAAATATCATTTTTTACATTAAGTTAAAATAAACAGGAAAAAAAATGATTCCACACTCAATTGGATTTCTTTCAAAGAATCTTAAAAATAGAAAATCCCAAATTCTATTTTGAATACTTTCCTTTGACATCTTATGATAGGTCTTCCTTTGTTTTCCCTCTTTTGCAGAACATTAGTCAGAATCCCTAGATTATGTCCTTTTTTCTTTCTCAGCTTTGATGTAGCCAAAAGATCCTAAGATCCACCCAGGTAAGAAAACTAAACTTTTTACTAATCCTGTATTCTTAGAAATAAATTTAGCAAAATGCATTTTTCTTTTTAAATATAATTTTGAAGAGAGAGTGCATTCACATGGCTCAACAACTTGAGAAGTACATTTAAAAGGTATACAGTGAAGCCTCTTTCCCAATTCACTCCCACTGAATTGCCCACAAAGGTAACTATTGTCATTAATTTCTTGCTATTTCTTCAGAGCTTTGTGTAAGCGCAGATATGTGTTCCCAATTCTCCCCTTTCTAAGCAAAATGTAGCACACTGTTCACATTGCTCTGAAGCTTGCTTTTTTCCATATAAATGTGTGCAGAGATTTCTCATTTCTTTTTAGTGTTGCATAGTATTCTATTGTATGGGTGTACCAAAGTTTATTTTACCAGTCTTTTAATCTAGACAATTAACATGGACACTTAGGTTGTTTCTTTAGTATTACAAACACTGTAGCAATGAATACTATATTTATATATCATTTTGCAAATATGCAACTATATCAGTAGGAAAAATTGCCAGAAGTGAATTTGATGAATTAAGAGGTATTTGAATTCATAATTTTTTTTCCTGAGGAAGATTCACCCTGAGCTAACGTCTGTGCCAATCTTCCTCCATTTTGTATGTAGGTTGCCACCTCAGTATGGCCACTGACGAGTGGTGTAGGTCTGCACCCAGAAACCAAACCCAGGCCACTAAAGCAGAGTGTACTGAATTCAACCACTAGGTCACACGGCCAGCCCTGAATTTGTAATTTTAATAGATATAGCTAAATAGCTTTCTGCAATGTCATGTGAATATCCACTTCCTCACAGCCTTGCCAACAGGTACTTTTAACAAACTTTTAGACTTTTGCCAGTCTCTAAGTGAAAAGTATGGTTCTTGATATTGTTCAATAAATTTTTCTCTTACTGTGGGTATTATTGAGCATGTCATATATTTAAGAGCCAAAGATATGTTTTCTTTTCACAATCTTTGTCTACATTTCTTTTAAATTGTTGATTTTTTTAATCATTGATTTCTAGAATATCTTTATGACATTAGCCCTTTTGCTACAGTGTGAGTTTTGAATTCTTTCCCCCGTTATGTTCAGTTTTTGACTTTTATAAATTGTTTTTGGCCGTGCACAATTTCTAAAAATTTTATGCGTCAATTTTTTAAATCTGTATTCAACTTCTAAAATATCAATAAAATAAAAACACATGAATACTACAACATGATAAAATATAGCTCTCTCTTCCCCCAATCTAGCATCATACTCATTTATAATACACCAGGTATAGGAGCAAAACAAAATGCCCAATATCAACACTATGATTAATATTGTATGAAAGGTACTGACCAACAGAAACAAAAAATGAGAATGAAAATGGGAGTTAAGAACATACCTAGGCATAACCAAAAGAATTTGCAAGACCTATATGAAGAAATCTTATAAATCCTACTGAAGGACAAAAAAGGATCCTTGAACTAATGGTAAGACATATCATCACCTTGGGTGGGAAGACCCAACATCATAAAGATGCCAATTTGTCATAAGTTGACTCATACATTTTCTGGACAATCCTCCCCAAACTAATAACTGGGTTTTGTT
Source organism: Equus przewalskii (assembly GCF_037783145.1). Lineage (NCBI taxonomy): Eukaryota > Metazoa > Chordata > Mammalia > Perissodactyla > Equidae > Equus > Equus przewalskii. The sequence continues at coordinate 27,350,068 of NC_091847.1, read as the reverse complement.
GTGTTTGTTTTTATTTGTTCAATTTGCTTTGTTTTAAAAACTAGATGAGATAGTTATAAAATCCAAGTGGAAAGACAAATACATAAGAATATCCAGGAAAACCCTGATAGAGAAGAGCGATAAAGGTAGACTAGCTCTACAATGTGTTAACATATATTCTAAATAGTCAATAATTAAAAGAGTGTGTCAGTATTACATGAATACCAGCAGACTAGTAAAATATTATAATAAATCCACAAATAAATCCAATACACACAGAAATTTCGTTTATGACAAACATGGCATCTCAAATCCATAGGTAAAGGTGAATTATTTCATAAATGATGCTGGGACTCCTGGACAGGCATCTAAAGCAAAATATTGGGTCCAGACATCATACATTCCAAGCACTAGATAAATTCAAAATGGATCAATATTCCCAAAAGAAAAAAGAAAAGAAGCAAGGAAAGAAAAGGAAGGAAGGGAGGGAGGGAAGAACGAAGGGAGGAACAGAGGACTAAAACACTAAAAATTCATTGTAGGTGAGTTGTTTTATAACCTTGAAATGGGGAAAACGTCTAATTATGAAGCAAATACACATTTTAGTATTTTTTAAATGTTCTGTACAATTCTAAAATCTTAAGAATCTTTCTTGGATGATAAAATATCAGCCTGTGTCAAACCCTAAGTAGATATTTTTGAGAAAAAGAATGAATAATCTCTTTTCTTTCAAGCAAAAAGATATATTTGAGAATATCAGAGGATATAAACACAGAGAGGGAACGGGATTTTAAAAGGCTCTGGTTGAAATACAAAAAAAAAAAATTCTGAGCAATCTTTCAAGTTAAGTATTTTAAGCTCTTGTATATTTTAAAAAGAACATGGATTATAGTGATTCATAGACGGAAGATACAGGTTCAAGTTCCTATTCTCTTACTAACCAAGCACATGACCTTGGGGAAATTAGCTAATCTTTCTGAAATTTAATTTTCTAATTAACAAATAGTATTAATAGGATAATTCCTGTCAAAGCCACCAAATTATTGTTTTTATCAAATAATCTCATCTGAAAGTACTTCATAATCTATAAAAACTATATAAATGTTCATTGTTACTTCATATGGTATATATTTAAGCACAAGAGATGTAGATTTTAATGATAAGAAATTCAGATTAACCAATCAGATGAAGACACTCTATCCAGCATCCTAACAGTTTAGGAATTGACAGAGTAGAAGTTAGAATAAATTTATTACTGTCTATGAAATTCTACTTTATTACTTTGAACCTTATTGTTTAAAATTAAACTAGATGATTATGTAGAAAAAGCATTATTCCAAATGGCATATTGTTATCTGCCAGCGGTCAATGGATGGAAGCAGCAGCAGGTACAATGAGGAAGTGAGGCAGAGGCAAATGTCTGATGCCCACCACTGAAGTGAGTCAGTGTTGCAGAGCACACAATAGAGAGTCTTGGCAGGGGCACCTGAGCTACAGAGGAAGCAAAGAAGGCAGCCATCTCTCTTCGCTTTCTAAACCGCCACCCGTGTGTCCACATCTCTCCATCAATAGCTTCCGAAGGGTCATGCTAATGGCAAAAGGAAAAACTGCTGGCGCCTTCTCCCCTCTGGGTTTTAGTAACACCAGGGATGGAATTTTCAGATACAATGTGTGCCAAATCGTGACAAGAAAAAAGCATTTTCAATAAGGATGCTGGGCAAGGGGAGCGGCTTTGGTTTTGCTTTGGAATCTTAACTCTAATAGGCAGGCAGAGCCAATTCAATCCAGGAAGCCCTATGTAACAATACCCAGATGGACTCTTTTATTTCTAGAAAAGAAAATGATTTGCTGAGAATGATTAGTCCCACCATCTGAGATGAAAAAGGTATATGGTTTACTATACATACTTACATGCTTTAAAGAACAGATAGTGTATTCTGATCCCACTGTCTGTTCTCAAGAACAAAATAAATTAAAAGTAAAAAAACAAACACTCCCTTTCTCCTCCCCAACAAGAAAGAAAATAACAAAGAAAGACGAAAACCTTTTGTGATCACGAAAAGTTTTTTAACCAAACTAGTCTGAATCCTTTCACTATGTTGCTTGATTTCCACACCACATAGTTTGCTACTTTCTTTAAGGTCCACATTACTAATTTTAGAAAATTCTCTTTCTATATTTGCTTGCCCAAAGGATGGCTTTTATGAATTGCATTATTTGAGTAGTCATCAGTAAAATTCTATATGGGGCTAAGCTTCCCTGAATATTTCTACAGATTTTTCGTTCCTGTGTTTCCACGTAGGATTAGGTGTAGCTCTAACCTGAGGGTCCTGCGTCTTGGTTCCACCTACTACCAGTGGTATGCTGGAGTCAGCTTGCATCACTTGCCAGAGCTGATCATGTACATCTCTTCCCAGCTCTGAAACCAGCGACATCACGGTAGTAGCTTAAAATCATCCATGGTAGGGATATTTACACCATGGAAAATGGCAAAGGCTAAAAGTCAACACCACCCCCTCAAGAAAGCCAGTTGTTGGTCATTTTCCAGCATACGTGACTATCTACTAGAGGACCACTGCTCTCTGACCAGCGAGATGAAAAGGGCAACTTAAATACATTTTAGCAGGATGATTTGCATCTTACTTGCAATACAGACCAAAAATGAGTGCCTACTCATACCCAAACCTAGAAACCTTGTTGATCCAGGTATAATACCATTGACATATCCCAGAAGCGAGATCTTGAGCACAGCCAGATATGAGAAGTTATCGATAGTGTGACTATTTTCCATGCCCCATTATTTGCAGCAAACCAAAAGCTCAAATGATAAGTTGCAAGACTTACAGGTGGATGGTGGGGAGGTGGAAGTGTGGGACATCCACTATTCAGTGGTCAGTTCATGAATTAGGAGCCACTGGTCTGGGGCAATAGAACAGGGGACGTTGGTGTGAAGAAAATTCTTTTTTCCCCATACGTTACCTCCTTTCCGTGCTTTCAGCAAATATGGTGGTGGGATGGCCCAAAACCCTTTCCCTCCCAGGTGGCAGATAATTTGAAATCTTCTTTCAACAGGTGTCCTATAGCATTGGTTGTGGGCTGAATTGTATCCCCCCTAAAATTCCTCTGTTGAAGCCCTAACCCCCAGTAGTACCTCAGAATGTGCCTATTTGAAAAGAAGATCTTAAGGAGATAATTAAGTTAAAATGGGGTCATTAGCATGGACCCTAATCCAGTATGACTGGTGTCTTTAGAAGAACAGGGAATTAGGATACAGACAACACACAGAGGCATCGTGCAAAAGCACCAGAAAAAGAAGCAATTGACAAGCCAAGGGGAAAGGCATCAAAATAAACAACCTTGCAGACACCTTGATTTTGGACTTCTGGACTCTAGAACTGTGAGAAAAATACACTTCTGTTGTTTAAGCCACCCTGTCTGAGATACTTTGTTACGGTAACCCTAGCAAACTAATACAGCACTCCTCTTCGCTATGAACTGAAGTTTGTGCCCCCCCCCCCAAATTCATATGTTGAAGCTCTAACCCCCTATATGACTCTATTTGGGCATAGGGCCTTTAGGGAGATAATTAAGCTTAATGAGTTCCTAAAGATGGGGCCCCAATCTGATAGATCTGATGTTATAAGAAGAGAAATAAACATCAGCCATTTCTCTCTCTCCACACCTGCAAAGAGGAAAAGCTATGTGAGGACACAGCAAAAATGTGCTGTCTACAAGCTGAGAAGAGAAGTCTCACCAGCACCTTGCGAGCACCTTGATCTTGGCCTTCCAGCCTCCAGAACTGTTAGAAAATAAATTTCTGTTGTTTAAGCCAACCAGTGTGTGGTATTTTGTTATGACAGCCTGAGCAGACTAACATACTGTGTATTAGTATCACAGTTTCTTAATGTCTTTGTGTTAGTATCTTCCTTTGTATGTTTTACTGTTGGGTAGGTATCAGAATATTATGAAATGAATGCAATTACCTGTAAGGTTAAATCCAACATGGAATCAGAGAAGAAAATAATGACATTTTGCTTTTCCAAAACTTAAAGTGTATTTCAAATAAGAAATGACTAAGAGAAAAGCTACATATAATACTTTGCTACCCTATGGTTTTTGGCTTCTAAAGGCTTCATTCCCAAAATTAGAAACATAAAGATTAGAGAGACATTTAGTTACTGGTAGACAGTGGCCCTAAAAGAGGCTACCTATTCTGCTCATGGGGCATAATTCTTCACTTAGGTCACCCAGCAACACAGTTATTTGGGAGGAAACATGAACACTTCCTGACCACTAGGTTATCATGTGGTCTACCAATGCCAGAATCATCCAAAAGTGTGGTGAGTTCCGGTGATGCCCCCCTCCGACCCTGCACTCTGGAACACCTCCAACTGAATCAGCGCCGGGCATTGCAGAGGAAATTGCAAATGGAACTGTACTGAATGTTTCTTCTTAGCCTTTCCATATCTACCCTCCATCCTTTTCAATTTTGCTCTGTAACTTGCAAAGTGACCATTATGGATGGCGTCAACAAATTACCTTTGCCCTGCAGCTTCTGGTTGGGTTTACCAGCAGAGTATATCCGAGGACTAGAGGAGAGCGGGGCTAAGTACTTATTGCCCTGACCGCCCTCCCTCACTTCCATGTTACTGAGGAATGATTGTGTTCCATGATTGCAGATCACAGCTCCAGTCTTCAGCCCTGTGCATTTAAACACACTCTCTGAGTTCCTGTAACCTCTCCTTCTACTTGTCCCTTTAGGCCTAGGCTGTAAAGGCTCCCTCTTCTTCCTCGTGACTGGGTACTGCACCAATCCTTGTTCATTTTCCTAAATACTGCCCACAGTTTTGTAAATAATCCCTTTATTAAATTCTCCTGAATTAACCAGTTTGAGAGAGCCATTTTTTTCCTGACTCTGACAGGTACAAGAGCCAGTGAGGGTCAAAGGTGTAGCTGATCCAGACGACACCGAAAAACTTTTCTGCACTACCCCATTCCAAGTTACTGTACTTTAACACGTTTCCACTTCAGGGTCTTTGTGCTTCGTGTTTTCTCTTCTGAAGAGCTCTTTCCATTTTTCTTCACATGATTGGCTCCATCCCATCATTTCAGAGAGAACTGTTCTGTATAAAAGGTCCTTCTCTTTGCTTGTTGCTCCATTTCATTTCCTTCTGACATTAATCAGAATGTGAATGTATCTTTATTCAGTTTATTGTCTGTCACTCACTTCTATTCTACAGATCCCAAGAGATTAGAGATCTTGGCTGTGTTACCACATCTCTAGTGCCCACAGTAGTGTCCGGGATGTGGTAGGCTTTCAATAATTATATCCACCCACTTATCAACCACGTCATACTCCCTTCTTCTCTTCTTCCACGCAAACACACACACTCTCTCCACCATGCACACATACTTTTAACATTATTTATAACCCATTTTCAACAGCTAATTTCTATAAGCTGCTTTGGATGCTATTTTAATTGAATTACATATATAAGAATTGTTGAGAAGTGAGGGCCTGTGCACATCCTGCAATTACCCTAAGCCTAGGTCCTTCAGGCTCCCTAGCAATACCCTTCTGACTGATGCAATGAGGCAATAAATTATTACTAACACGGAGTGTTTCGCTCCCAGGGAGGGATGTGGTCATTGGGGAGAAATAGTCTCAATCATTGATTCATTCAGCCAATTTCTATTTCTTTAAATAAAAAGTGGTACATCAATAGAAAGTTTAAGGATAATGATGGAACACTTAATATTAAATGAAAGAAAAACCAAGGAGATGTGGATGAGATTTGAAAGACTTTGAAGTCCACATGAGGAGGGATTTGGTCTCTTGCCTTCCACCTAGAATACATAATTAAGATAACTTTGGCTCCAATGGGGCACATGGGGACTGTAGAAGGATTGAACATTTTAGGGATTTAGAACATGTCTACAGTTGTCTCTGCCTTAATTACATAAGGGGAAAGCTTTTATTTTAACTCTGGCCAAGGAAACCCTAGTCATGAAACTGTTTTTATTTGACGAAATGTTTACTCTCACAGGAAAGAGGCAGGGCTGTGCACAGTTGATGAGCCAACACTGAAGTGGTTATACATGAGCAGAGGGAAGGCTCCAAGAAATGGGCATGGAAAAGTTGCCAAAATTATCATGACATCAGGGTCATAGATCAAATCTGTGACCTTCCTGCAAATCTTGGGAAATTCATGTTTACAAAATACGCGGCACAATCATGAAACTTCTAAAGACATTCTCCAAACAGTCATATATTGCAAACTGCTAAATTGTATATCACAGTGAATAAAATGTTAATGTTTCAAAGACTTTGAAAGCAAACATGCTTATATATGCAGATTTCAGTTATAGAGAAAGCCTTGTCCTAAATCAACTGTGCATACCTTTTCTTTGCACAACTGTAGCCAAACTGCCATGCAGCTCAAAGGTAAAGGCAAACAATGAGAACAAAGCCCAGCGCTAGAGCTAAGGGAAATTTGATTCAAGTTTTGAGGGTCCAAGCCACTCCTGACTGCTATGGGGTGTTTATTGTTCATGAAGGACAGAGGGAGCAAATGTTGATTATGAGCTCACTCGAAAGTCTCTCACACCCAATAAACTGTGTTGCATTTAGGAGGTCTGGTGGGGAATGGCTGAGACCATCTTATCAGTGTGACTCCTATGGAAGTTCTGAGATAATCTTGCATGGTCACAAATATTATTACTGATCAATAAAAACCTCATTTTGCAATGCTGAGTTGATGAAGATAAATAGTACACACACAATTAATGACTATGGTAAGGATCTGAAATTCAACAGCCTTGACGTCCAGTCTCAGTCCATCCCCTGTTTTATTCTGAAATCCAGGACACTTAAGCTCTTTCCCTCAGTTTCCTGATTCAATTTCATTTAATACCATGTACAAGCCATTTTTCTAGAAGATAGGAGACACCAAGATGAATAAGAAATTCACCAGGCAATAAAAATTCCAGCCCAGTCAGAATCATGTAAATTAATACCTACTAAACGGGAAACATTAAGATTGACTATGCAAGAAATCACCAAGTTTTAAAACTGAGTGAAAACAAAGGATTTGTGTATCCCAACCCCTGCATTGAGCGCATGGAAGACAGTACAAGCTAAACATTTTATTTTTACTCTTTGTATTTATTGATTGTTCGCATATGTTGACCCTTCAGTGAGGGCACAGTCTTAACCCTTATACAAATATAATTCTAATGAGGGCCAACTTGGATTTCCATGAGGTGTAAGCCATACCATTTCTGGAGGAAATAAAATATGATTGAAATAGTATAGCAAATAATACACCTATGCAACTTTGTCAGTTGCTATTGCAGCATGGCATTTCGAATTTTATTTTCCTTTGACATATTTTCAACTATATTCTAAGTTCTTAGAAGACAGAAGTCTGAGACTTATACTTGTGGACTTACGGATTAAGAGTACCTAGCACTAAAAATTAAATATATTGGATGCTCAAAAAATCTTTTCTATGTTGTTGGATTCTCATGTGAACCTACTTCCACCAGTGCAATTTCCAATTAAGGTGAAAGTAAGGAAAAGTGTTATAGTAAGTCAAAAAAGTTTAATGAAATAGAAGGGAAAATTGATTAAAAATTAGGAAACAGAAGGGTAAAAGTCCTGAACTACGTCAATATGCATATCACTGAGTCTCCAGCACCTAGAAGAGTGGCCCCTTTTAAATATTTATTCAGTTAATAAGTTAATTCTTAGTCTCTCTCTAGGACAAAGCAAAAAGGACCTCAGATATCAAGTAGTTAGGCCATGTCCCATGAGAGGAATCACATGATCTGTTTGGTTCAAAATCATAATATGAAGTCATCCAGCCATCATTCACATATCTGGAACAGAGAGGGAGTGAGGCGAGAAAGCAAATCAGGAGAAAGAGTAAACTTTATGAAGGACTTATGTATTAAGCGCTGTGCTAGGTGCTTTATACAGAAGATCGTATTTAATCCTTACACATCACTATAAATTAGATTCTATTATTTATTCTACAGATAAAAAAACTGAGTGATAAGTATAATAAGCAGACTCATTCAAAAGAAATAGGGAAAAGTGAGACACAGTGTTGTTCAGTTGAGAGATAAAAAATATCAGAAATTAAATTATCCTTCAGAAGGTTGACATGTTAATTTAACACTTTTATTAAAAATAACAATAAGCAAAATGCTCACTTAAGAAATGTATGTGTGTGTTTGCATCCATATGCACATTTCCATTGGATGATAAAACTGAAGTACCCCTTAGAAAAATATAATGAACAAGTCCAAAAACAGTTTAACCAAAAGGTCTTGTAAATGATCTCAGTTCTGTTTTAGAAGAAACTACTCTCTAAGGAGAAATGAAATGAGTTTTAGTTTCAACATTCACTATCTTTTTGTGCTGTTCATGAATAAATTGGGCTAATTGTTGAATGTGAGAAGTGATGGTTTTATGATACATATTACTGCCCCAAAATTATTGGTTGCTAAATTCATCATCTTTAACCAGTGTTAGGCTGACTCTAGAAGAAAGAGATGTGATTCTCAATGTGGAGTCTCCTAAGCTTCTTGCAATCCCCAGGTGTATCTGCAACAGGTAACCCCAGTCATCAAGTACACAAACTGGAAACACTGAAGGAGTTTTTAATATCACAAAACATTTCTATATTTAATATGTATTTTAAGCATATCAATTTCTGCGCATAAAGAGTAACTAGCACATCATGCATTACAATGTCATACTAGTTCTGAGGAACAACGGCTTTCAATTTAAAGAATAAAACACCCTCCAGCTGAAGAAAATTCTCACATTACAATATGTTTAAAAGAATCTATTCCAGTTGTGGTTGGTTGTCTATGAGAAATCTTTTTCATGGGGAAAAAAATTGAACATTCCCATGTGAAAGTCTTTCTTGCAAGAGAAAAAACTGTCCGTTGCGTTTTATACAAACTAGGTGAATTCAAAATGATGGATCATTTCAAAAATATTCATTATACTATTTACTTACATAAATGTGGTTGTATAAAAAGTAAAAAAGGAATGCATTCACAATTGGTTTAAGTCATTTTCTCTTGGCAAACCACCATATAAAACAGGGGCGTCATGGCGCCACGGAATTCTGAATTGTGGTGGAGCATCATCCGTACACATGGCATTAATCTTTGTCTCGTTGCAGGAGACACCCTTGCTTGCATTAGCAGGCTGCCTCTTAAATGTAAGATGGTGTAATGTAACTCAGGTTTAAATAACACAATAAATAAGATCTATTTCTCTTTAGTCTTTCTCACCAATCTCTTCCAAGACCTCTTTGTTAAAGTGCTTCATTGTTTACACATTTTAATGTAAATAACAACTTCTGGGGTATGGGGCACACTTTTCCAAAAAAACATGGTAAAAGAAGCTCAAGAGGTTAATATCAAATTTTTTTCTTAGTACATTAAGCAATTAAAAGACTTTTTTAAAAAAATCAGCATATGCATGTGAACACAGCATAATTACCCCACTTTCTTACTTGTCTTTTAACAAACTGACAATCCCAATATTTTGGAAATATCGCTGTTTTATATCACTTCATGCTCCCCATGACAAGGGGAACATTTATCTGTCTTTAATGTCTTCTAATTAAATACTCAAAGCATTCTTAAAGCCTTCTTTTTCCAAATATAGATATATTTTAAAATAACAGACTTTTCCAAATGCATTTTTCTATTGAACTGAGAAGCTTTCAGAAACTGTCCCCAATGAATATAATGACTATTTAAGGAAACAAGCTATTTATGTGGAAATATTAAGAGGGATGATTTTGATAACCCACACTCAAGGCCAAAATAAGGATCATTGGGACTTTTACTGAAGAAGTTAATGGAGGCCAGGCCATTGGCAAATGACCTTGAAATCCCTCGATGTAGCCTCAAATTGGCTTCAGCACAAGCTTATTATTAATGCAGACAGCTAGTTTATACCATGAAAAGCACATGGTATCTCTTTCTGAAACCATTGCTGTCACTCAGGCACCCCCAGTCACAAATATAAGCATCAATGTGACAGCACGTTTACATGTTTTTAATACATATCAGAAGTTTATTAATCAGTATTTTGTGTTTCCTGAGAAAATTAGAATTCATTTTCTTAATAGCAGCTTAACATATTTATATTAAATAATTATCATATAAAGGTATTTAAATGAAGCATATTACCTTGCAATACTTGAATTAGATTTTAAATTTTACTTTCTTCTCTGATTGGTAATGCCCCAGAGACACATATAAACCACATTTTATTTTAGATATGTCAACATGTTCCAACTATTTTCCCTAATGTTTTTGAAAACTGATATGATACACTTCAGAACTCGCGCACACACACACACACACGCACACGCACATACACACACACTCACTCTACCCAGTCAGAAAGGAATTGCTTGCTCAGTTTGCGATATGGAATCATTGGGGACTGGGTTTTACTTTGGGAAATTTGAGTACCATGCATTGTGAATGTAAAATAAAGAAATAAAGCCTGGGAAGTTAGAAGATTATTTTTTTTGGAAATGTATGTTTAGAACTTAAAAAAAAAAAGGAAAAAATCTCCTAATGGTAAAGCATTAACAAATACTTTTTCATATGAATAAAATCTGTAATCAGTTAGATAAGAGCAATGTGCCTTTTTTTGGCATTTAATCAAACAATGAAATCATATACACATTTCCTGACACAAAAGACAAATGATGTAATAATCTGAAGGAGTTTCTCTATCTCCTTGGAACTTTGCATACTTGACTTGTTTTCCATATTTTGTGACTTTAAATGGTGGGAAAATTATATTAAAATGCTTGTAGCAGTTCCTCTAAACCAGCATCCTTTTTGTTTTATTGTATTTAATATAAAAGCAGCAATTATTTGATTTCAAAGTTATGAAAATATGTACCTTATGAGAAAACAAGCAATTTAAGCTTTAATTGGTGTCATTTTTCACAGAACTGGCAAGATTCTTGCATCCCTGGCATGTTGTTTTTCTATAAAACTGCAGAGCTGCCTTCAATGAATGTTTTACGAACGCAAAAGTTGTTATATGAAGGTATATGCATAGATGCCTGGAAATATAAGATTTCTGGTGGGAGTTATTTACAAAAGATGTATTTCATTTGTTACTGTACGTGTAACAACTCCTATTATTCTAAATGTTTCTCTCTTCTCAATAAGACTGTTCTTAGCTCAAGTCTATGAAATGTTGAAGCTTGCGTCTAAAGTAGAATAAAAGCGAATGCTTTGATGAGGGAAAAAAATAACACTTGTGAGAAATGTAAAAAGAAATGATCATTTTAACTGAAAAGGAAACCATATTGCAATATATTGAAAGACTAATTCTGGTTTTAATCAGAAGAAAGACAATATAGATTATACACAGAGAGGTTTACCTTACATAAATTACATATATAAACCACAAAACTTTCTGTTTTCTGAAATGTTGGTTTACCGTGAATACTTTGACTTGTTCCATTCAGATTATGCATTTCCCACATTCTTCAAAATTACGTTCTGTTCTGAAGGACAGCAGTTTTATACATTTATTGAGAGGTTTCATAGCTTTAGCTTCTCTGAGGTCTTCAGTGGTTTCCGCACCCGAGAAGGTGTTTGTTTGTTCATTGTTGTTGTTGCTGTCTTTAGCGCAAATTCCCGGAGCTACAGTCAAGGTTTCTTATTCAAAAGATCAGGACAAAGATAAAGAATCCATATTTTTTTTAAATGTCTAGCTGGTTGCTGTAATCAACCAAATTTGAGGAAAATTGCACATTAGTGGACTTTGTGAAGGAAGTCCTTGTTGGGTAACTGGAAAGACAAGTATTCTTTAAATTCTATTTACATCTCTGACTTTTGTTTTATGTTGGCAATACTTACCAATAACAATAGCTAACATATACTGAGTCTTACCATGTTCCAGTCACTGTGCTAACCACCATACATGCCTGCACCCCAACACTTCTACAAAACAGAAATAATGATCTCTCCTCTTTAGAAATGAAGGAATTCTATGTTAGGGAGTAATTTACTATGGTCACCCAGGAAGTAATGAACAAGTAAGAATTGGAGTCCAGGTCCGTATAACCCTAACGGTCACATTTTTAACCAGTGTTCTATAGTAAGAGATACAAACATAAACAGCATCATGAGTGTTTTGAAAGCCTTTTTATGTTGGCTGCCCAAGTTAAGCATTAGTGCCACTAGGGCTGATGTGACCCAAACTGTTGATATTCTTCTTATTATTGTCATTACTAATTTGATTCAATTTTGATTCAAAATAAACCACCCAACACTAGTTGAATTGCATCAGAATAAGCTTTCCATTGCTGCCACCTTCTGTGAATATCAATATGAAAAGGTTTTAAATAATAGTTCATTGGGAGCAAAAGTATGTTCAATCCATGTAAGACTGCCATCTATTAACTCACTAATCCATGACTGCATTGGAACTCTACGAAGACATGACCAAAGGTACTGGCATGGTAGTTAAAAATATTTTTTACCGGGAAACCAACAAATTCATTTCCAAATGGATATCAATGCATTGTGCATCTTTGAAAGATGTTCCTTGACCCTAGAAGTTTCCCATATTCTTCAAGTTTGGGTTTTAGGTCCCTCCTTGGTTCCTCTAAGAACTCTGGGTACATCCCTATCAAAGCTTGAGCCTGTGAACCCCTGAGGTGCAGGGCTTCTGATGTTTGTCTCTCTATCCCCAGAGGGAGGCATATTGTTCTGGGCATACTCCAGACCATTTTTTGGAGTTGACAAATTTTTGCTATAAAGGACAAGATAATAAATATTTTAGGCCTTTAGGGGTATACAACATCTGTAGCAATTACTCAACTCTGCTACTGTAAAACAAAAACAGTGACAGACAATGCATAAGTAAAAAGGCATGGCTGTGTTCCAATAAAGCTTTATTCATGGACACTGATATTTGAGTTTCAGATAATTTTTATGTGACACAAAATAGTATTTTCATTTTGATTTTTTTTTACTATTTTAAAATATATAAACTATTTTTGGCTCATGGGTCATATAAAAATAGAGGGCTGGTTTTGGCCCATGGTTTGCTGAACCCCTACTCTAGGCCATCAATACACATTTGTTGATGGGTCGAATGGCTAGATAATTGTGAGAAATTAGTCTCTGTTTAGACAGAACACACGATGAGGCTATGCATATGATAAATGAAAGCCTGTGTCATGACATTCAATCTCCACTTTAGAAATAATTACAAAGGACAGAAAAAGTACTTCTGAGGTAGTAATTAGTAGGCAAAGTCAAAATGATGCAGGACCATATAATTAATATCAAACTAAAGATTTCTGGAAAACTCCAGATAGCATGTAGACTGACATAACAGAAAACTAGAGCAGGCCATCCTTACCAACAGGCAAGGACTCTGGTGGCTTTTTAGCTTCTTCCATGATATCTTGCTCAGCATCCTATTTGATCTGCCTTTGGAGATCAGAGACCATCTATTCCCACATCTGGCTCTTGCTCCCCTACGCTTATTTTAATTATTTAATTATTTGAGCACATCGGCTATCTTGCTTTCAAAACTCTCGTAAGTAACTCTTTGAACAGATTTGATGTCTTTCAGATAAAATTGCATTGTCGAGTTCTGACATTTTCCATGTTACTGCTTTAGGCTTTAAAGTAATTTTTAGCTTGTGAGGAGAAACCATCTTGCAAGACAGAGTCCATTCAGGTGGGTGTAGGATGGCGACTGCAGGGCTATGCTAGTGCCAAATGTGAGGGTGAGCCTGAGGCAACGGTAGAAGTGGGCACACTTTGTCCTTGCCTGCCTCCTGAAATCCCTAACATCGGAAGAATGATTCATGCCTCAGACCCATTAATCCCTGCTAAGGATATTAAGCAATAAGACTTCGCATTAATATGTTCCATCACGTTCCAATATGGGTTTCTTAAAATGGCCAGTCCTGACAGGCAAAATATCCTTCTCTTCTGACATTGCTGAGATGCCTTGAACTTCTAGGAGACAGAGAGTCAAGTCCCTGGCCCTGTCCCCATTAGGCAGGCCAGGTCAATCCCATGTGCTCACATGTCATCACTTCTTTCCAACCCAAATCACTCAAAAGCAAAAGAATGCAGGGATAGTTCCTTGGTTTACTAATTAGGAAAAAAAGATGTGCCTTATTTCAGAAGTTGTTCTTTGAAATTTATGAACTGGTATCTGATTCTGTTTACAAATATAGCATTTAATCTCTGGCCTGAAAATACTTGACTCCAAAAAGGAAAACATGGATGGTGGATGGCATTATGATATACGGGGATTCAAGACAAGCGCTCATAATGATAATTAGAGTGATCATTGAGATCATAGATCTGTTTGCTGAAGTTCTTATTCTCTGTCACCCTACTAGACTGTGAGCCACATAGGAGTGAGGACTGTGTCTGTTTCTACAATAGTGTAAAACAGAGCCCAGTACACTACAGGTACTCAATTAAAATGTACTGCACAAATAAATGGTTAAAGCCAGCTGACAAATGATCTAGCTGTTTACTTGTAACAGGAAATAAAAAGACACTTCCAATCCTACATATACCACAGTGCCAAGCACACTTAAATGTCTCTGCTTTAGTCCAAGGTCTACTCTTCTCTATCATGTGTGTCAGCTTCTGCTCAGCTAGTCTCTTGTGTGCTTTTGATCTTCTGCTCCATCCATTTCATATTCCACTCTCCTTACTGGAACCCACAGTACTTCACTGGCTTTTTTTTCTTTTACCTCTGCTTTCAGATACTTCTGTAGCTCTCGTAGGTCTAAATAATATCTCCCTGTTCCCTGAGGTAATATTTCCATGGTATATACCAGTAGTGAGGATATTACTAGCTGTCTTAACTTCCATTTCTCGTACAGTAAATAAAGAGGATGGCATCTATATCTATATGTATATCTATAATCTATCTATCTATAGCACTCCCTTTAATACTGAAATAATGCTGTCGCCTCATGATACAGGCCAATTAGATCCATCCAATTCTGAACATTGGTCCCAAAGTCTAAGGCTCCCATACTGTGACAGGAGGTCAGCAATACTGAAAAGTGATGACCGGATTCCTTGGGAGCTGATGAGTGTCTACAATAAGACAGAAGCCATAGAGATATGAGGGTATGAACACAGGATAGATTGTGAAGGAAAAATACTATAATTTGCCAACCAAATGATTATGTTATGCAAAGGTAAATTACTTAGGACTCTTGTGGTCAACTGCCAGAAACCCAAATTTAGCTATCTTGTACAAGAAAAAAATTTATTATAAAGATGCTAGGCTGTCTCATGAAACCCAAAGCTAGGACTGTGGCTCAACTCAGGGAAAAGATACAGTCAAGGACTCACAAGTATTAAGTCTCTTTGCCTTTTTCTCTCTCTTCTCTGTACGTATGTTCAATTCTTCTCTGTTTCTCTGTTTTCCTCAGCTTCTTAGACCATATGGCCTCTTTTTATGACAGTAGAGAACTTGGCCCAACCATTTGAGGTTCCAAATCTAAATTTCTGGGAAGATATTTCTTAGTATGAGTGCTTAGCCCTTGATCAGTTCACTATTAAACTGCAGCCATGTGGAAGAGGGTGTGGGTAAGTGGAGGAATATTTCTGGAAAGGGTGCTACGTGGAGGCTACCTGGCAGACAATCTCACAAAGAGTGTACTACAAAAGGGTAAGTATGAGTTAAATATGCTTCCAAAACCTCTGACTTTAAGATATGATACAACTCCCCCTGTGACTAGAGAAGACTAGGAAACTGAAATGGTCGGTCACAAGAGATAGATGAATAATTCTCCTTGACCCATATCAAATGTGAAAAGGAGTTCTGACATTGTTAGTTCACTCTAAGATGTCAAGAATTGTTAGTGGATAAATCATTAGACTTTTAGGTGCTAGGTCTTCGCCTCTTGTTGTATTCTAAGTGAAACTCAGGAATGATCAAGCAATGAATACTAGGCAGGACTAAACAAATAATATCAGTTAAATCTAGGGAACTTCTCAAGGAGTGTTGTATGTTAAACTCAAACTGGACAATCAGTAGATCTCACTTATTGGTTCCACCTTTATGTACCATGTTTTGGCACTGTGCTAATGACTATGGATATCAAATTAAATAATATGAGACCCTTTCCCTAAAGAACCTCATGCCAAATAAATATCTGAGAAACAGTGTTAACTGCCATAAGAGCATTACATATACAAGATTATAGTTTCATGATGGAAGGCAATACAATTCAGCTGAACCATCAAGGAAAACTTCACAGAGGAAGGGGTATTTCACTTAAGCCTTCACAAATGAGTACAAGTTCACCAAGTAGAGAAAGTGGAGGAAGGAGATTCTATGCAATGGTGTGGCACAAATAATATTTGACAATATCGTGTTATCTAGTTTTGTTCACTTTAGGGACCAGAAACTTGATAAGCAATTCAATGTGGTCCATTTAAGGCCAGATATCTTTTTTTTTTTTGAGGAAGATTACCCCTGAGCTAACATCTGCCACCAATCCTCTTTTTTGCTGAGGAATATTGACCCTGAACTAACATCCATGCCCATCTTCCTGTACTTTATGTGTGGGATGCCTGCCACAGCACAGCTTGACAAGCAGTGCATAGATCCGCACCCGGGATCCAAACCGGCGAACCCAAGGCTTGCCAAAGCAGAACATGCGAACTTAACTGCTGTGCTATCAGGCCGGCCCCTAAGGCCAGATGTCTTAGATATGAAGACAACAAATTACTAGATGAAAATGACGGAAACAACTTCATGAAAGTAGAAAAACACATACAATTGTGCAAATCATAATTCTATACAGCGATCTAAGTCATAGTCTGAATGTTTTGGCATGAATGCTAAGACTTACTGTCATTCCAGGATGGTCATCTCTGCTTCCACCTGTTTAACTGCTACTGAGCTTCCTGTATGAACCTGCCACCATTCTTGACCCTCACGTGTATGAATTGGTCTTGTGTGTCATTCGGTGTTATTTATAGAAAATTCTTATTCTTTGTGATGCTCACATTTTACTAAATACCAAGTCTGTCATGGCATATTTAAGGAGGTCAGGTTTCCTCTAAGACATTCTATAAATGATTTGGCCCTAAGGGGCCTGTCCTTTCTTTTGGACAGCCTACAGCTCCTCAGCTCTGAGTCTGTGTATTGTATCTATTTGCTCAGGCCAACATTCTGCTCCCCACCTTGAGATGGCAGACTCCATTTCTTCTGCATTTTGTCCCTTTGTACTCTATATGGCAATGAGTTCATGAACTGAAAACAAAACTCTCATTAGGCAGAAATAGGACTGCCCCCTCATTTCTGGTTAAATACCATTAATGATCTTACCTGGCTGTTACACTCCAGCAGTGTATTTTGCCATTTCACTCTTATAGTCATGTACTCTTTTTAAAGGTATAGGAAAGTGATGCATATACAAGTTTTGTGGAAAAGTGAATAATCATAATAATTATATCTGAGTGGTCATCAGTGGCAGAGAAAAGAAGTGTTTCAGGAAGGTCAAGAGAGTAAAAGGATGTAAATGGTGATTTTCAACTATAGAAAAAAGAGATGATGAAATGTCTTCAGACCATCTTTAACGTACTCACCAAAAATACAACCAGAGTTGACTAGAGCTAAAATCAGGTTTAAAAAAATGTAGAAGAATGATTTTGTGTGTATACGAGTCCACAAAGAAAAATAATTAATTTCAGCAACTTTTAAAATAATTTCTCTGGACTGGCCCCGTGGCACAGCTGTTAAATGCGCATGTTTCACTTCGGCAGCCCCAGGTTTGACAGTTTGGATCCCAGGTGCAGACATGGCATCGCTCATCAACCATGCTGTGGCAGGCGTCCCATATGTAAAGTAGAGGAAGATGGGCACGGATGTTAGCTCAGGGCCAGTCTTCCTGAACAAAAAGAGGAAGATTGATGGTAGATGTTAGGTCAGGGCTAATCTTCCTCAAAATAAATAAATAAATAAAATAATTTCTCTTTCAGAAGGGCAAGTTCTCATTTCTCGTTAGATTATCAATAAGGACAAATAAGTTTTAATTTTTACACTAATACTGCAAAAGAATTCAATGAGAAAGAAACAGCTAACTGAAAAGCATTACACTGAGATTTAAAGAGTCTGAAAAGATTTGGACTGAATTCTGTTTTGTTTTATTTTTTATAGTCATTCCTTCTCTATAATCACTGCCATGAATCTGTGTGCATTTAGAAGTGAAATGCTGTATATTTTCAAAGCACTAAAAATTCCTCGAAATAGCTCCAGTGGTTCAAAATATGCATGATGATCAAAATAGCCACCTATAAATACTGTGGATCTATCACGTGATAAATAAACATTATCAAATATTTGTACATTCACATATGTATATATATGGAGTGGAAAGAAGAGAAGGCAGAGAAAGAATATTTCTGTTAATGCTTGCAACCAGTTGGCAAATATATACCCCACAATATGACTACACTGCATGAGACTTATGGGAATACGTCTTTCTGTATTGTATACATACACGTAAACATAGAAATTGGAATGTTCACATGTACACATGCACACACATTTTAAATAACATTATAAATGCAGTCTGAAAATACGTATGTATATACATACTCACACACATTCTGAAATGCCATCATTCAACATAATTCATGATGTGTATTGAAATGTATCAAAGCAGAAACACATTCCAGACAGAAATACTCACTGGTGCAATTAAATCATAAAGGAGTTTAATTTGTTCACTTAGTAGCTAAATGTTTATTTCAACATTTTGGCCAGCAGTTTCTTTAATGAGAATGTACCTGGAATGAATTAAATTTGGTTATTATTTAAGCTCATGAGTTAAAGTGTTTCTTCAGGGAGTGCACTTATGTTTTGATGCATTTCAATGAATACTGCTCTTGAAAATGCCTGTTTCAACTACTTTAAACTTGGAACCTGAAAATCCTCACGATAGTCGAGTTTATGAAACTAATCATGAATATCCGTGGATTACATAGGCAGGAAGGGTAAGTCACTTTTTTTTACATAACTTTATTGAGATATAATTCACATATATAATTAACCTATTTAAGTTGTTCAATTTACTGTTTTTTAGTACATTCACAGAGCTGTGCAACCAGCAGTACAATCAATTTTTGGATGTTTTCATCACCCTAAAAAGAAGCCCTGTACCCATCACAAGTTATTTCCCATTTCCTCCCACCCCACCCCATCTCCAACCTTACACAACCTTGAATCTACTTTCTGTCTCTATGGATTTTCCTGTTCTGGACATTTCATATAAATGGAACCATACAGGCTGGTCTTTTGGGACTGGCTTCTTTCCATTTGAATACTGTTTTCAAGATTTTTCCATGGGGTGACAAGTATCTGTACTTCATTTTTTTTATTGCTGAATAATATTCCACTCTATGGATATATCACATTTTATTTATCCATTCATAAGTTGTTGGACATTTGCATTGCTTCTACTTTGGGTCTATCATAAATAATGCTACTGTGAACATTTGTGTACAAGTTTTTGCATAGACATATGGTTTCATTTTGGAGGCGTATATGCCAAGGAGTGGTATATACCCAGTTGTGGGTCATATGGCAACTCTAACCTTTTGAGAAACTATCAGAACATTTTTTCCAATGTGGCTTCCCAATTTTATATTCCCACCAGCAGTGTATGAGGATTCCAATTTCTCTGTGGGTAACTCACTTTGATGTCTATGGTCCCTCTTCCTAACTCATTCAATCATTGTGTTTCCTAAATGATGGACTCTTGTACATGCACATAACCACACAGACAAATATGACCTCCTTGATTTACTACTCTTGTATGCATAGCCAAAGCATTCTGTAAAACCAGAAATACCAGCCCTCCTTCAAGTACACGATTAAAGTTACCCCAAGAATGACATGTACAGAGTTTTATCAACTGTAACATGAGGAGATTGGTCCAGAGTGAACTAAGCCACTTCCACACTTGTTTATGAAACTAAGTGTTTCCATTTGAAATGTATTTGGCACATCCTGCTCCTTCAGCAAGCCAGGTATGTAAAGAGTCACAGATACTATTTTAGATCAACTTAATGTATTTAAGATTACAAACCTTAAAACCGTTTAAATAATAGCCACTTGAGAAATGTATCAATTCAGTGAGGGAAGATAATCCTACAAGTTGTTCAGATTCTTTTGAATAAGTACCCTCCAAGGTGTTCTCAAAAGAGACCTCAGTCTTTCACTGCTAGAGTAATTTTAGATGCACTATTATTCTTTCCTAAAATTATTATATGGCACATGCTTTCAAATTTTGAATGAACTCTAACTTACTAGATTATGCGAATGTTCCAGCTTATTGGCATATCCAAAACGACCTTGAATAGGGCATAATAAAGGAAACTCTATTGGAGGTCAAAACATTTAATTAGGGGGCTGACCCTGTGGCCAAGTGGTTAAGTTCGCGCTCTCTGCTGCAGGCGGCCCAGTGTTTCGTTGGTTCGAATCCTGGGCGCGGACATGGCACTGCTCATCGACCCACGCTGAGGTAGCTCCCACATGCCACGACTAGAAGGACCCACAACGAAGAATATACAACTATGTACCGGGGGGCTTTGGGGAGAAAAAGGGAAAAAAAATAAAATAAAAAATAAAAAAACATTTAATTAACTGAATTGTTCACTTGTTTCATGTTTTTACATATTATAGACACATAATTTCAGTGAATAATTAGTACTATAGTGGAAGACACTATTTTATAGTGAGACTTGGGGAGTTACTAGCACAATCATAGCAATAAAACAATGATAAAAGTAATAACATCCCTAAATCCATAGCTTGTGCCAGGAAATACGCTAAGTATTTTACATTTATAATGGTAACTTAATCTTCACAGAGACCCACTGATGTAGGTGAGTAATCTCCCCAATTTACAGATGAGAAAACTGAGGCTTAGGAAGTTAAATTACTCATCCTTTGTTACGCAGTGATAATGCTGGGCCAAGACCAGAACCCAGGTTTATGGCATTCCAATGAAACTTCCAAGCTATGTTGCATCTAACCAAAAATATGAGACTTTTCCAGCAACCTGAGTGCCCATCAATGGATGAATGGATAAAGAAGACGTGGTATATAGATACAGTGAAATATTAGCCACAAAAAAAGGTGAAATCATGCCATTTGCGACAACATGGATGGACCTTGAGGGTATCATTCTAAGCAAAATAAAGCAGACAGAGAAGAACAATTACCATATGATTTCACTCATGTGTGGAAGATAAGCAAACAAATCAATACATAGATACGGAGAACAGATTGGAGGTTCCCAGAGGGGCATGGGTCAGGGAGTGAGCAAAAGGGGTAAAGGAGCAAATGAGTACTACAGTGACAGACGGTAGCTAGACTTTTGGTGGTGAACACGATGTAGTCTATATGGAAGTCGAAATTTAATGATGTCCACCTGAGATTTACATAACATTATAAACCAAAGTGGCCTCAATAAAATAAATAAATTTTAGAAAATGAGACTGTTGTGAAATATAATTTCTATAACTACAATTCTCAACATATTTACTCCTATTGAAAAACCCATTATTTCAGTGAGTCACTGGGAGCTGTCTGTAGATTAGCAAAATGATATGTCTCTTATACACCATAACTATTTTTCAAAAATATGTAAGATATTTCATGTTTGATAAAATACAAATTTATTGCTATTAATTATAATAGCCTTACTACTACAACATAACATTTCAATCAACAGATAATGAAAATACAACTATCAATATGTTAGGATCTGGAAAATTATATTATGTTAGAAAGAGAGCTTCATATTTGAAAATGCTAAGTACGTATACAGCCAAAGAGTTTTTATAACCTTAATGAATGAACTGTACTTTTAAGCATAGTGAAACTATTTATAGATGCTCACTAATTGTAAAATGTTGTGAAATAATAACTATAAAATACAGTATGTACTTGAAAGTCAGTTATTTCCATTTTGTAAATATGAAAACTAAAATATTAAAAGATTATTTTTCCTTGTGTTAATAGAAATAAAGAAGAATTGTCATAGCAAATAACTGCATTTTGGCTATTCACTCAGAGTCCAGCTCCTGCAATATACTAGAAGTTTAACCAATATTTTAAAATAAATGTGCAATTCGTCACCTGCCTTCTATGCTACCCTCCAGAGACCATTTTATTTATTTTGCTAAAACTCAAACGTCTTTCTAGCTTGCTAAATTTAGAGAAGCAGTTTAGCATTGTCCTTAATTAAAATTCAATAAAACCCTTCGATTTAAAAATTATCATGGTCAAAACTGTGGGTGACCTACAGAATCCAGAAATAAAGGCAGTTAAAATAGATTTAACCACCTGTGAGGTGTAATAATCATGCTGAAATGCATGGCCTGGAGTGTTTTCATTGCTATTATAAAATGGAACATATACATAAAAGCAAGGGGAGCATTCAGATATGACCATTAATAAATGACTATCAGGGCTGGCCCTGTGGCGCAGCGGTTAAGTTTGCATGTTCCGCTTCTCGGGGGCCCGGGGTTTGCAGGTTCCGATCCCAGGTGTAGACATGGCACTGCTTGGCACTCCATGCTGTGATAGGCGTCCCACACGTAAAAAGTAGAGGAAGATGGGCACGGATGTTAGCTCAGGGCCAGGATTCCTCAGCAAAAACAGGAGGACTGGCAGTAGTTAGCTCAGGGCTAATCTTCCTAAAAAAAAAAAAAGAAGAAATGACTATCACATAATTGACAGGAAATAAGGAATCACTTATTAATCTACTGTTGCCCAACATTCAAAAACAAGTTCAAAATTGTCACTTAGAAAATCCATGAATTTATCAATCATAAACATATAAGAATGCTACCTATCATCACAGTAGCATATTCTCAATATAAGAAGTGAAAAGATCTAGAGAGATCATTGGGTCCAGAGAGGACCTGCATCTGAATCATTCAAAGGTATGTCATGTAGAACATAAAATTTATATGAAGATAAAAACCTTAGGAAATTCTACATTTTATCTTCAAAATCAGTCTACATAACTATTATTTCATAAATTTAATCTACTGTTAGCCACTCATCAAGTATAGTTTCATGTCTGATATACCCATATTCTAAAAGAATATTAACGCTATTAATTTTATATATACACCCAGGCTTGAACAATATTCATTGATTAACAAATATTATTGAGTATGTACAGTGTATTGTTGTGAAGTGAATGGTGTTTTGAAAGACACTGGCCTAGACCCCAGATTTTATCTCTGTACATAGCTAGTTTTAGGTTTTCTGGGCCTAAATTCCTGATTATAATTTGGTTTTCTTATGTGTAAGTTAAATTAATGTCACCCATCTCATAGAATTATTTCAAAAATCAAATTAAATGAGAAACATAAGTGAAAATATTTTGTAAACTGTGAAATAAATCACAAAATCGGCCAAATCAATCGTTTGGCATCTATTTACATGAAAGACATCATTGCCTAACTTTTTAAAACATTTTTCAAACATCCATTTTGGCAAGCATAAACCCAAATATATTTTCAATAAGACAAAATGATTACTATTTATGAAAATTATTTTAAAAATTTATAGTCTTGATTCATATAAGTAGAGTGGATTTGAATCAGCTAATTCAAGCCAAAATTCATCAGTCCAAATGTGCTTTGAGTATCTACTAGTACAAATATCCTGTATAACCATACTCGTATGGATTTTTTTAACTTTTGTCCATAGGAGGTCAAAATGATCAGTTGTTTCTCATGTTACACACGACTAAGAATATAAATTAATTTCCCCTCTAGCAATTGATGACAAAATTTTTATGAATTTCCACAATCGTAGATTACTAAACAGAGCTGTAAAATCTTCTCCAGGGTTCTCATCAGTTTCTTACCTTCTATGAAAAAACAAAATTTTCCTGTAGAATTATTAAGATACAACTAAGCTGACTCAATCTTGGGAACAGTTAAAACCTAGACTTTCCAAATGATTTTCCAGACATAGCTTTTGAAAAGGAGGTATAGATAACCAAGAATTATGGTCAAATGACAGTGTTTACAAAGAAAGAATAAGCAACTAAAATCATCTGCAAAACTGCTGTGAGTGCATTCAAGATACGCAAGTGTTAAACTCTTAAGTGTATTTATTAATTTATTCAACAGATATTTGAGGGGTTTTATGCATCAAGCAATGTGCTAGGAGCAATAGGAGTATAAAGGCAAGTCTTCCCCAGACCATGTACGTAAGGATTATGCATTGAATAATGGAGCTGAGAAAGACACATCAGATATTGATGCAGATAAAAATACATATTCAAATATAGCTCTATATGAGAACTATTTACTATTAGACAGAAACTGATGTGCCACAAATATGTACAAATGTAAAAATTTCAGCAGTGATGACTTAAGTGGAAGGATTGGTGAAAACTTCATGGAATATAGGGTCTTGGAAGATCATGGCACCACTGAACATCACTATGGGGAAGAGAGGCTTGTTAAGCCTAGAACCAGTGAGAGCAAAGACACAAAAGTGGGAAACTATGGATTGAGTTTGGCCAATAGTGAGGCCATTTGACTAGAGTAAGGGAGCCCAAAAGTAATCATTTGAAGGTGTTTGTAAATAAAGTAGAGTCATATTGTAGGAGATAATTGAGTATCAAGCTAAGAATATTTGGCTAATATCTGGTAAACTTTTTGAAGCTTTTGAGAAGAGGCATGCCATTGTACACTGTTGATGAGATTTCATGGGAATATAAAGTTGGCAAATGCTCATAAAAGGAATTAAAATGAGGAGAAGCTAAAGAAAGGAAGACCAGGGATCAGCACAGCAGCAAGATGCAATGGAAATGGCAAGTGGGAGGTTAAGGAGGCCTACACTTAGCTACAAGAATGAGAGGGAGAAAGAATGTTGTAAAGACAGCTTAGAGAGACAATTGGCAAAGAGTAGTAACCATTTGGATTTAGAGTTAGAAATTCTATTTTTTTTTCCCTCTGGCAAGTATTATCTGGCATTTATCCTGTAAATTTCCATGTCTGCTAGAGCTATTGGGGTAGAAGTATCAGAAGGAAGGAAGGATGGTGATTTACCTATTCTTCTCCATCTTCTTGAGCAGTATTTGACAGGGTGTAGAATTCCGGAATATCGCCCTGCATTTAATTTTCCATCTATAAACTGACTACTGACTATATTCTCTCCTGCCCCCCAATTCAAGGACATTTCAGCTGATGAGCTGGTGTTCTAGAGCCCCCAAGAAATGAATAAAGGTGGAGTTCCCACAAGCTGAGGTCAAAACACAGCAGTTTGCAATAGCACCAATGAGAATTTAAACGACAATTTTTTAAAGTATACTATATCAAAGTATGTTCACATCCTGAGCTGAATGATGAGTTGAGGATAATAAAAGACTAAAGAAATAAAAGTCATCAAATCAATGAAAGGAAAAGAAAAGGGAATATGAGACCCCACAACAGTCAACAAATTTGGATCAGTTTCAAATTAACTTCATTATATAGGGTGCCTCTGTGCCCTAAGTGTGTACTGTCTAACATGTTTTCTCCAACTCACGCTTCAAAACTTTTGGCTCCTTCTTTCTCTTGATACTCGGTCTAACTCCTTTATGTGCTCTAATTTTCTACCACTTGTTTCCTACTCTGCACTTATGAATTCCTTAGACTGGGATTGTGCTATTATTTCCACATTTGCACTTATTCCCCTGTCCCCATTATATTCCCTTTTGAATGACTCATTCCAGATAGGGCTACAAGCACCTGAGCACAAACAGTATCCGCAGCTTTAACCAGTGATGTAAGTGATCAAGGTGCCAAATGCATGGTCAGTGTCTCTTTAGGTCTAACAGTCTTGATGTCTTCCAGTCTCCTGTGTTCTCTCAGATGCTTTTGTCAGAGGTATTTTTTTGCATTTTTTCTTAGGAAATATTTCAAGTTCATAATATTTAGAGTTATCTACGGGTGCAGAAAAGCCTAGTAAAGTCTAAAAGACATACTGGCACTCCAGCATGACAGGAAAAATTAGTCATCCAAATTGAAAGATGAAAAATGTATCTTAAAAAATAAGTGGGAAAAGTGTGGAAGGGTAGAAAAGGTAGAGATGAATGTGGGGGACAGGAGAGAATGATATTCTATCAAATCTTTCCAAACAGTGCATCTTGTTTGGATCACGCGATTTGAGCAGAAATTGGGGGTCAGTTTTTGTTCCAGTCTCTCTCATTTTTAGAATCAGTTTGCCCAACATTATGATACACATGTTCCCAGTTACCATAATAGACTACATATGTAATGTTAACTACATCATTTCAGAGCTCCATTTGCAGATTCTACATTTTATTCGATTCATACTCCCCCCACCCCAAAGGAGACAGGCTGTTAATCCCCATCCTCTGTGGGAAGCTTATGCTATGGCGGGCAAAATGTGAGAAAAAAAGGCTTTATATTCCAGTTGCCATGTTAGCTGTGATACACACACATATACATTTCATCTCCAGTGTTGTTCTTCATTAATTCACTTTGGAATTCATAATGCAGCATTTCAGCATCGTCTTAGGGAAGCTCAGAGCAGATTTTTCTACATGTGCAATGCACTGCCTTTTGAGCAGAGTTTGCAGCTACAGAGAATAGGGGCATCTAAATTCATGCTCTTTAGGCTGAATCTTAAACTTTTAATAGGGCCTGTGTGGACATCCAGGCTCAGAACTTGTCACAGAGAATCTGTGTCTCATAAAACTGAGGGTGTGAACAATGAAAAAAGATTGGCTCCTTCCCCCGTATATCTGATGAGATAGTGTAACAAGAAAACAAGAAAGTTCTAAATCACTTGAATGAATAGAGGAAGACAGTCATAAAAAACACATCTACATTTCTTATAAATACTTTCTAGCTATGTTAATCTTAGGTATATCTTTCTTGGTGAGAATAAAGAATAGTGAAAACAACTGCTTGTTTTTATGTAAAAGTTGATAAAAATTTTGGTGAAAAAAGACACAGATCAGGAAAAGGGAATATAAAAGCACAATGATTACTGACTCTCACATTAAAATATCAACACTTTGTATTTTGGCACTTTAAAAAGAGATTTAATTCACAAAATAAGCTTTATTTAGCTAGTTCTGGTAGAGCTTTGTTCCAGGAAAAAATTGCTTCATTTATGACTTCTAAGAAAATTTATATAATGATGAGAAGAGTGTTAAGAAAAATTATTCAGAATAGATTTATTCCTCCAACTACAGGAAAACTCTTTCTCCCTTTCTCTCTCTCTCTCTCTGTCTCTCTTTCTCTCTTTATATATATACACTGGTGAACACTTCAATAAGATTAATGCTTTCATATGACAATAATTTTTCCAGAAATAATAAGTGTAGGTTTCTAGAAAGGAAACTTTTTCATGAGACAATATCTGTGTGTTTTTCCTCTAAAAACTTACAAAAGAATCATCAATTATTTCCATCCTCCTTTAATCTTTTCCTTCAAGTTCACCTTTAGAAATTCTTTCAATGGACAAAAATGAGTTTTCTTTTCAAGTAAAACCTTTGTAATTTCTAAGTTAAAAAATACTCTATTAATATGCAATTTGATATAACTATACTGAAAAATCTCCTACCTTTTCTCCACCTACTTTTGCTTATTTCTTAGAGGACTCAACAATGAAATCATTATATTAAACAGTATGATTTCAGAGACCTCGAGAAACAAAAATTATTTTTTTCTTCCTTAAAATTACAAATATCACAATGATAGACACATAAAGAATACTTCTCATTTAAAAGTGACAATAAGCAATATATAAAAACACTGAGGACAGCCTTTAAAAAATCTTAAGCACAAGCAAAATTTAATAGTAACTTTCCAAAGGAAAACATAAACTATAAAATATGATTGTAAAATATCAAATTAAAAACACTAGCAAGTGTACTGAAAAATTATTTGAAGTTTTATTGGATCATTTTTACTTTCAGATTTTGTTTAATTTTGATACAAACAAGAAAAGTGATACAAATATATGCACAAAAATCACAGTTGTTATAGGTCAACCTTCCTCTCTAAATGTGTGTATCATCCCAATTTACAGTATCTGATCAATTTAATGTACACCAAGAAACTCCTGTATTAAAGATTATGTTATGCTTTTTCTTTTGACATGCTGCTTGGAGATGGACAGAATTCCATACTATCCTGTACATACCGTAGATCTATCATTCTCATCTATCACTCTGCATTTCATATCAAATTGATTTCGACACATCACATTTGAATAAAACAGTGGTAGAACATGCATACTCATTTACACTTCAATATTAATTGTTACACTCTTTATGCACTAAATAAATGTACATAATTGGGAAAATGCATGAGGATTAAGTCAAATTGGCCAAATATGCATTGTAAAAAAGTGAGTATTTCCCTATCTTATGCATAGCTATATATGAAGATATATAGTATATGTATCTATATAGTATAGATATATAGTAAGATATATGTTATATATCATTATAGAAAAACAATTTACATCTCTATGTAAAATCATTTAAACAAATATTCTCCCTAACCTAGAAGCAGAATAAGCTTTCTTTGAGTTTAGATTGGTGTTCAGAACAGAGGATTTGTCCTTATTCTAGAAATGATTTCCTACATTGAGACGATTAAGTGATCAGGTCAGAACTTGTGCACTTTGTAGCGTTCAGGCAGCCCCAAACCTTAGGCAGCAAGATTCCTTCAGGATCAGTGACCCTTAACTACTGGAAAACCCAAGAGAAGGGATGAAGAAGCACAAGATTATGGTTAATCAATTGACTTTCAATAGAATCTCCTTTAAAAATAACTATGCCACTATAAACATTTTACCATTTTGTAGGTCAAAATCATGCTTCCCCAAAGAATGCAGATAAAAAAGTAGAGAAGAAGGGATGAGTTGGCTGCCAATTTTCCAAATATTATCAAATCACAGCAGAAAAACATATCTTATGACTTAAACAGTTATGATGCTGTTAACATAAAAGTGGTTTTAAATAGAAATTTGAAAATCCCTTAGAAACATACTACATGCTACAGTATTTATACTATAGTGATAATTTTTTAATGTAGCAATGGCATTTGAGCCAAATAACCATGGAAGAGAAAAAATTGCAAGCTCAACTTCATTAAAGGAAAGTAGTTTGTGTGTACACGCAGGTATTGAATGCCTTAAAGACAAATTCTACTGCCTCACTCAGCTGGAGGTCAAAGGACCTCAATCCACGAGAACATCTTTGTTTTGAAAAAGTAAATGAAACTGACCCCTAACCCTACCAATGGCCATGAACTAATACACACTTTTTTTAACCTTAGACAAAGCTCCTGGATCTTCCCTTAGAGCCTATGCACTTTCCACAGTCCTACAACCCTCTTTCTCAGCCTGGGCACTGTTAAAATTTTGACCCAGGTAATTCTTTGTTGTGAAGGTCTGTCCTGCACGTTGTAAGAGGTTTGGTAACCTGATCTCTACCCACTAGATACCAGTAGCATCCCCTTATAAA
This sequence comes from Equus przewalskii, assembly GCF_037783145.1. Taxonomy (NCBI): domain Eukaryota; kingdom Metazoa; phylum Chordata; class Mammalia; order Perissodactyla; family Equidae; genus Equus; species Equus przewalskii. The sequence goes on along the minus strand of NC_091847.1, from coordinate 27,320,489 downwards.
TTGTAACAATTAAAAATGTCACCTAATACATTGACAAATGTCCCTGAGGGGCAAATTGCCCCCATTGAGACCCGCTATTCTGGTGGGAGGGGGATAACCTTTGTTAAAGGCAGGCTCGCTAAGCAAAGCAAGAACAGCTGGAAGGTTTACAGTGAGGGAAAAGACTAAGAAATGAGACAAAATGATTACAACTGGTTGCACAGCAATCTGGGATCATTTAGTGCAGGGACTTCAATCACAACACTAAGTATGAACATCACTACAATAAATATAAATAGCAATTATTTTATTTGCATTAGCATAGAGATGCCCAACAGTGAAAGCATCCCTAAGTTAGTGCTTAATAAGATAAATTACATTGACAGTGGTGATCCTGAGTCATTAAGAAATTGTTACAGCTTCTAGACTACTGGTGGTGAGCACACTGCGGTCTATACAGAAACTGATAAATAATAATGTACATCTGAAATTACATAATGTTTTAAACCACTATGACCGCAATAAAATAATTGAAAAAAAAACAAACTGTTAGAGCTGCTTCAGAGTACCTCATCGAAGAAAATAGAAAACGTATAACACATTTGAGCAAGATTTACATCAAAAGACTGAACTTTTCTAAATTCAGGCCAATTGATTTTATTGGGAAAACATGCTTCTGTGTTGATATATATCTTAGATTTTCCAAGATGATGTTGATTTGGAATATTTTCTTTCATTGGTAGTTGTTCCTTAATTGATGGTTCAGAAAGAGACATCAGTCATAAAAGGGACACCTCATCCTCTGGTAAAACCCTACTATATTATAGTCTGTGGCTAGTGTGCCTCACAGGTCTTGCCAAAGATGAATGCTGCCAGCTCCTGCCTGGTCAAGGAGGCTCGTGAGAATGCTAGAGAGAGAGACACGTCTGGGCAAGACTGGGACAGTTTCCAAAGCCCAGGTCAAAGAAATCTGTATTAATATGGGTTCTCCAGATAAATAAAACCAATAGGATAGATAGATAGATTGATTGATTGATAGACAGATAAAAATGTTTATTATAAGGAATTGGCTCACATGATTATGGAGGCTGAGAAATCTAAGATCTGCAGTCAGAGACCCAGGAGATTCAGGAGAGCCAATAGTGTAGTTCCAGTCTAAGTTCAAGTCCAAAAGCAAGAGGAAACCAGTGTCCCAGTTTGAAGAAAGTCAGGCAGAGAGAGAGCAAATTCTCTGTTATTCAGCCTTTTGTTCTATTCACCCTTCAACATGTTGGGTGAGGCTCATCCACATTGAGGAGAGCAGTCTGCTTTACTCAGTCTACAAATTTAAATGTTAATCTCATCCAGAAATACCCTGAAAGACATACCCAAAATAATGTTTAACCAAATTTCTGGGCACCTCAAGGCCCAGTCAAGTTGACACAAAAAATTATCACAAAACTTCATGTGGCAAGAGCCTGCAAAGCAAGTCCAGGGTGCAAAGTAGGAGAAGGAAAAGAAGAGAGGGGCAAAGGAGTCAACTACCCTAAACAAAACAATGGAAAACAAAAAGAAGCTGTGGCCAGAGTCAGAATAGGAGAACTCAGAGACCAAATGGGTATGCACCGGTCAAAGTTGTATTTTGCAAAAAGTTATAGAAATTTGACATGCCCATTAGAGTAAGCAATTAAATAAATGAGCAAGCCCAATTCTAAAATTTGAATCGCAGTCTGAAACAGGATTACGAGAGTAAGAAAAGAGCTAGGACAAATACCAACCTTTCATCCTGACATCCTATTAGACCTCACTCTTCTCTGAGGCCTTGAGGATGGGTCAGGATAAGGTGATTCCAGGGAGAGCAGCAAAAGGTGTTGGAAGGTAGTCAATAACTATATTCTCTGTTCGTAGAGACCGAATTCAGTTTGGAAGCCATCTCAATCACTCACTGGTGATGTAATTTTTGGCAAGTTACTTAACTTCTCTGACTCTTAGTTATCATTTATGATATAAATACTCAGACTAAAGAGTGATGTCAGCAGCATGGTGGAGTGAGCTGTTCCCTTAGTCTCTTCCCCCTAAGATACAATGAAAAGGACATTCGTTAACCAACAGAGGACATCAACACAACACAATAGATGTCTGAGAGATCCACACAGCCATACATCTGAAGGAAGGGCTACTGTATTCACCGGGAATCGGTGGAAGGAGGTAAGCGGATCTCCTCCCCATCCCCAGTGGCAGTGATCTATGCTGTGGCCAGCACGCAACTCTGAGAGGAGATGTGGGAAAAGGCAGTTCTCTGTGGGAACACTTTTGCTCTCAGATTTGCATCACAGCCCACGGGAACACTTCACACCAAGGTGGCTCAGTCACCATGGCGATGCTCACACAAAGCTGAGCAGCCCAGATGGGCTGCCAGTGAATGCAGAGTGGGAGCATGGATGGGAAAGCAAGTGCCCCCTCACTGTACCCTGCTGGTGCACCAGCTTGGCCAGTTGGCCAGGGAAGTGGATCCCTGCCAGAGTGCCTGCACCTATGTGTGTGAAGCAGGAAGCCCTATTGGTACAAGTCCCAATGGATGGGCACAACTGGCAGGAGATGAAACGGGCTCAGAAAACACAGCTCCTGCCCACCCGACCCAGTGGTGGCAAGTAGAATCTGCAGCCAGATACTACCACTATGTGCTGGGAAAGGTCCACCTTATCAGGCAGCATGAAGAAATACATTAACACTCCAGATCAGAAGGAAAATGACAACTGTCCAGAAACCAATCCTGAAGTCACAGAAATTTATGATCTAAATGACAGAGAATTCAAAATAAAAAATTCAACGAGTTATAGGAAAACCCAGAGACACAGTTCAATGAACTCAGGAACAAAATTAATGAGCAGAGGGAATTCTTTACAAAAGAGGTTGAAATTCCACAAAAAAACAAAAACCCAAACTGAAATGCTGGAGATGAAGAACACAACAAATGAGATGAAAAACAATCTAGAATCCTTAAAAAATCAGAGCTGATATTATGGAGGACAGAATTAGTAATTTAGAGGACATAAATGCAGAAATGTTTCAGGTAGAGGAGGACCTTTTAAGACTAACAAGAAGTGAAGAAATTCTCTGAGAAATATCCAACTCAATTAGGAAATGCAACATAAGGATTATAGGTATTCCAGCGGGAGAAGGGAGGGAGAAAGGAGGAGAATCATGTTCAAAGAAATAATAGTTGAGAACTTGCTAAACCTGGGGAAGGAAATAGAATTACATGTAAATGAAGCTAATTGAACTCCTAATTACATCAATGCAAAAAGACCTTCTCCAAGGCATATATTAGTAAATACTCAGACTAAGTAAAACACGGATGAAATGAACATTCACATTTGATCACACTACCGGTGACTGGCTGTCAATCTTTACCAAGTCCCCATTCTCAAATGAAGGTGGGCCACATAGGATTGGGATTTTTATAAGTGATTGTTTGTGGTCATTTGGGATTCTCTTGGGTAAGTGTATTGTCACTTGTATACACAGAGATAATATACACTGTATACACCTAAGTATCTCAAGTTTTGTGCTTTTTTTGTGACCAAACAGACCAACAGAAAAACATCATTTTGCATTAACTTTGCAGTAATATACCCCTGTATTTTCTGTGGTTAAATTATTGAGTGCACTTTTGGTGTTACAGAGATGTTTTACAGTATCTACCTCATAGTGCTAGACAAGGCAGATCTAGGTTCTGTAGCACCTAGACTTATACAATTTCAGGGGCCATTTTTAAGAAAAAAATACACAAATTATTAGTACAAAATTAGGTATAAAAGAGAATGCTTACTTAGAATGCGAAAGAGAATTACACATTTTTTAATGAGGAATTTAAAAACAGGGCTTTGAAAGGAGCCCTTGTAAGTGAATAGTCCTAAACCTCATTAGCTTCACAGTCCATCTACTTTTTGGGCTGAATGAGGATTAAAGAAGATCATTACACAGAAATAATTAATGCCTGATATTAAGAACTTATCTTCAGCAATTATTAATATTACTCTTATTATTGTCAAAGTAATCAATAATAGCGATTATCTAACTTGTACCAAGTGACATGACACTTGAAGACATGAGAGATTTGAGGGAGCCTACAGTGATGAATCACAGCCTTCTTACATCCTCTTCTTTGTCCTCTCTCTGAGAAAGCTGCCCTCCACGGTGTGCCGGAAGAGAGGCCACATGCAGAAGCATCAAGTGAGGAAAGGGACCCCAGCCCTACTGGCTTGATTAGCAGAATCACCCTTGGGAAGTCAGATGTCAAAGCCAAATTGTCTCCTAGGGTTATAAAACAAGAATTTGAAGTTAGAATCATTTTGTAAGGAAAATATCCACAAATACAACTACAATACATTGTAATCAACAAAATACATATATATACAAACAGTTATGGAATTATTAACAAAAGTAGGCAATTAATTTTGTCTGGCAACATTAGGGAAGGCTCATGGAAGAAGAGATATTTGAGTATAATTCTAGACAGGAGGAATGATGTACAAAGGGAGATGTGTGTGACCAGGCGTGGACCAGATTGAGACAGCAGTACCCTGGACTAAGGTAGGGTGACAGGAGATGAAACCACAGAGGTAGTTTAGGCTGGAGTTGCCTGCCACGTTAAGGTATTTGGCCTGAGGGAAGTGGGGAACTAATTAAGCATGGATTTTTTAATGAGCTCTGTAATAACAGCGTTGGGGAAGTTGCACAGGGTTCACTCCTGGAGGGGTAAAGACGACCATCAAGGAGAGTGTCCTTGTGTACAGCTGCACAGGCTGTGCACAGTACAACTCCCTGGGAGTTTCATTTGCATAGACTACAGTAAAAACAACACTTCTAGGAGTTTTACACTACTTGCAAGGACTGTAACCCAGAGGTGGGATCATGAAGAACTGAACTAAGCAGGTGTAAAGAGGATGAAGAGCAGATACCAGGAACAAGAAATATTTCTGAGAGGCAATTAGCAGCTATGGGGGACCATACTTCTCTTTAATTTCTCAGAAAGTTGTTGATGCTTTAAAGAAATACAAATGAGGTTGGGCAAACTTGAAAATACAAGCCAATAAAATTTTAATTTCGGAAAAGAGACATTTCTTCTTAGGGCTTCATGTTAACCAGCCCATCATTAATGCTAAATAAATGTTCAGAATTAAACATTGCAGCAAATGAGAAGCTAGAAATTCAAGATGTTTCGCACTGAATGTTCAGGGTACTTATGAGCATTTCCCCACCCAGATACTTCTTGTTTGGAAAAACAAAAACAAGACAAAATAAACGGATGAACCAAAACATCATTTGTTTCCATTTACAGAGTTCAGGAAAATAGCATTTGTTTTCTTTTTCTCACCAGTTTCATTTAGTACAGATTTGTGGAATTCGTGTTCACGTTACCTTTAGGGTTCAAAGAAATCTACAAGTACAATCGAATGCCAAAACACAGGAGGAAGCATCGAGTGTCTGTAGACATCAACCATGCATGAGAACCATTCTGTCCGCTCAGTTAAAACCAGTCCTCACTTCCTCTCAATCTATTTATAGCCACGACTTACCTAGACTAAATTTTAGCTGCTAACAAAGCCCCAAAGCAATAATATGTCACTGACTTGAGATTTTCTCTTGATATTTGCATCAAAATGAAATTCTCTTGTCTTCAGCTATATCACCCACCCAGACTCAAAATAAGACTAATCTATTTATAATCCTCAGCAAGTTCATGGTTCATGGTCTGCCATTTCTTCCTTATCAGATCAATTATCAAAAACCAGAAAAGAGTCAACTACTTGAAAACATTGATCTTTTTGCCTCCCTATCTTTTAGCCTTTATTTTCCTATCAGCACATGGTTCTCTGATATTTAAAGCCTCCTAGATTTTGCTGTTTATATTGTACTCTCCTGGGAGCGCTTCAGAAATACAGAATCTCAGGCTTCACCCCAGACTTACTGAATCAGAATCTACATTTTCACAAGATCCTGGATGCCTCTTGCACACAGTAGAGTTTGAGAAGCATTGTTTTAACCTGCTTCATGGTAAATGAAGCTGCTCAGGTAGTACACTGGTTAGCTGCTTTAGCAAGACCACCTTAAACAAACACACAGGGGCCGGCCCTGTGGCTGGGTGGTTAGGGTTGTGTACTCCACTTCGGTGGCCCGGGGTTTCACTGGTTCAGATCCTGGGCTCAGACCTAGCACCACTCATCAAGCCATGCTGAGGTGGCATCCCACATGCGACAATTAGAAGGACCTAAAACTAAAATAGACAACTATGTACTGGGGGGCTTTGGAGAGAAGGAAAAAAATAAAAAATAAATAAAAGCTTTAAAACACACACACATAACTAATAAGCATGAGTTTTCCAAACAGAAATAATTTGGCTAGCAGAAGGTTCAGATAAAAGGATAAGAAGATGAGACACTCAGAAAAAGAAAAAGACCACCAAGAACATGGGAAAATGCAGGCTTCAATTAGAAGCATTTAAGTTTCCAAGTTTTGAGGCTGATTCCAATAATTCAGTTCAAGACTGCCCACAAAATACAGAGAATTTGGTTCTTTCTCCTTGTTTGCATGAGTAAATACCTTCCAATGAGGGCAGTATTCATCTCATATCATATTTTAAGATGATTATAGCCAATCTCAGGTGATTAAAGTCTTTTAGCCTTCAGCCTTGTACCTTATACCCCACCTGAGGCATGCTGAGCTCCTTGAAAATGGGCTGCCTGTTGTGCGTTACTGCTTCATTATTGTATTAACATATTGAAGCTTCCTTTGAATTAGCTCTTCTCTGTGAGTGTGTTTATTCTATAGAAAAGCCCTTCAGTGATTTGCAATGAAGGTAATTTTTCTTGTCAGCTTACTTCAAAAATCCAATAAGTATAAATCCAATGCAATTTGAGTTTTGCCAACATTTGCTTCCATTTCATTCTGCTTTGTTTCCTTCACATCTTTTTTTCAAAACCCCTAGTGCAAAGCTTTATTTTCTGAATGCAAAGCTAGCTGCAACCTTTCCCAGAATACACAGCGCTGTTTTGCTGCTCTGGCTCCTGTGATGCTGGACACCTTTGCCCACGGTGGGCAGAATCTGGCCTGCCCAGTGAGACTATGTCAGAGCCCACTGTGAACTTTGGCCCACTTGGCAGAGATTTGCCTGTCAACTAATTGAAAACTGACCGACATTCATATCCATAAGTATAAAGCAAGTGAAGAAAAGCTTTTTTGGAGCATTGCACATATAAAACTGCCATCCCCAAATTCATAGTCATCTTTACACCTGCTCCTTAAATCTAAAACTGTGGAGTACTGGCAAGGATATATTAATCAAAAAAAATAAATAAATAAAAAAGAGTGGAATATTCTGTGGCATTCCAAGTCAACATTCACTTCTTCTCTGGTGAGAGCCCTTAGGATTATTAAGTCCTGTTTCTAATTATTTTAGCCACACTCCCACAGTGTGTCCTCCTCTTTAAAATTTTAGCATATGGTGAGGACTAAAGTTAAAGAATAAATATTGATTTTATTTGTGCTACATGCGTGCCCTCACGATTTTTCATTGTTTAAGATTTGGGGGAAAAACTGCTCCCCCAACAGGCTGTAAGGTTAGCCAGAGCAGGAATCAAATTTTGTTCTTCATAGTGGTCCCCTCCCACTAGCACTTGAGTATCTAGGCCCTGCTCAAAGAAGCTGCTAAATTGTGACCCTACTCTCAACTCTGCCTCGAGGTGCTCAAATTTCTTTTTAGTTCTGTCTGACATGAGAACCACACAATAACAAAAAGATATGTATAATAAAAGCAAAGATCTCTGCTTCACTACCAAATTCAGGTTCCTGAATAGATAAGGTATTTTAGTTTATTAATTTATACCTACCGCTCAAAAACAAAACCCCTCCCTAATCGTATTTTCCTAACACTGTAAAACATTTCCAGAAATTCCTGTTTGTAAAATGTCTTTGACATGAACTATAATCTTTTAAAGTTGATCTATGTGTAGACTGTTTTCAATACTTTATCTCACTTTCCTTTTCTCAGTGCTACAAACCCAGTCCAGTACCTCACCTACATGGGACAGGGCTCTACATGCACAATGTCATTTTTATGACTAAAGGCTACTGTCAAGTTAAACAAAATGACTTGGCAAGGCAAGAATTCAAGGGAGAAAGTACAAGACAAATGAGCAGTGGCTACAGAACCACAGTGTAACCTCATTTTAATCACAAGTGTTCACCCCTCAGTGTGTATAGCTGATAGGTTGGTGAGCAGACTCAGAATAGGTCAGTTCCAACCAAGTTCAAATCAAGTGGTGGCAGCTAGAGATATGGTGGTGGAGTTTGGTGGTTAAAAACACTGGCTTTGAACTCAGACAAGCCTGTGGTCCTTGAGTTATCTTGTGTGGCACTTAAGAACAAAACACAGAGGAAAATTAAGAACAGAACCCTCAAAGAGAGTTATTTCAGTGAAAGAGGCAGCAAGCATTGAGGGAATATCAGCAATAGGATTCGTCAACCTTAATCTTCAATCTTCAGGTTTCAAGTCTCAGTTAACTATATTTTATTCCAATTTCAATGCAATTGAACCACAATTGAGCGTCTACTTTGTGCTAGGCCTTAAGATCTCTGAGCTCTGCACAGTCTGGCTGGGGAGACATGTAAACTTCAATAAAATAACTACCGCAAAACTTGACACAGAAGCTATGGATACAGTGTACGACCTATGCAGATGCAACAAATCTGACTCCGAAGGAAGGTCACATACAAGGTGGGTCTTAAGGCAGAGGAGGACTTTGCCAAGCAGACAAGGAAGGGAAAGGGCTCTAAGCGGAAGAACTAAAAGCAGAGACAGAGAAAGGTTGGCAAGTTCCAGAAATTGTAAAATATCCTGCTATATTCAGAGTAGAGAGAGAATGGAGACAAGGCCAAAAATACAGGGGTGTAGGTGAAGGCTCTTGCAGGAAATGCAAAGTAATTTTGACTCTTTTTAAGGTGATTACAACTGATTAAGTAAAAAATTGATAAGCCCATATCTGTCTTTTTTCTCTTCCAGACCATTAAATTCAATAATGATGTCAAGTCACACTTTTCTTCTGCAATGTCCCTAATATTGGATCTCTTTTTTTGCATTGCTAATAATGGCACCAGTTCAGAAGTTCACCGTCTGGATTTCTAGCATAATCTTCTAACTGATCACCTGGCCTCTCACCTCTCTTCCTTGAATCCAGTCTTTGCACAGATGCCAGGCAAAGTTCAAACTTCAATGACTCCCAAGACCTTAAATTACCATTTTTTTCCAGTCATGACAGCTTTACTGATGTACTTATCCAAATAAATAAATAAACAAACAAACACACACACACAGATATAGGAAGAGGCTCCGTGTGGTGCTCATAAAGGATGCTCAGTGAGAAAAGAAGCTTCCTACTGCTAAGGCCAGACGCCCAGAATTCTAGCAGAGGAATTCGAAAGTCTTAATGGGCCTTGGAAAACATAAATTCCTCTCCAAATTATCTAATTCTTCTCCAAAAAGGCCTCAGTCGTCTTTTTGAACCTATTTTACTTTTATTCATCCATCTGGACCATGTGCTGTAACCAAACATACCCATAATTTCTCAGCCTCGGGCCTTTTTATACACTGTCCCTGACACGAGGAATGCTTACATATTGTACCCTTACTCCACCTATAAAAACCCTACCCATCCTTCAAGGCTTTAGCTGCCACCCATCTAAGGGTAGCTTTCTTTATCCACCCATCTAGATGTCATCCCCTCCCCCACACTCACATTGCAAATACTCAAAGAACTTTGCCCTACACTTATCTTACTTACCTTATTATGGTTGTATTATAGTCATTGGTGAGTAACTTGATGGCAAGAGCTGTTTTTTCCTCATTACTATACTCTCCAAAAATTTACCAATAATTTGACAAATAACAACTTATTAAATTCTATTATAAATTCTGATGAGGCATTGTATTAGATATCTATTTATGTGTAACAAATTACTCCAAAACCCAGAAGCTTAAAACCACAAACATTTATTTTCTCACAATTTCTGAAGATGTGAATTGTGGGAGCAACTTAACTGGTGGTTCTGACTGAGGGTCTCTCATGAGGATGGTTGGCAGAACTAGAGTCATCTGAAAGCATGATGAGGGCAGGAGGTTCTGCTTCAAAAGTTCACTTACATGGCTACTGGCAGAGGCCTGAGTTTCTCACTGGCTGTTGGTTGGGGGCCTCAGTTACTTGTCATGTGGGCCTTTCCATGGGGCTGCTCATGGCACAGAAAATTACTTCCCCCAGAGTAAGTTATCCAAGAGAGAAAAGAGACTGAGAGAGAGACCAAGGCAGAATCTGCAATGTCTTCTATAACTTAATCTCAAAAGTCATATACCACCACTTCTGTGGTATTCTATTGGTCACACTGACCAATCCAGGTACAATATGGGAGAGGACTGCACAAAGCCATGAACACCAGGAGGGAAACCATTGGGGGCCATCTTGGAAACTGGCGGCCATAGTCACCTTCATATTATACAGTAGAAAATGGTCTATTCACCCATTGATTGGATGGTAGACTAGCACTATTTTGGTATTACTTATGTTTGAAAAAGATCATATTTTTCTTACAATGACTTTTAAATGATAATTTTAATAGGAAGGAATTCATGATTTGGATTATTTCATTACTTAATAAAACGTCTGAACGGATGAATGATAAATTGTTCAGTAATCAATCTTACTGATGAGTAGGGTGAACTCTTTTTTATATCTCACCAAAGAAAATGTACTGCTAAATTAATTTCAAAATCTTTAGCCTAGACTAGTGTTGTTCAATAGAACTTTCTGCATTAAAAAAATATGTTCTACATTTGTACTATCCAAGAGAGTAGCCACTAGACACAAGCAGTCACTATCAAGCATTTGAAATATGACTAGTGTGATTGAGGCACTAAATTTTTTATTTTATTTCATTTTAGTTAATTCAAATTTAAATTTAAATAGCTACATGTGGCTAGTGGCTATCATATTGATGAGTGCAGGCTTAGACTAACATATATTTTTTGTTTTGTTTTGATGTAGACCTGAAACATAGATTTCTAAAATGATATCTTGGGACAAATAATAAAGCTTTAGAATCAAATTAGTGGATTCTAATCTAGGTTCTTCATTTACAAGTGATTTGGCTTTGTTAATTGTACTTGACTTCTCTTTGTCTCAGTTTCCCCAACTGGCAAAATAAAAGCAGCTGCCCCTATAGGATTGTAGGGAGGATTAATGCCTGATGCATAGTAATTGTGATAAATGTTAGCTGTAATTATTATTTGTGAACTTATCATCTCTAATACGATGATATTATTTGTGAAGATATAGTCTCCAATACCAGATATTACTTAGTTCAACATGAATAAACGCATAAAATGAATCTTCACAATCCTATAACAAAAAATAATATAGTCTGTAACTAGTTCATTTCCTACATGGCAGTTTCAGAAGAAAATTTTTCTTTGAAAATAGACAAGCCATTAGCTGGAACAGCTTTTTCTTCCTTCAGTTTTACATCAAAGTTTTGTGGAACTTTTTTGCAATATTTCAGTCATAACTTTGATGATCATTATCACGAAAAAGACCAGAAGAGTGGCATTAACTAAATTTGTAAAGTTTGCAAGTGTTCATCTGAAGTCATTGTTGCTTGAAAGATGAAAATAGTGTGGCGAAATGTCTCTAGCCCCTACCTGTGAGTATGAAGATATTTTTATTTGCACAGGCTACACCATAAAACTTATTAGTCTCCTCTGGGGGAATAAGTGTACTTTAGTCACTGGCATTAAAAGTAAAGCAGTTTTTCATTTAATATAGACCGAGATAAATTCAGATTAAGTACATATTGAGTAAAGAAAAATGGCTACAACATTTATTGTTAAAACAGTACTTAGGACTATGAATTTTCTATGCTTTTATCATCACACACATGCATGTGCACACACACAAAATTTTAAATCAGGGACTCATTTGAGCACTATAGAGTCCAGCTGAGTTATACATCTTCCTTTCACAATATATTATTGATCCACTCTCACTATAGTTTATTTTCTTCCTCAGGGGAAACCAAGAACTTCCTTATCAATTTAGTCAAAGTTTTTATGACTATCCTTTGTCTGACTTATAATGTAACATCATATATTCTAACACATCAATCCATAGTATCTTGCCCATCTCTGTTCTAAATATCACTCCTCCTCATATTGTGATTCAATATAAAGAAACTTTCCAAAAAGATTAATCTAAATAAACAACAAGTAAGCTTTCAGGCAAACAAATAAATTTGCATTGTTTTATATTCATCATAAATATTTCACTTAATTACCGAGGTACCTCGTTCAGAAACACAAAACAACATTAGAAATTAATTAGCACTGTCCCTGCTGATTTTTTAGAAGTTCTGTGGAATGTAAAAGCCAAAAGTAAAAACAGACTGCACAGCCAATCAGAGCAGACCTTATATCCAAATGCTAACGTCCACAAACATGTCTGAGCATAATTTGTGGGATACATTTTAAACCACCAAGATTTTGCTTTTCATCAGATTTTCCCCTACTTATTTTCAAATTCAAGGTCAAAGAAACCCTCTTCCTATTTTTTCTTTTGCTTTATTATGATCCAAACAGACAAAAAACCATATTATCTTGTAAACAATTAAAAAAGGTACTTTTCTCTCATTGCAGAGTAATAAAATTGTAATGTTACTAAAATGTAACAATGTGTTTTCAAAGATGGGGAAGGTCATTGGCTTGAAATAAATGTACTCTCAATATATAAATGTTATGGAATTCAGAATTTAATATCAAAATTTTAAGTACATTTAACATTATCCAAAAGCAAAGATAACACATTTTTACTTAACTACTTGTAACTCTACAAAAAAATCTTTTTTCTTAAATTATTACTTCCAAATAACTGACAATTTATAACCTTTTTAAGTGGAAGTAACATAGCTTCAAAGGAGTAGTAAAAGTTCATAATTTCTGAACATAAACCTAAAACAGCAAGGTGTCCATATTTTATTAAAACACAGGCATAATATTTTGTGAAAAAATGAATTTAAATGTAATTCCTACAGGATAAGTGATATAAATATCAAATTAGTTTCAAAATCTTAATGCTTAAGCCCATTTTAAATTTTAAATGCTTCATTAGATAACTATTATTTAGGATTTTTTCACATGATCTTAATTATATGTAATATCATTATAAAATACTTGAGCTTTTTCATTATTAGACATTAAAGTATCTGCTAATTCTTTACTTAAATCTCTGCTAAAGCAAGCTGTTTTCCTTCTTGGTGAACTAACAACAGCCTGAAGGAATTAGTGCTGAGAAGAAAAAGTCAAGAAAAACAAAAATATTTTGTTTGACCAAATAAAAAGGACCAAAAATGGTTTGGTTTAAATGATGCACTAACTCGTAAACTAGATCTGATTCTGCCTGATTTAAACAGCTGGGATTTTTGTCTAAGTAGCTGGGGAATCAACTTAAATCCCTCTAATGCATGCATCATATCTTCAACATGCCTTTTTTGGCAATGCTAGTGAATGTTTTATAAGAGGACTATAGTAAAACAGAATGCTAGTTACATAAGGAAAGTAATTAAAACATGGATGTTTATATAACATGCGTATATGCCTTAGAAGTGAGTATATGTGCAATATTTCAGTGAAACTAAAAAGCAAATCCGAATCTCTGTTCTGAATTGAGGACTAAAAATAATAGCACAAGACATATTTAGGAGCCCCCGTGAAGTTCCTTGGTTGACACATTTCAACCTCCTGGAATAAGAAAGAGTCAATTGGTAGAGTTCTTAATTGCCGTTTCATGGTAGTTTACCCAATTGACCATTGGTTAGGCATTATGCTGAAGGTTTCTGAACCATCTTTCCTAGGCAGAAATGGAGTGAGAAAATCAAATAAATACCTAATTCATTTAACGTATTCCCAGAGTTTTCTAAGTAGTTACTGTGTTCTGCTCTCAGAAGTATCAGAAGTACATTCACAGTGTCCATATTGCCTGACCTCTAATTCTTTCTCCTGTTAGGTGTATCTGTGGGCATGTGGCTTCCGTTCTTTCAATGGTCTCTGCAGGGCTGCTCCATACAACCTAAGTCATTCTGCCCTGACTTTTCTTCATTTGAGGCTGCTATTACCCTTCCAGTTGGTTGTGGTACAAAATAGCTTGCCATAACAGGCAAAAAACTTAAATCATATAAGTGTGTGTGAGTGCATGTGTGTATGTGTGAAAAGATTGAATGAGAAGTTAGATATATATTTATACTAATGATTGAGATAATAGGTATTTTAGATGATCGTTGTCATAAAAATGTAAATTGTTAGTAGTAAAATTTTATACTACTCTTTAATTTTAACACATTTTCCATGTTTACTGGACTGTAATCTAATCTAAATAACTGACAGAGATGCTAAGTAATGACTGAAAGACAAGATAAGTAATAATCTTATTGAAAGGAAAGGTAACTAGCCAATGATTGAGCTATCATATTGACTATAAGGAGAAATTATGGATTATTTTTCCCTGAAAAGGGTAAAAAAATGGAAGATATAACAACATATGTTAAACAGATATCTAGAAGTATATCTTGTTTTGTACTACATAAGGTACATTCAGGAGATTTTCTCCCTTTCTAAAATATAGAGAAATATCCAGTGCTAAAATAGGGCAAAGCATAGGTTGCTAGAAGCAGAGATGTATAATATAGGGCACTTCATATTTCATTCATATTATCCCATCATTTAGTAACTTTGAGCCTTTGCCTAGCTCCTTGCTCAACATCTAACTTCTGGTTTAATGACAAAGCACCACTAACTGATCCCACCAACTGAGCAATGTTCAGAAACCTTAGCTAGGTCCTCTGTGCTGCTCAGAAATCCTCCCTTTCTTCTCTTCAGGACTGCCATTAACAGCCCTACAGGAGCTGTTCCAAACCACCTCATCTGTCTTCAATCTTAACCCTCCTTCAACTCACTTCATTCTTCTTACTACGACTCCATTTCTTCCTTTACCAAGAAGAATAGGGTCTTGTGATATGTGTTTTTAAATTCAGTTTCCTCTATCTCAAAACTATCACTGTGTCATCTTTTCTCTCATTTCCATCTCTCCAGTTTCAAGGGGAAAAGTATAAAATAATTCTCAAACTTCAGTTCTGTCTCTTGTGCTTTTTATCCCATCTGATCCCACATCTTCTATTCATTCAATCATTCATTCATCTAGTGAGCTGCTCACTTGGTCAGGCAATAAATACTTACTGGGTACATATGTGGTACAGTTCTTTGAAGTCAGAGGGGGGTTCTAATACCTGTTCTGTAATTTTCTAGCTACACAAGCACAGGAAACTTCCTTAATCTCTCTAGCATTTGGTTTGCTGATCCATAAAATGAGTAATATCTTCTTCGTATACTAGTATGAAGGTGAAATGAAAAATGGCAGATTAAGCAGTTTACATTGTGTTTAGTACATAATAGTCTATGTGCTAAGCAAAATGCTAGTTTCTGAGGATATATAATTCAAAGATGTGTATCTTCCAATTAAGACACACATCTTTCAATTATATATCATATATGTGTATGTATATATGTATCCACATACATACACATACAAAGATATATATATAATGTCTCGAAAGTTTGAGTAGAGGAATATAATATGGAATAGAAATAAGTAGCCAAACTATTATAATTGAAGAGTAATATTTATCCCTATTTTATTTATCCCTGTTTTATCTAATTTATCTCCGATTTTATGATGGTACACTTGGCAAATCCAGAGGAATCAATTTTAAAATATAATTAATAAAGGAGCAAAGCTGACCAAGTAAAAATAAATGTATAAAAATTTACGTTGTTTCTATATTATTTAATACCCACTTAAGGAAAAAAAAAGATTTTATGATAATTAGTACAAAAATATAAAACACATAGGAAAAAATTTGAAATGAAAAATATGAGACATATAAAGAAAACAACCAAGGTTTGCCAAAGGATATAAAAGTTTGGAATAAATTAAAAGATAGACTCCTTTCCTGATATTAGAATAGCTGGAATATCCTGAATTCAGAACAAAATCCCAATGAGATTTGTTTTGTACTTGGGAAAAAAAAATGATTCTCAAATGCATCTGAAACGATAGACAGATGAGAATGGAATTGGAAATTTGAAAACTGCAGGCATATGACGCGGCACTTTTCCTACTAGACGTTAAGAGGTATTACGGAAGTACAGTGATTAAAATAGCACGGAACTATCCTCAAATCAGTAGACAGAAAATGCAATACAATAGATAGCTCAAGAGGAAACCATAATTCATATGTAAAAGTATGGAATACAAGAAAGATGACCTAATCTGTCAGTGGGCAAAATATTATTTAATAGTAAATTCACTATTTGGGATTTTTAAAACTAAATTATATATTTATCCCATAAATAAAATTGACCACAAAAGATTAAGAAAATTCTCACATCAAATAACACAATCAACAGGCAAACAATGGGCAGTGAAAATATTTTATATGTATCAACTATAGTGCTAGTATGTGAATCCCTCATGCAAATAAATAAGTAAAACATAAAAACCTAGCTCCATAAACAATCATGTGACAAAAGCAGGACAAAGTGCTGGAAGAATGTGAAAAAAATGCACAGCTTTACTCTTTACAGGAGAAAAGAAACTATAAGATACTCTTTCTGCCTGTCAAAATTAGAAAGAAATCAGAGCAAGACAATATTCTGTGCTTGTTGTCGTATAGTCAACCTAATACATGTTATTTGGAAGGTAATTGGTACCTGTACCATTTTATTTGTACATTCATTTATCCATTCGATAAATATTTCATGAGCAATTACTCTTTATAAGGAACTGTTCTGAGTAGATAGAAAGTTAGTATAAAAAATTTTTAGGGGCCACCCGGTGGCGCAGCGATTAAGTGCACACGTTCCCCTTTGGCTGCCCAGGGTTCGCCAGTTCGGATCCGGGTGCAGACATGGCACCGCTTGGCAAGCCATGCTGTGATAGGCGTCCCACATAGAAAGTAGAGGAAGATGGGCACAGATGTTAGCTCAGGGCCAGTCTTCCTCAGAAAAAAGAGGAGGATCGGCAGTAGTTAGCTCAGGGCTAATCTTCCTCAAAAAAAAAAAAGAATTTTAAATGTTTATTTTTACTTCTAGCAACTCTAGACTAAAGAAATAAGCAATGAGCAAAAATGAACGTGTAAAAGATATTTATATTGTAGTTTTAATAGCAAAAAATTTACACATACCTAAAAGCCCAACAAGAAGAGTGATTAAATGAATGTTGATATCTCCACACAGTTGCTTGAATATTCCTTAGGCAAAATCAAATTGTTTAATAATGTTAAGAGTTTCGAGGGTGATTAACAGGCTTGAAAGTCGCATCTAGTACAACACGACTTTGTGATATACATACAATAAAGATTAAGAGAGCTTATCACTGGATGGAAAATTACAGGTTGTTTTTATTTTCTTTCTTATACTTTTCTGTATTACTGATAATGAGCATGTATTACTTTTAACATCAGAAGAAATACTAGTCATTTTTAAATTCTATAGAATAATAGGGAAAGAAGATATTATTTTCACCTAAAAACATGAAAAGTCCTCAAAGTCACCTTTCAGACTTTGCTCTATCATTATCGCTTCGCTTCTGCATTTTTAATCTTTCCTTGGCCCACAAATGAGCTCAGATCTCTCCTGTTTAAAAATTGCTTTTTCCTGTTCCTTTGAGATAGTCTACAGTTTCCCCAGCTGGTAGCACTGCCAAATTTTTTGGAAAAGCAGTCAATACATCTTTTCTCACTTTGTTGCCATCCATACATCTTTTTCAAAATGCTCCCCACTCCAACGCATTCATTGAGCCCGCTCTATCTCAGATCACTGATAAGTCCATTCCAAATTCAGTTTTCTCCATCTTTGTCATCCTCCTTGCTCTGTCTTCATTTTTTGGTGTTGGTCGTCTTTTGATAGCTTCCTAATCGATACTTCATTGGTTCTTCTTTTACGTCCCACTCTGTAAATGGATGCGTTTCCCAATACTCTATCCTGAGCCTTCTTCTCTTCTCACTTTCTATACTCTTTTCCTTGAAAATGTTATCCACTTTCACATATTCAGTTATCACCTCTGTGCTTATAACTCATAAATCTCCAGTTTCCTACTCGCCCTGAACCGTATCCCCTCTTTTTTTCAGCTGCCTGCCAGACGTTACCTCCTGGATGTTCTTCAAGCATTTCAAACTCAACACATCTAAAATCCAAATATTCACCTTGACCTTAAAATTTATTTCCCCACATGACTTCTCTATTTCTTTTTATTTTCCCACAATTTTATGCATACCAAGATCAAAATCTCAGACTGCATCTTTGTCATGTTCCTCCCCATGCAGGCCTGTCCAAGGCCTATCAATCTTGTTTTTTTGTAATAGCTTTTCATTTCCTTTTTCATTCTTTCCAACTCTGATTGCACTACCCTTACCTCAGTGTAATTTGGTCTGCTTCCATAGGAGTAATGACCAGTAAACTGGTCATTAGTCTAAATTCTTCCACACTCTCCTGGTACCCAAAACATGGCCAAATTTATCTTCCTACACCACCACTATGATTTTATCACTACCTACCCAAACAACTTCAACTGTCACTCAAGGTAAATGCTCTTTACCTTGGCATTCAAAATCCTCTTCAATCCAGTCCTAGCCTTCTTTTTTTCACCTCTGCTGTACAGATTTCTTATGCTCACTTTCTGTGTATGGGTTATCCATTCTGAAACTGATAACACCCTTCCTCAAGCCCCAGCATAAATATCACTGTAACAGTGGAGCCCTCTCTGACCATGCCCACCAACTCCTTGTTTTAATCATTCTTATGTCAATTACTGAATTCTATTTGTTGCTATTTGTAAAAATGCCACTCTCCCAAGCTTTGCTGTAAGCCCATTGAGGACGAAAGATTGTATCAAATTAGCTTAGACTACACCACAACACTTGACATGGTATCTTGCATATAGCAAATACTCAAATACTAAGGAACAAATCAGTAAATTTACAGGGAACAAACTAACGCTTTTTGGTCACGACTGTATTCATGTACTTCTGTTAGCAAAATAGTTTGTTGATCTTCTCTGTAAGATTGTTAAATCCTTAGGAAAATGAATCATACCTATCCTTTAATAACAGATAATCCATTGCTTAAGAAAATCTTGGAAACTTGTTACATGCAAAGCAATTTCACCAGATGTGGTACCCCTGACCCCCTCCTTTGTTTTTAGGAGGAGGCATATAAAGTGAAAATAAAAATGCTGCTTTTTCCCTATGATTTGTCAATGATTAACCTATAATTAAATCTTGATTATTAGGGTGACCATGAGGGTTAAAGCTAGTTCCTGATGTAATTAAATCTTTGCAGGAAAACATAGGTAGATTCATAAGCTCTTAAAAAATAGGCACAATTAGATATCCCAATGGTATATGAATCAGGTAACTCTTTTATTTGGCAGATTTTTGAAGGGGAAAAAAAGCATCAAATGGCCAGTTATTTCCCTGAGCGCCTCTCTTATTTTAATGGCTATTACTCTCATTCCATGCTCATCTCCCCTGAGATACTGTGTTGGATTCTTTTCCTGAACAAGTCTTTCAAAAATTAAAGATAAATACAAGTCTCAGAATACCCACAACATTTCTCTCTTATATGTTAAACCAAAATTGGGTGACATTAGAACCCAGACTTGCTCAGATCAGGTGAAGCCTTCCCTGGGTAAATCTGTTACACAAGACCATTCCCTCAGCCCCGAGCCAAAAGAAACAAGAGTAAAAGCACAATAATATGGTAATATCATTCCAAGATCCCAAACGTATCTGTAAAACCTCAGCTGGAAGTTGATTTAACCTCTCTGGTATTGTCATGTGACCCCCGAGGTGGTACCTTCCCTTCTATAAGTGAGGAGAGCGATTACCATTACCCGTGGAAGCCAGAGTTCCCTAGTGACTCGGAAGAGTCTTGAGAAGGGATAAAGTTTCATAGCTTATTACAATTCTTCCAGCACTGAAATCTCCTGGAGCTGAAACTCATTCAGAAATGATGAGGCATTTGAAGCTGCCTGAAATAAGGGCTCTCTACCAAAGTGACTGGCTAGTCCATATCCCACCTGAGAAAATGATGAAAAATCACATTTGAGAAAAAAAGAAATCCATCCTTACAACAGAGCAGAGACAGTGGTTATTAAGCTGACTTTGATTCAGGCTTGTTGAACTCTTTAGATTGCTAATAGCCCATCTGCACTGGAGGTTTGAAACGCTGCACTGATCTTTTAATTTCTCCTATCTGATTCCTGTGATAACGCCTGTACTCTGGATAATTAGGGAACTGAGCAAACAAATTGCCACCCTTCCAATATCAGAAGAGACGCATTACTACAGGTTTATTAGACCTTACAGAAAACCTCCCCTCCGTAGCACAATCTCACCATGATATCTCTCTCTGGGCAGTTTCCCACATTGCAGAGGGTGGGGGAGAAAGTTAACATGTGGGGACTTAACTGAGGCTAACCCAGAATTTGGCTGTCATCCCACAAGAAGCAAAGCAGGAATGACAGGCCCCCTTTGCATTCACAAGATACTTGTTGCCACGTCTGAACGGATTTTCAAGTGCAATAGTGATCATTGGCTCATGCGCCTCCTTCCCACTGGCTTCATCGGTTACATACCGTGCGTATTTTAAAATGGGCATCATTTGATCAGGCTGGCGATAACAGCATTTTGTGCAGGACACTTACAGCTACAGGACAAACAACAGGAACTGGGGGAGGCTCTCAGCAGAGGCCATGTGTTGGGGGGGAAGACTACACAGAGGCAGAGACAGTTGTAGAAAAAGATGAAGAAAGAGGGACATGCATAGAAGAGGAAAATGAACAACTGACACACAAAAATGGTAAATGAAAAATTAAACATCTCGAAGACGGTTTAGCAAGCATTTAATGTCAGCTGAGGTGGAGCAGGACGGCAGAAGGGTAAGGGACCTACTTGTTCCCTAAGAAGGCATCTGATTGCTCATGTGGAGAGTAGCCTGGCTCCAAAGAGAGATGCTTTTATATCAGTTTGCCCACCGAGGTAAGAAAGGCAGCAAGAGGAAATGGATGTTTAAGCCAACTTCTAAGCCCACATAGGAAGTGGCTGTTCCATTGTGGCAGTCCTGCTGCCTTCTACTGGCGACCCTCCGTGAGTACTGTCATTGTGGAAACAAGCAACAAGCTGCCTCCAAGAAAAGAGAAACATTTTAAAAGAAACAGAGCAATCTCTCGATTTTTTCTCTTAAGAGCATAAATGCAAAGGACAAAATAAATGGGTTAGAGAGGCACATTCAACTTTGTCAGAACTGTGAAATGAGGAGCAGGGGGAGAGAGAGCAGGAGAGGGAAAGGGAGGAAGAACTCTAGAGAAAGAGGAGAGCCTCCTAAAGAAGCCAGCCCCCCTGTACAGACAGCCTGACGCCAGATGGCTTCTTCTAATAAATATTCAACCTTAACTCTGTTCCCATGTAACTTTGTTGTAAAGCTGCCAGCACACCCACACAGATCTGGGCCAGCAAAATGATTACAGTAGTACAAACAAAACAGTGCAATAGAGGAAACAGACAGACAGGGTCCTGTCCACAGACAGGCAGGGCTGGAAGATGCGAGCTGATGGACCTTTAGATTTAATACTTCGGAACTACTAATAATAAGTAGCATCGGAAGGGAGGGGACCTTTAAAGAGGAGAAAAAACGTTTAACTCTTGTCTTCTTATCTTTGCTCTGCTTCAGGTTTCAGCACTGAAATGTACACCTTTTCCTTTAGAGATTATGTATGAGATACTATACCTCAAACATTTTCCTATGTAACCTCTCTGTTTAACTACATTTAGAGTAATAACAACCTCACTAAATCCCCCCTTTTTTAAATTTAAAGCAATATATAAATCTTCATACTTTGAGTTACCAGTTGGATTAAAATAGATGATTCATCATAATTTTTAAAAAACAAAACATAGAAGTGCTTCTCTGTCAGTGTCTTCTTCTCCCCACCCTCTATACAAGCTATTTGGTATTTAAATTCTATTTAAATATATAGACACCTCTTGATTATGGGAGGAGGGGGATTCAGCATGCATTTCAATGTTTCAATGTTCCTTTGGGAGATAATTTGAAAATATTGACATCAGAATAAAATGCCATATTAATAAAATAATATATGGACATTTTGAAGCAAATAATGCCAAACTCCGCTTGAGGAAATGGTGAAATATTATTTTAGAAATGTGCATTTTGCAGTATATTAAAATGTGATGTTAGAAACAACTATCTGAAGCTTTTTCAATTTTAGTTTTCCAATGATGTATATGAACTTCTTGTAGTTAGAAATGGACTAAACCAACTTAGTAATAAAATAGAAGAACTTGGAGCAAATCATCTAAAATGGTTGGTATAAAAATGAGTTTCTAACTATATTTTATCTTCTGCTTCTTGATCTTATATCTAAAATTGTCCAGAAAAAAATCTCTAAAAGAGTTCATCATAAGCCAAGGTTTTCCTTACCTCAAAATCAAGAATATATTTCCTGGGGTTATCTGTGAGCACTGATAACACTGCAGGAATGGAGGCGTAAGAAAAACCAACAAAACAGAAAAATTAAACACTTACAAAGAGCTAGATAAGTTTTGTTAAGTGCATACTGTTGTTTTGACAGTTTGAGAATCTGCACAGATTTTACATTTTATTACACTGACATCAAAAACTGTATTGATAGGAAAGAACCACATTTCTAACAAAGAGAAACAGATAAAAATTAGCATTTATCTTCTGGTGATATTGACCTTTCTAAGTGTAAGTCACAGTATTTTTCCCTTTCCTACAGAGAACTGTCTCAGGGAACTGAAAATGCACTAGAAGTTTAAGTCTTCTCAACTAAGGACATGATGGAGAGAAATCCTTGAAAAGATATGTATAAGTTGCACACATGAAATACAAACAATGCAAACATATCCGTATACGAGATACGCAGTTGTGCATTCAAAAGAGGTAACAGCATGCAATAATGGGAAATTATTTGAACATCTGTTTGCACATTAATCTGCATATTTTTGCACATGCAATCATCCATTTGCATCAGCATATTTTGCATGTCGCATGCACACGTTAGACACCTGTTATTAAAAACCGAGTCCATAATATGCTACTGATTTCCTTAAATATAATTCCATTTTCATAAGATTTATCATAAAGTCCAAAGAGTAGTACTTTCTTAGGAAGTTGGACAGTATACACAGGATGATATTAGTGGAAGTATGCGCATTTCTCCCTCATCTTTGCAAGGGCAATAGACTTCAGGATTCAAAGAGGGAACCAAATTGATAGGTAATGAAAGTGGAACAACATGGCGGAGAGGAATCATGATAAACTCCATCTCCTTCCTTCTGGTAGAAAAATGATCGAAGTCATGCTTATCAACTGTGCCAAGCACCTTATTTACCTGGCACATAGTACATGGTCAGTAAATATTTGCTGATTCCTTGGTTAATAAAAGAATGTATAATTTAATTAAAATGTCACATTCAGCTAATGGTTACCGAGGATAAATGCTATAGCAGACTCTATTCTGACTGCTTTTGCAAGTCTATCTGGTTTAACCCATAGGGAAATAGCCTTTGAGAAAATATTGAAAGACTGAGCTAAAGAGCCTGGGCTCTGCTACTAACTAGGAATGTGATCTTGGACTAATCTCTCTAGCAATTGATTTTGTAAAATGGGAGACTGGATTGAGTCGGCAAAGATGCAGTACATATGGTGCTACTCTCCCCTTCTTTAACTGGAGTGGACATAAAAAAAAATCCATCCCAGCATATTTTCCCAGTGAGCCTGGAGTTAGCCATAAATTCCTTCTTAACACAGCACTCCAGGCAACCACCACCAACTGATCAAATTTGGCACATAAGATGAATCTATTTTGTATCCCTGGACTATATTACCTCTAAGACCTCTGCCTTAAACTGAATCAGGAACTCCTACAGAACACTAAAATCCCATGTTTTTAAGAAACAATCCTAATTATTGGGTTCTTTTCTAATTACAATGTATCAGATATGCTCTAAAACTAGTTGACCATTGGTTAAAACATGAGAAATGCTTTCTCTATGTAGAATTTCACTGTAATAGTATTTTAAATGGATTTAACCCATAAAATATGCTAAAGCAAACAAAGTTCAATATATTTCCCTCTTTTGGATTATCCATAAAAGTACTTTCTTCCAGGCAGTTATGCAAAGCAGATCAGGGAAGCAGCATGAAGCAATACTTTGCACAGCACAGCTCTTCGGTGTGGAAGAAAGACAGCAGCCGTGGTCCCAGCTTCTGCCAGACAGAGCGTTGGTGGTGTGATAGAAAGCACAGAAACCTGTAGGCACATTAAAAGGACATATTCAGACTTCTCAAGTGATATGGAAAGATGGGAAACAAATGTAGCTCTCAGAGAGGATGAGTTTTCGAGAAAAACTGCTGGGAAAGCCTTCAGTGTGATAAGCATTGCAAACAGCTGAAATGAATCCATCAAAAGTATATGCTGAGTGTTTGCTTTGTGTCCAGTGCTGTGCTATGTTCTTAGAGAAGTACAATAAAAAGCCATAACACAGTGCCTGCTTTTGGAGAAATTACATTCTAGTTGGAAGAAATAAAACTTATAGATAACATTACAAAACTGCTCATAAGCCAAGGACTCTCTTTTTCTTCCAGCTATGTCTGTATCCACACGGACAGCATTTCAATCAACTATATCACTGTGAGTGGCAAGGCTCCAACAAAGAATGCCCAGAGTACTCTTTATAAGGTAGGAAAATGTCCCCTGTTGTGGCTTTGCCACTTGGGTCATTTTCCTAGCTATTTATCGTGTCATGCGTCTTCATTTCATAATGGTGGTAGAGACATGTTCTTTTTCCCTGCACATCACACATATCCCTTGCTTCTAGAACTGTCATCTAAATTTCCCCCAAGGAATCACCATTCTCCTGCTGTCAGTTTTTGAGGATTGGTTGAGGCTGACCTTCACACCCTAGCTCCAAGTGTGGGCATATGATCCAAAACAGAGAATCAAAGAGAGCCCTAGCATTTGCTAGGACTGTGTGAAGGAGAAACTCAATGTATGACTGGACTAGCTGGTGGGCGTGGGTAGAAGCTGACAGACAATAAAGCCCAAAACAGGAAAGCAGAGCTGAGGGATAGAAACAGACCAATCCTTAGTGGCATAATATGAGCACTGGGGTATAGCAATGTCTTATTCTAGCTATATTCCTAGACTTTTCAGTTTTCCAAGCCAACAAATTCTTCCTTCACACCCACCACCCAGCTTAAACCAGTTTAAATTGGATTTCTAGCACAAGCAATCAAAACAACCCAGCAAATTCAACCCACATCACTGGCATGCGTTGATGCAGTCAGTTGGTCCCATTTAACAAAACACATGCAAAAAGAACTTAAAGCACTTTCCCTAAATCACATAATAAAGGTCAAGAAAAATACGGAAAGTAAAGCCCCAGCTTTTAAGAACAAAATAAGTTGAAGCACTACATTATTAGAAACTATCTTCAATAGCTATTTTTTTTTGCCCTTTTGGGGACTGATAACCTGGTCCCATTTCTCTTCACGTTGCCCAAGACCCTCTCTTCTTCTGGGAAATGTTAGGAAATAAGATAACCACCACAATTGCCCTTCACTATAATCTTCCCTTGAATTAGGATTCTTCCAAGTTGCCAGTAGAGAACCTTTATGAAAACAGAGTATCTGATTATTAAGAAGAATTATCAGAATTCCAAGAAGTTCATTTCTAGATTTATGAGACTACTAATGTTAATTCTCAATTCAGAGCCTCTTGTCCTCCTGCTTGCTTCCCTTATGAGTCGTGCCAGCTTTCACTGAGTCTCTCAAAGAGAGATGCCCAAGTAATACAAATCTCACCTCAGAATTCAGGGTATGGCTTAGGGACAACAGCCGATGATGATCACTCTTAAAGTCATCTCAGGATACTGGCAGGACACTAAGGTATCTTTGCCTTATCCAGGAAGTAATTTATGAAATGGAATTATCCAGTTGGTGAAAATAAGTAATAAAGAAACAACCAAGATGAGGAAGGGTTAAGTTTCTCACGCACAATATCAG
Organism: Equus przewalskii; assembly: GCF_037783145.1. Lineage (NCBI taxonomy): Eukaryota > Metazoa > Chordata > Mammalia > Perissodactyla > Equidae > Equus > Equus przewalskii. Next base: position 27,294,268 of record NC_091847.1, on the reverse strand, counting down.
AGTAAATCCATAATAGCCACCTAACTGAAACACCAAGTCCTCAGCTCATTGCCTAGCCCAAGTCACCCTGCTGTTTGCAAGAAAGTTAGCTGTGGGAATTTCTCCATCACAGCATCCTTAGTACTGATACCACTTTTAAACTAAGCATTTGTTCTTTTTAGTCTACTTCCTGTTTAGACATCACTTCTATTTTGAGCAGTATGTTTACTTTTTCACCTTTTTGTAAAAAGAATTGCATTTTATTAGCTAGAATTCAGATACAGCTAAATGAGGAAAACTCAATAAAGGGACTGAACAAAGATTTTTCCTCCAACAAATTTTCTGTGAAATGCCAAGTTTGTGGCTGTGCCTGCAGTCATGTTAGTTACAAGACACATAGTAGGAAACATGTTTGGGGTTTTCAGCCATTAGTTTACAAATTGAATAAGATAGATGTGTTCATTCATATGGAGTAATGTAATTTTTCTTGGGAAAGTTTAATATTATACAAATCCATTAGCATATTTACAAATTAATCTTCCCTTAGGAAAAAAAGATTAAAGATTTACAGAAGGAAGGGCTTTATTACTTTTAAAACTGCATTTTTAAGGAAAATAAAAGAAAAAGAAGGAAAATTATATTGAACTATAAATGCCTTTTTATGACTAACAGTTTTGTAACACCAAAATTTATGAAAGGAGAGGAAAACAGAGCAGAACATAGAAAGGGTGTTCAAGGAGCTCAGAGAAATTGCAGCTCCTATATCACAAACTGCAAACTCGTATAAAATTAAACCTCTTTATGTGAGCGCAAGCTAATGGCATTAAATTCATTAGACACTTAAGGCTATGATTGTGAATTTCCCCTGGATAATTTCTTTTTCTAAACTCTGTAGCTCCTTGTTCTAATTTTTGACAAGATAGGATTTTAAACCTTCACAATACCAATGACAACAACAAAAATCTGTGTTAATTTCATTTCTTTCTCAAACTCTCAGTGACTTGTTAATGTAGAAGTGACAACATAGTTAATTCCTAACAATTCATTGTCATAAAATAGACTTTCCTACAGAGAAAAACTTGGCGTGTATGGTACAGGAAGTCTCAATGTACACACAAATTCCTGACATATTATAAAAAGGAATAAAAATAATTCAATTTTCCCCCAGAAAACGTACATCTCTAGCATTTACTTCGTGAATGTCCTCTTTGTTTTTCCAAGGAAGGGTTAAATGAATTTTCTACACTAACAAAAAATTTAGAATAATATTAACAGCCATCTTACAAGTAAAATGCAAACCTTAATGATTTATTAATAACCACTTTTTGCAACATTTCTAACTACTGAAAAAAAACAAAATATTAGCTCTATTAAGATATTCTTCCACAAGAAAAATCTGTTGCAACACTTTTCAATATCATCATACACACAATTCTTCTGGTTGAAAGCCATATAGTAATAATTAGCAGTAAAAATAAATGGTAACTATTTATCTGTTGATCATTTCCTGCATTCCAGGACTGTACTAAATGCTTTTGATGTATTATCTTATTTAATACTCACAGCAACTCATAAATACTGTGATCATGTGCATTTTACAAATGAGAAAATTAAGCTTAAAGATATTAAACATCAAGGATGTCTAACTACTGGATGGAGCCAGAAAGGAGTTCCAGTCCCTCTGATTTCTGAGTCTGCACTCTTAATTTACTTTATACCTTGAAATTCAAGTAATTAAACTTCCTTCCCAATGTTTTCAAGCTTATTTAATAAATGAACTACTAATATCAGCTAGAATAATTTCAGTGATATGGACTCACTACTATAATTTGGCAATGCCAGATATTGGAAAGCTTCTTTTCATTATATTCAACCAAATTCTACTTCTATAACATATGTCCACTGGTTTTGTGTTGTTTGTCTTCATCTTTTGTGTTTTATTTTTCTTCTAGAGAGCATTACACTACCATTGTGCCAGCATGGCTCCCATAAAGCATCTCCTTTCCAGACTAAACATCCTCACTTGCAATAGCAGTCCCTGGAAGGAAATGTTGTCAAATTCTCTCACTACCTTTTCTCCTTCTCCTAGGCCCACTGTTCTTCCAAGTCCCTCTTTAAAAAGGGCACTTCAACTGGGCACAACCCTTCGTAAGGATGTGATCACCAAGAATAGTAAGCTTCCTGATTCTTAGCTCTAATCTCTTTCACCTCAAAGCTCTGATATTATATGTAAAGTCATGGAAATTAGATTCTGGGATTGGCTAGAAGATGTATCCTTTGCCAAACGGTATACAAATAGTATTCCTGAAAGGACTCATACATTTTTTTCTCCTCTTTAGATGACTTACCAGGCCAATGATTCAGTTGTAGCTTTGGCCAGGAAAGAAACGTATGGGGCAGTCCTGCAGAGTCAAGCCTAGCAAAGAAGACCCTTCCCTCACAATCCCTTAGTGATGATCCTGAAATCAACCAGAAGTCAAAAAAGTGGGTTTTTCTGTTTGGGATCATCCAAAGAAATTTTATAATAGTAACAGAATGGACGCCCTTTCTGATCCTCTAAATGTGAAAAAGAACTAAATTCACCAAATTTCACTGGAAATACTGGAGGATCAGTCTGAAGGAACCCCCTGAGAGCCTTTTTACCCATATCAAAATACTAAATTCCAGTGACAGTGATGATGGCATCAAGATGTCATGAAACACAAATGTAAGCATATAGTGCGATATATGTTTGTGTACCATTTCTGCCTTCAATCTAGCACTTCATATGAATAGGTGAGGTAGAAAAGGGACAGCTGTTGGTTCTCTTCATTCAAGAAAGAAATTGAGAGCTGAAAATGCTAAATAGCTTTTTACATTTCAGCCAGTAAATGGCAGTGGAGCTGAGTAAAACAAGATTGGCCTTCCAGATTAATGCACTCTTCAAACTTCCTCTCATGAAATGTGCTGTAGTTCATCACACTTAACCTACACTTTCCACACCTCCAGAAGAAGATATCCACAGATATACCTATTTACTTTGGCATGAACTCAAAGAAATAAGCTTGCAAATCTGGTCCTTTCTTTGTGCATTAACTTTAATTTCTCCTTTCCACACATACACCGCCAGAACATCAGGTAGATCCATTTACTTCCACCCCCTCATCCCACTGCTCCTCCTAAAGTGACATATTAATTATGGCTCATTTGAAATTTTCTCTTACAAATGTGGGCTCAGACTTCAACACCTAAATGAATTATATACACACCGTGCAAGCCTGTTTGTTCCAGGTTTCTTAAAAGGAGAAAATGAATGCAGTGTATTAATCATCAAACTGATGTCTCTGATTGAAAAATAAATTATTTAAATGAGTAACACTCTGGGATTTTTTTTTAATATGCTACTTTCTAGAAATGTTTTTCAACATGAGAGATGAAAAGAATGAAAGAAATGTTAAAGTATACTAGCAAGATGACACAGGGACAAAATTAAAGCTGTGTATAAGCTACACAATCACGGTCAATTCAAACTATTGGGTCTTGCTATCAGTTGATTCTGCAGTTATCAATCAAGTTTACTCAATAGTAATCCAAAATAGCTTTTAAAAAAGTCTAAAAATCCAGATTGACTACTGCAGAATTAAATACATTTTATCCCCTTCACACGCAAAGAACAAATGCATCCCCTAAATATAGATTTATTTTTTTAAAGAATCTTAACTTCCAAGTGTATGGAGTAGGGAAGACAAGAAGAATAGCCATAATATATGTTTATCCATTTATATTCCTTCTGATTTAACTTCTTAGAGAGCAAATTCCTCGTTTCCTTTTTTATGTAAAACCATATTACAGATACACCATGCATACAACTAAAACTCACAGGGATAAAACTACCAATAAGATCAAACACAAAGAGAAAGACATAAAACTCACAAGCTGAAAAACTGCCTTGAATAGAATGTAAGTAGTCTGAGTGGTCATCGAAAATACCACATAAAGTTGTATGAATCAATAAAAGGAAAAGAAACACCCAGTGAACACAATTTATTAAACTCATCAGGTACAGGGAAGGCATTCAATGATGAGAGTTATATTAGCCAGGGGAGGCTAATTGCTTTAAAAAAAAAAAAAAAGGCTGAAAATATGTAATGGCAAAAATTCAAGAGAATTTTTGTTATTTAAATAATGGTACTGAGGGGAAAAATGTTGATGCAGTCCTCCTCCATGTAGTCACTCAAGGACCTAGGCCAATGGAAGCACTGCCATATTCAACATGTGGCTTCTAAGGTCACCGTGGAGATTGTCTCTCTTCGAGGCAGCAGGTAAGGGAGAAAAGAGTGGAAAAATGCTTGCAGTGATTTTTAATGGGCCAAGCCTGGATGGTATGTACATCTCTTCTACTCACATTCTATTGGTTAGACCTTGTCACATGATCACATTTAAATATAAGAGAGGCTGGGAAATATATCCGTGTGGTCATGAAGAACAGATAATTATGGATTTTTTTCTAACAGCTAGCAGTTTCAGCCACTCTTTGCCTTTCTGATCACCAGTCATGTTCATCCTTCTTCCCAGACATAGAATACATTCAATAATATCTTGAAAAGAGACAATCCACTTAATGCAGGCAGCCCAAAGTCCATGTTGTATTTCTTTCTATTCGAACTTGAGGTGGCTTCTGGTAGTCTTGTGAGCTGTGAACTAAGAAGACAAGTTCTTCCTCTCCCCCATATATACCTCTACGTCAATAGTAGAGCAGAAATGAGATAACTCTAATAAGGAGTCCAAATGTGAAGAGGGGAAAATGGTAGGCACACAGTAGTCACAGATTCATAGCAATGACGAAATCCTGCTAGGCAGGCACAGTGAAGCCACAATTCATGAGAGTTGGGCAAGTTCCAAGATCCTGATTCAACACTCTAAGAGAAGCTAGTGTGTCCATTGTTCTCCGTGACCCTCACTGCACCCTCTGGGATACTTTCCTTGTCCATTATCCTACACAGCCATATCTGAAGTGAGCACTGAAAACTGTACTCACTTTCAGAGGTCAAAGACATCACTTTCCATTTCCTGCTAATGTAGGTTGGGGGAATCGAGGGTTGTTTTATAATCACTCAGTTTTGTAAGGCTGCAATTATTGTTTTATTGGCAATACAATTCCCTCAAATTCTTAGTTGGCTTCTGATCTTATTTGTTTCCAGTCAGTTAATAATTGCCTAAATTCCTTTTCTGATTTAAGATTTGGGCCTCTTTTATTTATTTGTTCATTTAAATTTTCATTGGTTTGTTTATTAATGTATTTTGCTTTCTAGCTTTCATGCCTTTCTCTCAACCTAAAAGTAGCTACTTTGGGTCATCTAAAACAAAACAACATGCTCGGATGGGAAGGCAATCCATTTAGTTATTTTGAGATATAGTTCACATACCATACTATTCACCCACTTAAAGTGTACAATTCAATGATTTCTGGAATATTTAGAGATACATGCAACCTCACCACAGTCAATTTTAGAACATTTTCATCATCTCACAAAGAAACTTCATTCCTTTTAGCTACCACATACCTACTCCTCCATCCCCCCAGGGCTAAGCAAACTACTGCTTTCTGTCCTATAGATTTGACTATTCTGGACATTTGTCTTAGATGAGATTATATAATACGTGGTTTTTTGTGACTGGCTTCTTTTACTTAGCATAATGTTTTCAGGGTTCATTCATGTTAAAGTATGTATCACTACTTTATGCGTTCCTTTTTATGGCTGAATAATATTTCATTGCATGGATATATCACATTTTGTTTCATTCATTCATCAATTATTGGATGTTTGATATGTCTCTACATTTTGGCTATTATAAATAATGCTACTACAAACATTCACATACAACTTTTTCTGTGGACATATGTTTTCATTTCTCCTAGAGTAGAATTATTGAGTCATATCATAACTCTATGTTTAACCGTTTGAGGAACATCCAGACTGTTTTCCAAAGTGGCTGAACCAATTTACATTCCGAGCAGCATTGTATGAGGATTCCAATTTCTGCACATCCTCACCAGCAATTGCTATTATCTGACTTTTGGATTACAGCCATCCTGGTGGGCATGAAGTGATACGTCATTGTGGTTTGGATTTGCGTTTCCCTAATGACTGATACCCAGCTTTTTTCAAATGGTTATTTTTCCATGAGTGTACCTTCTTTGGAGAAATTTATACTTGGCTCCTTTAACCATTCTTCAATTGAGAGTTTTTATTATTCTGTGAGAGCCCTTTCTATATTCTAGATACAAGTTCCTTATCATGTATGTTATTTGCAATTTTTTTTCCTATTTTGTGGTTTGTGTTTAAATTTTCTTGAAAGTTAGTTTTGATGAAGTTCAATTTATTATTTTTGTTGTTTCTCATGCTTTTAGTGTCATATCTCAAAATCCATTGCCAAATCTGAGATCGTGATCGTTTACTCCTAGATTTTTTTCTAAGAGTTTTATGGTTTTAGCACTTAAGTTTAGGTCATGGATCCATTCTGAGTTAATTTTTGTATATAGTGTGAGATAAAAGAATAATTTCATTGTTTTGTACGTGGCTATCCAGTTGTCCCAGCACCATTTGTTGAAGACTATTCTTTCCCCGTCAAATGGACACCTTTGTCAAAAATCAGTTGACCACAGAAACCTGTGTTTATCTCTGAACCCTCAATTCAATTTCCCAGGTCTCTGTGTCTATCCTCATGTCAGTACCACACTGTCTTGGTTACTCTTGCATTATAGCATGTTTCCAAATCAGGACGTGTGAGTCCGCAAGTTTGTTCTTCCTTTTCAAGATTGTTTTGGCTATTCTTGGTCCCTTACAATTCCACGTGAATTTTAGGATCTATTTGTCAATTCCTGCAAAGAAATCAGTGATATTCCAATAGGGATTGTATTAAATCTGTAGGTTAATTTGGGAGTATTGCCATCTTAACAATATTAAGTCGTCCAACGCAAGAACATGCGTTGTCCCATTTATTTAGATTTTCTTTAATTTTTTAAAACATTGTTTTGTAGTTTGCACAGTATAAGTTTTGCACTTTCTTTGCTAAATTTATTCCTAAATATTCTATTCCATTTGATGATATTGTAAATGAGATTGTTTTCTTAATTTCATTTCATACTGTTCACGGCATGTATATAGAAATACAATTGATTTTTGTATATTGCTCTTTTATCCTCCAATCCTGTTGAACAAATTTCTTAGTTCTAAAAGTTTTCTAGTGGATTCCTTAAGATTTTCTACATACAAGATCATGTCATCTGTGAATAGATATAGTTTTACTTTTTCCTCTCCAAAATGGATATCTTTTATTTATTATTCTTGCCTAATGCCCTGGCTGGAATCTCTAGTACAATTTCGAATAGTAGTGGCAAGAGTGGGCATCTGGGACTGGCCCAGTGGAGTAGTGGTTAAGTTTGGCGCACTCCACTTCGGTGGCCCAGGTTTGCAAGTTTGAACCCCAGCCACAGACCTACACCACTCCTCAGCCATGCTGCGGCAGTGAGCCACACATAAAGTGGAGGAAGATTGGCACAGCTGTTAGCTCAGGGCTAATTTTCCTCAGCAAAAACAAACAAACAGAAAAAAACAAAAAAAGAGTGGGCATCCTTATCTTGTTCCTGATCTTAGAGGGAAAGCATCCAGTCTTTCACCATTAAGTATGATGTTATCTGTGGATTTTCATGGATGCCCTTTATCAGGTTAATGAAATTCTCTTCTATTCCTAGTGTGTTGAGTGTTTTTATCATGAAAGAGGATTGAATTTTGTCAACTGCTTTTTCTAAATCTACTGAGATGACCCTATGGGGCTTTTTGTTTTTTATTCTATTGATAAGGTGTATTACCTCAATTGATTTTCAGATGCAAAATCAACCTTGTATTCCTGGGATGAGTTCCACTTGGTCATAGTATAATTCTTATATACATCACCAGATTCAGTTTGCTGGTATTTTGTTGATGATTTCTGAGTTCATATTCATTAGATATATTGGTCTGTAATTTTCTTTTCTTGTGATGTCTTTGACCGGTTTGGGTATCAGTGTTCATACTGGCCTCATAGAATGAGTTGCGAAGTGTTTCTTCTTCTATATTTCGGAAGAGTTTGTGAAGATTTGGTTTTAATTCTTATGTAAACATTTGGTAGAATTTACTAGTGAAGTCATCTGGGTCCAGGCCTTTCTTTCTGGGCAGATTTTCTTTTTTTTACCAATTCAGTCTCTCTACTTGCTATAGATCTATTCAGATTGTCTATTTCTTCTTGAGTCAGTTAGGTACTTTGTGTTTTTATTGGAATTTGTCCATTTCATCTAAATTATATAATTTATTGGCATGCAATTATTCATAGTATTCCTTTATAATCCGTTTTATTTCTCTAAAGACAGTAATAATGTCCCCTCTTTCGTTTCTGATTCATGTAATTTGGTTCCTCTCTTTTTTTCTAGGTCAATCTAGCTAAAGATTTGCCAATTTTGTTAATCTTTTCAAAGGAACAGGCTTTGGTTTCATTGGTTTTCTCTATTGTCATTCTATTCCCTATTTTAACAATTTCCAATTGAGTCTTTGTCATATCTTTCCTTTTGTTTGTGTTAGGTATAATTACTCTTCTTTTTCCAGTGTCTTAGGCTGGAAGGTTAGATTATGGACTTGAGATCTCACTTCTTTTTAAATATAGGCATTTATAGCTATAAATTTCCCATAAACCCTGCTTTAGCTGTATCTTATAAGTTTGATATTCTGTGTCTCCATCTTCCTTCATCTCAAAATATTTTCTAATTTCCTTTTTGATTTCTTCTTTGACCCGTTAGTTATTTAAGGGGGTGTTGTTTAATTTCCACATAATTGTAAATTTCTCAAGTTTCTTTTGGTTTTTCGTTTCTAATTTCATTTCATCATGATCAGAGAATAAAACTTACGTTGTTTCTATCCTTTTAAATGTATTGAGCTTTGTTTTATGCCCTAGCATATGGTCTATCATGAAGAATGTTCCAGGTGTGCTTGACAAGAATGTGTACTCTGCTGTTGGGAGTGGCATGTTCTATAGATGTCTGTTAGTTCTAGTTGGTTTATAGTGTTGTTCAAGTCTTCTATTTCCTTGTTGGTCTTCTGCCTAGTTGTTCTATATATTACTAAAAGTGGGTTATTGAAGTCTCTGACTATTACTGTTGAATTATCTATTTCTCCCCTTATTTCTCTCAGTTTTTGCTTCATATATTTTGGTACTCTGTTGTTGGAAACATATATTTATAATTTCTTATCTTCCTCCCAGTTTGACACTTTTATCATTCAAAAATGTCATTTTTTATCTCTGGTAACTTTTTTTTGTTTTAAAGTCTGTTTTGTCAGACATTGGTATAGCCACTCCAGCTTTCTTGGAGTTGCTGTTTGCATGATATACCTTTTTCCATCCCTTTACTTGCAATCTATTTGTATCTTTGAATCTAAAGTGTGTCCCCTGAAGACAGCAAATAGTTGGATCTTGCTTTTTTCAAATCTAATCTAACAGTCTCTACCTTTTGATTGGATTGTTTCTTCATGTTTAATGTATTATGATTTAGTTGAATTTATCCCTGCCATTTTACTTTTTTATGTGTATGTCTCACGTCTTTTTGTTCTCCTGTTTCTCCTTTACTGCTTTCTTTTGCACTGTGAACATTTCCTAATGTAGCATTTAAAATTATTTAATGATTTTTTTTACTTTTTTTTTAGTTGTTCTGTTAGTGGTTGTCCTAGGACTTACTGTATCCTTCTTAACTTATCAGAAGTAGCTACAGATTTTTACTAAATTCCAGTGAGATATAGAAATGTTATTCCTATATAGCTTTATTCTCTTTTTCCCCCTTTTGGGATATTATTATGATATATATATATATTATATCTATAAATGTTACAAACCCAACAATACATTGTACTTTATATAATTTTATACTTTTTAAAGAAGCCAAGTGGAGAAAGGAAAGTATGTATTTATAGCTTTTATTACATTAACCTTCTTGTTTATCATTTCTTGTCCTCTTCACTTGTTCCTGTGGATTTAAGTTACCATCTGGAATTATTTCCTTAGCCCAGTACAGCTTTGCTCCCACCCACCTCCTTGTGCTATTATTGACAAATATATTACATTTCTATATGCTGTAGACCCAACAACACATTATGTACATATGGCTTTTTATACAATTGCTTTTTAAGTCAATTAAGAGAATAAATGAGAATAAATATGCATTTGTACTGTCTATTAAAATTATATAACTACTTTACCAGTGCTCTTTTTTGCTTTATTTTGTTTGGATTTGAACTTCTGTCTGGGGTCACTTGCTTTCAGCCTGAAGAAATCTCTTTAGTCTTTCTTGTAAATCAGATCTGATAGCAACAAATACTCTCACTTGTAGTTTATCTGTGAATGTCTTTATTTCGCCTTTATTTTTGAAAGATTGTTTTGCTAGGTATAGCATTCTGGGCTGATAATTTTTTCTTTGAGCCCTTGATTCTAGGAAGGGAGAGAATATGTTATGCCACTGCTTTATGGCCTCCATTGTTTCTGATGAGAAGTCAGCTATAAATCTTATTGGGCTTCACCTGTGAATGATGGGTTATTTTTCTCTTGTGTTTTTCAAGATGTTCTCCTTGTCTTTGCTTTTCAGTGTTTCTACTATGGTGTGTCTATTTGTAGATTTCTTTGTATTTTTCTAATTTGGAGTTCATTGAGCTTCCTAGATGTGTAGGTTAATGTTTATCAACAAATCTTGGAAAATTTCAGCCATTATTTCTTTGAATATTCCTTATATTAGTCTTTCTTTCTCTCTTCTCCTGGTAGATGTTGGTGTGCTTACAGTGTCCTACATTTCTCTGAAGCACTGTTTATTTTTCTTCATTCTCTTTTTCTCTGTTGTTTGGATTGCATAATATCTGTCAATCTAAAAGTTTGTGAGTTCTTTCTTCTGCCAGTTTAAACTACTTTTGAGCCCCTCAAGTAATTATTCATGTCATTTATTATATTTTTTACTTCAAAATTTCCATTTGTTTCTTTTTTTATAATTTCTATCTCTTTATTGATATTCTGTATTTGTATCTATTTATTGATATTCTGTATTTGACATATTGTTGTCATCATACCATCTTTTAATGTTTAATCATAATTTCCTTAATTCTGTGAACATATATGTATAATGGCTATTTTGAAATCTTTGTCTGTTAAATCCAGCATCTGGTTGTTCTCATAGATAGATTCTGTTGACTGTCTTTTTCTGGCATGTAGGTCATACTTTCTTGATTCTCAGCATGTTTCACAATTTTGTTGGAAACTGGACATTTTAGATAGTATATTACAGCAAATCTGAGTACTTGGCCCTCCTCTTCTTTATCTTGTCATTGTCATTTATCTTCTTACGTGTTTAGTGACTGGTTGGATTATTTTAGTGAAGTCTATCCTCCCCATGCCCATAGTGTGAAGCATCCGTTGTTGCTCCTCAAGGGGCACAGTTTTGGTTATGTCCCCGGGATGCCCTGGAATGACAGTGGTTTTGGCATAACTCTCTTTACTATCTTTTCCCTGACCACGCTGTTAAGCTCCACTAATTGCTGGCTGATTGCTCTACTGTTTTCAACAATGTCCTGGGGCATAAATTGCTTCACTCACAAAGTTAATCAAGTCAGCCTCCTTTGAAAGGATAGTTCCTAGGTCAGTCTTTGAGATTTGTTCTGACACCAGGAGGGCTCTTCCCAGCTGTCTCTTTCCCTATTTCTTTCCAGCAAACTAACCAGCCTACAATTTAGCCTATATCTACAAGGAATCTATCCATCTCCTTTCATCACAGCTTCCACTCTTTTTGAGAGTGCCCTTAGACTTGAACTTCTCCACACTCTGTTGCAAATAAAGACAATTACTCTGGGGATAAATTTGGAGATAGCTTTTTTATAGCCTGCTTCTCCTTCCTCTACTCCCCAGAAAAATGGGTAGAACAATGACATGCTTCTCTCTGAACATACACCTCCACTTTAGGAGCTTAGCACTCAGTAGAAGCGTGTAGGGGACAGAAGCCCCAGATCTCCTTGGCTTCCCTCTCACAGTGTAGAAACTCCCACCCCAGGATCCAGGAAATCAGGGCCCCAGTGCCCTCAGCAGTGTCACACCCAAGGCAGAGCCTTCGTCCCATAAGTGGGACCTAGGCAGAAGTAGAGGACTCATTTAGCCACACTTTCCCAGAACTTAACCTCAACAACAGGTAGCTAGGGTAAGATGAGGAATACTGATGTCCTATCCCTCTGAGGAAGAGAAGCCTCCAGCTGGAAGCTGGGGGTGAAAGAGATCCCAGCGTTCATGGCTGTAGCAGTCCGCAATGGAGTTTCTGTCTCCCTGAGCTGGGAGGCAGAGGGAGACTATGGGTCTTGGTTCAAATACCACATACTCTCACAGTTCTTATCAATTTTAGTAGATTTTCCTGAATAAATATTTCTTCATTTGCTGTATGTCCATAAGATCATTTTCAGAGACTTTAATTTTGGTTTTTTAATTTTCACCAGTTTTTCTTGGAGAAGTTCTGAGAAACTCTTCATACTGTCATGCCAGAAGTAGAACTCTCAACTCCCTTCATTTTATCTTTGCTACAATGGTGAGTCCATTTTTTTTTAACCAAGAAGCATTATTGGGACTTTGACAAAGTCTTTTTCAGCCTTTTTGCCTACTCTTCTGAGTACAGAAGAAGTTAGCTTTACATTCCAAGGAGGCCATTTATACTTACAAATCAGCCTATTCTTTCCTCAGGTCATCTCATCCTTGTAGTACTATGCTAAATGTAGCAAAGATCAACACGCAAATATTCTGGCTCCTACTAACAACTTTTCATAGACTAGCAGGCTCAGTATATCTGCCTTCCAAGTTGCTGCAGGCAATAGTTTTACCAAAGGTTTCGCCACTACAAACATAGACCTCCAACATCTTTCTATTCCCCATATTTATTTCTTTGCTTTCTACTGCCCAATCACTATAAGTCAATGCCCCATATTTTAAGTTTCTGATATGGCAGCAATATACGTCGAGTACTAATTTCTGTTTTATTTAGATGAGGCAAACCATTAAAACAAATAAATACAATTGAAATTTTTTTTGCTCATATAGTAGTCCTGGGCTGGAGATCAGATCACTAGGTCAGTAACCCTACTGAAACTAATACTGAAATTTAAAAATAGAGAAACTACTTTATGAATGAGCTGCAGGATATCTTTCAGGCAACACACAATCTAAAATATATTTTTGTCTTACTTAAAAGTATGAAAGTCTATATAACCTCTCCTTCATAGATTTAGAGAATTTTGTGGGCATTCACGGGCACAAAGTTTTATTAGGGTGAAAGCTTTTTGAAGAGGGAATTTGCAAGCATGTTGAGAGGAGCATTTACAGCACATGGTAACATTAACAGGGGGTTTCCATTTCCTAAAGTCCATGCATTTCACACATTTGTGGGAGATAAGATTTGGAGAAAGACTAACTGGTTCCCCAATTCTTATATTTTCACGTAGGAGTGGAGTTTCTATTCCACTACCTATGAGAGAAAATTAATGGGGGAGGGGGCATTTTGAACTTCTCTCTGCTCCCCACTACATCCCCTGGTGTTATGGACTGAATTATGCCCTTTCCCCAATTCATATGTTGAATTCATAACCCCAATACCTCAGAATGTGACTGTATTTGGAGAGAAGATCCATAAAAACATAATTAAGGTAAAATGAAATCATAAAGGGGTGCCCTAGTCCAATATGATTGGTGTCCTTATAAGAAGAGGAGATTAGGATACAGACAACATGGACTCCCAGGGACAACCATATGAGGACACACTGAGAAGGTGGCTATCTGCAAGCCAAGGAGAGAGATCTCAGGAGAAACCAACCCTGCCAACTTCTTGATCTCAGACTTCTATCCTCCAGAAGTGTGAAAAAACAAATTTCTGTTGTTTAAGCCACCCAAACTGTGGTATTTTGTTATAGCAGCCCTAGCATAATGGTAGGTTCAGGAGAAGTACCAGAACATGCTTGGAACCTTCCAACAGTAAACAGTAGCCAGTGAGCAAGACATTTCTTCATTTATCCAGAAGATAGCTATGAAGCGAGTACTACAGACTGTGTGCTGTGTTAGATGCTGCTAATCCAGTAGTAAAACATTCAGATATGATCCCTGCCTGCAAGAAACTTAGAGACTAATGGAGAGGAAGAAAATAAAGCAACTTTGTGTACACAAGACGCTCCAGAATAGGGAGAAAAGCTAGGTAGCCTGATTTCTTCCCAGGAAAATCTGGGGAGCTGACATCCATATCGACCTACATTGGGTAATGGGAGTTAGAGGGAAAATGGAGACTGTGGGTCAAAGCAGCAAGCCAAAAGAATTTTCTGATCTGCTGACCAGATTCTTTTGATCCTATGGTGTTGAGGGGCAGCCTACCCTTGGATGGTAATTTATTTTGAACAGATGGAACAGGGCTTGGATACGAGCCACAGAGGCAATTACTGGCTAAGGGTTTCTCCAGTTTTCTAATGAATGGCTTACAACTATTACCAAAACCATACTGGTTAACTGAAGCATACAACTGACGTTGTTGAGTAAACCAGCCCTTGTATCATCATGGGTAAATCTTTTAGGATCTTGAGTATTTTCTTCTAGAAACTATGTATATACGTATTATTTCTTCTCTATTTTTCCAGTTTCTCACGTCCTTATCTCTACAGTATTGAACTCAGAGTGAAGAGCAAAATCACTTAAAGAAACAGAGTAGAAAGAGGATGTCACAAAGAATAATCTGCAGGCACTGAAATAAAAATAATACATCCTCTTAAAGCATCAATAATGACCTTATATTTTTACATGCAGAATATATATTTCTATATATAGTATATAACATATATTCTAACGTATATCCTCAGTAGTATATAAATATCTCCCCTTTCTCTAGAAGAAGATAAAAGCATTACAAGATAGAGGGTGAATCAATCTCTGTAACCTTCAAAATGGTATTGAAAATAGTAGGGAACATATAATTCAGATAACATATCAACACAGTTATGTTATCTGTATTGTTGAGCCAGATTCTCCATGTACCCAAGCAATTGCCAGTTTGAATACACACTCTAGGAAGAACTGTTCCTTCTTTTTCACAACTTCAGGGAGTAACTTCAAATACTCACAGAATCTAACTTACTTTGTCATAATCTCGAAAGTTTTAGTTTGGTGCACTCTGCCCCAAATTACTCTCAAATTCTGTACTCTTATCTATAACTATGAAGCCAATGAATTGCAGACACTAGAGGCAACATGTCCCTTTCTCTTATCTCTGTCATACTTCTCTCCAGCTAGTCCACATCCCAGGAATCAGAAGAATTTTGATTTCGGATAAAATGCTAACTTTCTCATGGGCATCATGCTTTTATTCTAATCCCAAATTCCCCCCCAGACAGCTTTCCTAAATCTGCTCCTTTTATTTTTTGCACTAGAAACAGGGTTGGGCTGTAATTAGATTTAATCCATTACTATCCATCACATTGATGAGTTATTTATTTTACTCTGTGCGAGGTACAATGTTAAGCTCTTTAGGAATTGCCAAGGGTGATTGTTATACTCAGAAATAAACCCATACAATACTAATTATAGCCTCGTTTTTTTCTCTATACTTTTCACATTTGTACACAAATTTCTACTCCTTTCATTAAACTGTAGCGGTCTATGATCAAATAAATAAGGCTAAAAAAACTTTTGTCTTTAACTCATTTGGCTGTATGTAAAATATTCATAGCTGTGGTATATAATGAAACCACCCTCTGTTTAGAGATCTCTGCAAAATCTACATGCAGTAGAGTTCATTTAAGACGGAACATTCACACAATTTGAACATAGTGTTAGCAATATAATAAGCAGAGAACAATCTTCTGGGTAATACCAAAGTTTACTTAAACAGATTGATAACGTGCTCACCAAAAAGTAGCAGGCACAGTTTTCACAGTTTGTTCCCTTCTGTATGACTTACCCACCAAGCAAGATAGTACAATTACTGAACTTCATTGTAAATGCCCGGACCCCCTGATGCGCTCTGATAGGAAATCATCCAATAATAGCAATGGCATTTCTCTCTGTATCACAGTTTTTGTGGCTGTCAGAAAATATATACACTTCATTAAAATCAAGAAATAAAGAGGGGACATGTAGAGAAAACAAGGTTAAAAAAAAAAGAAGCACATGATTATTTTCTCTAGCCTTAATTTTTTCCTCTTCCCCACAGATCTCTTTACAAATCCTTCCGTTGATGCTCATTGATAAGCTTTGCCAATGGAAATGTCTCAATCAGAAGCAACTGGTGCCACAAAATCCAACATGATTTCTGTAGCAACAGCCATGAGCTTCCACTTTTCCTATTTGGTTCCAAATCTTCCTTAGTGGTCATTCAAATCATGAAAGTGTTAAGTGAGAGTAGTCATAAATCAGCATTTTAAAGTCTGCTGCCAGCATGAACTCTCTATATTTAAGAGGGGAAAAGGAGGAGATTCAAGGCCACACTCAACAGGACTTCACAGTTGTTAAAGTCAGCTTTCTGGTGATCTGGTAACTCTGAAATATGTAGTCTTTTATTAAAATCTGGCTATCCAAATATAAGGTATATACAGGTATACACATACACCCAAGTAATATTGGAAATAGCAAAATATAAAGTGAAATAGTTTCAAAGGAAAATATCCTAAAATAAAAATCCTTTAAATTTAAAGGAGATTTAAATGCAGTATTTTATTTGAAAATACTCACACAACCAGAGGCACTCACAACTAGAATATACAACTATATACCGGGGGGCTTTGGGGAGAAGAAAAACAAAAAGATTGGCAACAGTTGTTAGCTCAGCTGCCAATCTTAAAAAAAAAAAAAAGAAAATAGTTGTATTTTTCCTCTATATAAAATTAGATATCAATGCCTTTGCTTCCCTATTTATTAAAATTGGAACAATAACAAAAAGCAGCGACATATCAAATTCACTTGTGACTTGCACAATCAGGTGACATTCATTCATACATTTCTTTGATGAATGCACAATGTACAAGGACGTGTGTTCTGTGAAGCTCCAATGTCTGCAGGACAAATCTTGACGTAAAATAATTTGAAATAAAATATGCCCACGTCTCCATGCAAATAAGTTTGGAAATAATTTTTTAAAGTAATTTTGGCCAAATGAGTAGTTTAGTAAATGGGCATTTCCAAAACAATCGGTTATTTAAATGCTGTCTGCCTTTCTGAAGGACACATTTTATAGCATGCTTTAGCCAGTAGAAATAAAGAGCCAGATTATGGCGTCTATCACATCTCCAGACACACAGACATTTGAATATGGCAAAAATTCCCTAAAAAGAGGGCTGGTCAGACATTTAGTAGAAAAGGCAGCCGTCTACGTGACGTGCATTGAGAAATACTGAAGAGCATCTCTGCCAAAAATATCTGTTCCATTCCCCATGTTCTTATTACCGTTTCTCCTGTTGCATTTAGAATTCTAATCACTAGTCATTATTTTTGCAACTCATTACAAATCTTCACCAGAAAGCAAAGATATTATCTAAGAAGCCCTTAATAACTCATTAACACCTTACCTTAAATTGAATCAATCAGACCATACAGATAGTTTTCTTAAAGACCCTGAGGGACTATAATACCAAACAGGTAATTTTGATGAGGGTAGGGACTTAAAAAACACAAATATAGGGCCTTTTTACAAGAAGAGCCCCTAATATGCTGGGTGGTTTGTCAGGGAGGCAGAAGTGCAGAGGGTCATAAATGTAAAGGTTAGGGATGCGGAAGGGAGAAAAGCTATGGCATCATCTCCCTTCAAACCAACTAATATGAAACCTGAGGGTGATTGACAGCTTTTGAAATACAATCAGCCTAAATAATGCAGGCTTCAGTGACAGTCTCAATTCTGTATTCCTAATAACAATTTCGAGAGAGATATAGATATCCTAGCACTAGGTACTTGATCTTAGTCTGAACCAAAGTGTAGGGACTCAGCAAACACATGTTAACATCTTACACTGAGACACGGGTTAAGTGGAAGATTTGCGCACAATGCCATCAGTCACATTATTCATGAAAATCATACAATTGTTGAATTATTAAAGTTGCTTCCAGATAGTTTTGAGACAAGTGATTCATGTCAGTTACAGTGTGTGTGTGTGTGTGTGTGTGTGTGTGTGTGTGGTTGGGGGAAGACACCTAACATAATGGATGATTTGACTAAAGTGACTAATTCAGGCAGATGACCTGACAATCCTAGCAGATAATCCTGTTCCAACACGTAGACACATCCTCACTCACAGCAGAGTGTTTGGCATCTCCAAGTCCTTTAGACTATTGGCCTATAATCACATATATCGCTCTTACATTCAATAAAGAAGATTTCAAAATAACAGCATTTTATTGAAAATTACACTAGAGGAAATTCTCTGAAGTGAATTAGCGATAAAAGAATAAAGCTGTTAGACGAATGTATTTTTCATGCTTCGGGGCTATCTGTTTAACAGTTTTCTAACTGTTCATTCATTTATAAAAAATACTTCAGTTATTATCTCCTAGAGTTGAAATTACGTATTTAATTGACTGGAGGGAATGAAAGTCACTCACTTTTAGATACAGCAACTCTTTTAAAATATTTCTACAAAATGCTTCATAGGACCACAATTAGCCCAAATTCTTGGCAAACACTCTTGTGTGTATGTATAGTTGTTTTTATTAATGTTATGTTGTAAGAGCTAACTTCTTCAGAATCGTGTTTATCTTCATTAGGAAAGTCAACAGACTCCTAATGGGAAGAAATGGGTATTTTTCTCTGTGGTATCGAAGGCCTCAAAGGCCCAGTTCTTCTGCCAAACCAATCTTCCTGCTTGTCTTTCAAATCCAGGTGATTGCAGACAGCTGAGCAGGCATTTTCCCCAAAGCCTCTATTGACCTGGCTCCAGTCTTTGCTCTGTCGCCCCATCTCTGTCTCTGTCACTCTTCCTCTGTGGGTTTGGTGTTTTGGGTTTTTTTTTTTTTTGTATTTTTGCCTCAGGAAACCTAGGGATATTCATGGCACTGAGGCAAATAATGTGGAATTAAAAACTAAATTCTTGAGGCCTTATCCTAGCAACAAGACCATCACCATCTGTTCAGAAGACAAGCCAGCCATTATCCAATGCATTCTTTATACAAACTCCATCACCTGTGAGGGAAAATCACTGCCCCTTCCTGGGTTCTCTCTTTGTCACAAGAGAAAGTGGTCTGTTTCCCTCTGATGCAGTAAAACTTAAAGAAAGCAAGTATGACTGGAAGCTCTTACAGCAGACTTAAAGAGATATATCCAAAGGCCCCAAGTGGACATTCCAAAGTATCTGATAATTGTCCTCTGTCATAATAAAACCTGGCAAAAATATATTGTTGATGTCTCTCAACAGCTATTTATTATTTAAATGAGAAAAGAAGAAGTGGAGTGTGTGTATCTCTGTTTTTGATGGTAAATGATTGTCATATTACTTCATTTATTTTTAGCTTCAAAAATTTTATTCATTTCACCTTTCCAAAGCCATATTAAAATTTGTATTTTGAAAGTGGCATTAAAATGTTATTTCAGCAGCTTCAGAGTAAGAATCAATCTGTTTAGACATCTAGTTTAATCCAGGATGAAAATTTTTCCTCAGTGATATATTTTTTTGCGGTAAAATTTATATTATTAGGAATAAGCAGGGTCTGTCCCCTCTCCCAAAATAGTTCAGTACAAAGGATGAGAATATCTGCAGATGGAACATTTGAAAACCCCAGCCAAAATCTGAAATTCAGATCAAGAAAAATAGGAGACAATTCTGGGTTATTTTCTTCCCTAGAAAGAAATACACGTGGAGATGTGATCCAGTAAACTAAGAAAGAATGAATTTATTGAATGCCTTTTATGTGCCAATCATTACGTAATGTGCCACTGAGTATTTTTAAAAGTTGACGTGGCTTTTGTGAAAAGTACATCAACAATTGTAAAGTACCCTTCAAATCCTAGAAAATATTAGCTCTGTAATTATAATTAACATTCAGTTGGTATTTGTTATCTTAAAATGCCTTTTTCCTATGTAATCTCATTTGGTCCTGATACAGAGCCGGAGAGGCAGACTGAGCAGTCATCTCCATCACCCATTTGAAGATGAGGAAACCCAAGCTCAGAGAGGTGCGCTGGTTTGCCTGTGGCTCCCCAGGCTACTTAGTCCAAATTTTAAACTTAACTCTTCTTTTTAAAAAAGGCATTATTTATGTTTGTACAATCAAAAAGGAAATACAAATGAATGCAAAGACTAAGCAAAAGCAACATAGCTCTTCATTCTCTTGGACAGATTACTGACATACCAGTTGGCTGATGTTCAAAAATATCATTTGTGTCTTATATAGGCTCCATTTTCATGAGCCTAGCCCAACATTATTTGTAAAATACGAACTGAAGTTTCCCATGTGGCTGTAAATTATCTTCCTTTTTAGATTGCACCTTATATTCCTATCGTCTGCCTATTGGGCACTAAAAACTTCCTACATGTTTCCCACATGGCTTTTGCTAAAATTTTCCTAGTTGCAGCCACAGTTGAAAATCCTTGCCAATGAGGTAGGGATTCTGAGAAGCAGCTGAATCATTCTCTTCATCCCATCTGTGAATATGCTTGATCTGAAGGGAATAAAATCCCAATGTTTGGCTAGTTCAATGGATGGAAGGAATACATCTGTCTGGTTACCCTACATCAGAGTAGGCCAAAAGCACAGATGAAATGGTAACTAGATAAGATGTATAGTGAGATCCTGGAGGATGCTTTGATCCCATAAATAGATATTCAGAGGGTGAAAGGAAAACTCTTATATTACAGAAGAATTGCCTCTTGCCAATTGGGGCTGCTTTATTATATGAAAATGTTATAAAAGGAAATATTTTCCAGGATGTAGTTCAAAGATGTGTGCAGGATCATAGATCCCACACATACACAAATAGGGCTGAGAATTGAGTGGTATATCTTTAGCAATGCAGTCAACTCAGTTTCAAGCCTAAAAAAAATAATTTTTCATAAGATTATTTTTTCCCAGCGAGATATAATATGAATACAAAAACAATTATTCAGAAATCATTATTCCCAACCCTCATTTTCAGATTAATTTAAAACAGGTGTTAGTGATCCTAACAGCAATGTGTTGATTCCCATGTGGGCTGGTGATCTCACTTTCTCTGTTCCTTGAATATAGAACATGGCCTTTCCTTCGTAGTCTTTTATAAACATGTGCTGGTGGCCACAAAGGAGAAGGAAAAGGAAAAATAATAAGATGGGCCAGCAAACCAAGGAAATGGCATTTATACTTCTCAATTGTAAAACTGAATATACAGTATAAATACCTTGTAACTATAAAGATTCCTTTTAGTGGAAGTAACCAAGCCTTCTGGTTTGCCCAGGTCTTGAGGGGGTTTGTAGGATGAAGGACTTTCAGTGCTAAAACTGGGAAAATTCCAGGCAAACTAGGGTGAATTGGTCACCCTACTTAGCTGGGAAATAAGTTGACTTGCAGTTAAATTTGGCACCACTACTCACAGTCTTCAATATTTCCTTATAAAACATTTTAGGAAAACAGGACAGAAAAGGATCTGGGTTTCTATTTTGAGAATCAAGAACCCCAAACTGCACCTGAGTGGCAGAAATCTGGGGTTTCAAACTTCTTAATTTATGCAAGCAACTCTTCGTGGCTTTTCTCAATACCAAGACCACTGCTTGCCTTACCTCATCGACTCATCTTGTGCTAGAATCAGAAGTAAGTTTTGCGTTCTTTCTCTCCTGCCTGCTGCTGAGTTATCTATTCACCCTATTACGCCGCCTCCACTCTCCTTTACTAAGCACGAGTACCTGATAATTTGTTAATAATGTGAAACAACCATAAAACAATCCCCATCCCACCACTTTTCTTTAATAGCATGGAAATGCTGCCCTACTGTTCAGGGGAGGAAATAAGATTCAATGGATCGCATTGGAGGTTGTCAGGGCACCAACTCATTACTCTGTACATTGCTTTTTTAAAGGAGTGGGGAAGAAAAGTATCAAGAATTTATCCTGTCTTCAGTTACATTGAGATAACTAAGCAGTAATGGAAGAAGTTTTTTCTTTTAGAAAAATTCCAACAAGTAAATACAGGAAGAATGATGGAATTAGAAAAATCACCATTTGGCAACCCTGAGAGAAATAATAGATAAAGACAATGATCATCAGTGAATGTAAAATCAATATTGAAAAGTTGTTAGGAAACTTTAAAAAGCTGACATGAACGTTCAAGCTTAGAACCATTTAAAATGGAGCAACCAGTTGTTAATGGCCTCACACAAAAGGCACACACAGAACCACATATGAAATGTTCTAGCCTGAGCAAATTAAAACAAAAATCTTTAACTAATTGTAGCAGATGCCCCTGGTGCTCACATCTCATCCCTCTGCCCACCTCCGATCTCAGCTGCAGCCCTGGGGAATAGTTCCAACTAACCGCATGCAAGCATCAGCTTCCAGGGAAATCTTCAATCAAAGGGAAAGGGGAGCCAGTGATAAGTTTGAGAAGTGTTCTCTAAGCATCAAGGAGGTCCCACTCAATAGACCCCTACTGCCTATAGCAGGCACCTTGATACGCAACCCTAAAAGGAAGGCCTTTTCCTTCTTTCCTGGTTTACTCTCCCTACTGCTTCAGCATTCCTGTGGAGTCAATTCCCAAATTAACAAGGGTCCTTGCTGCAAGCCCTGCTTTCAGAAAAGCTTTAGCTAAGTCATTAATGAAACTCAGATCTAATTATCTATCTACAGGAAATAACGAGAGAGAGAAAAACAAGTTCACTGTTGGCTCAAGAAATGTCCAACTGTCCCAGGACAAATGACTGGTATTTGCAACCAGTATTTTCCAGATTGATTGCATGAAAAGAAAAGAAAGGAGGGAAGAGAGGGAGAGAGGAAGAAGCTTATTATAGAATAAGAAAGACCTAAAACATAACAACTAAGTACAGTGCATGGACCTTGTTGAATCCTGATTTGAGTAAACCAATAATTTTAAAAAATCTTGGAAATAAGTGGGGAAATTTGAATATAAACTGAGTAGTAAGTGATATTAAGAGATATTTGTTAATTTTGTTAGGTGTGATAACAGCAAAGTAGAAATAGTTATATAAAAAGAAAAAAACCTTATCAAATGAGATACGTACTAAAGTATATCAATGAGTGATAATAATATTTTATCTGGAATTATTTAAAAATACTCCAATGAAACAAAAAAATTAAAAGGTAGGAATAGATGAAATCATATCATTAATATGTTGATAATTGTTGAAGTTGATAATTGGAATAAAGGTATCATTATCGTTACTATTCTCTCTACTTGTGTGTTTAAAATTTTATATAATGAAAAATTTGGAAAGAAAAATTTAATGGCTTAAAAAACTCTGAATTCAAATGTATCAAATGACATCAATTCTAATTTACTTGACTCAGTCAACTAGTCTAACATGTCAATTTCAGTTTGATTCCAACTGTGAAAGGTGGAGATGGAGGCAGTCCAGGGACCACAGTGATGGGACCACTAGAAACAATTGTGTAATCTAAATGTTTGTCTGTCATCTTCTTTGTTACCAGGAGCAAATTCTAGTGTGAGTCATTTTGTCACTGGTCAGCACAGTCTAGAGGCCTACTATTCTAGACTAAATGTGTTTCCTCAAAATTCGTATGTTGCAACCCTAACCCCAACATGACAGAGTTGGAGATGGGGGCCTTTAGGAGAGGATTACGTTTAGATGAGATCATGAGGGTGGAGCCTCCATGATGGGATTAGTGTCCTTCTAAGAAGAGGAAAGGAGACCAGAGTCCTCTCCCTCTCTGCCATGTAAAGACATAGCGAAAAGGAGGCAGCCTGCAAGCCAGGAAGTGGGACCACACCAGGAACAGAATCTGACAGCACCTTGGTTTTGAACTTGCCAGCCTCAAGAACTGTGAGAAAGAAATGTCTGTTGTTTAAGCCACCCACTCTATGGTATTTTGTTATATTAGCCCAAGCCAACTAAGACAACTCCCCAGTTTCTGTGTATTCAGGAAACAAAATTTATTTAACTGTTAGCCTAAGCTAGATAAAATTAGGAATCTATAAAGAGGAAAATTAATAACACTTTGTACTTATATTTTGAAAAGGTTTTCAAATGCATTATTTCTGTTGACTCTTAAAGCGTCTCTAAGCATAAAAATCTTATAATATATACCAAAGTCAAATAGCAGCAAATATGAATCACCTGACATTAGCTGCTCTATATTATTCTTCTCTTACATGAATGCATAGTTGACCATTTTTGGAAATGTCACAGCAGACCGGGAGCTTCTTGAGGGAAGGGATTTTTTTAAATGTATTCCTTTTTGTATCCCTAGCACCTAAAGAGCATTTGACACATTATATGCACGTGATAAATATTAATACTTAAAATCCTTTAAATCTTTTACTGAAGTAGTAATTGGGTCATCTGTCTACTTCTGTCATCATCACTGCCATTACATCAGTCTAAACTAGAATTGCTGTCTTTTCTGGACTTTCTCACTGGTCTGCTGATATCCACTGTTGGCAATACCAGTTACATTGCAGGCAGAGTGCTTTATAAACGCAAATATGATCACATGACAACACCCACCCAAGCACGGACACACACACCTACCTAAAGATTCAACTGCATGTTGTGGCTCTAGGGCCATTATTATCTAAATATGTCATTACACATCTACTGTGATTAATTGATTAACATATGTCGTTCCTAACAGACCTTAAACTCCATTCTTAGAGCAGGAAGAAAGTTTGTTTCAGTCCTTGTCTCTATCTGCAGGGCTTTACATACGGCCTAGAGTATAGTATGTGGTCAATAATATTAATTGAAAGAATTCATCCATTAGTCAAATTTAAACTTACTTTGAGGTATTTTTGCATGCCACTTTCATTACCTGAACTAAACAGGTAAAACAAAACAGTGGAGAAATAATAGAATTGTTTCTGCTTGCTAACCAATCACTACAACGCCTATATGATTGCAACTTACTATTAATAGAAAAACAGCAACTGCATCTCCTTGCCACAAAGGGACTCTGCTTGCCAAATCAAAGGAGGTCCTGAAAGAAATCCATAGTTCTGCCTTTACTTATAATGGTTATATAAAAATTGAGAGAACATTTGGCAGCTTCCAGGAGTACAAACAATTCTATTGGGCAATAGTCAGTAAGTAGAAGCAGTAAAAATTCTGTTAAAAATTTAAAAGAAGAGTCATTTGAATTTTAGCTCTTTGGCAAAACCCACTATATAGAAAAAAAAAGTATGCATATAGAAAACTCAAGTTTGCCATAGATAAATTTCAGAGTATGTTATTTGAAAACAAAAGAACTTTGAAGAGTATTCATAACCGGCTTCCTTTTACTGTTAAGCCCCAGGGCATTTCAAAGGGCATGTTTTCCCACATCAGTCTATGCTAGTCCCAGGAGGAATACATCTTTTCCTCCTCTCAGCGGTATCATGTCTCATGTTATCATCATCCATGTGCTGTGTGTTTCTCTCACTGGATTGTAAATCTGTGAGGTCAAGATTTGGCTCTACCCATATAGTCTGGAACAGACTATGTACTGTAGTTCAAAAATTCTGTTTATACAGAAGACTTCTGGGACAACATCCACTGTGTCAAGTACAAGATAGCACCAATGCACATGGGCCAAAGGTGCCAGGAAAAAATGGTCAGATAAGGACTAGCCCACTTAGGCTAAATGGTGAGTGGGGCTGAGCTTGTCTTTGGAGTTCCTCTCACATGCTATCAGCTCTGAACTCGGTGTTGGTACCCCTTCAGCTCATCGTCCTGTCCTTGTTCCATGGGATTAAGATTTGATGAGTTTCACCTGTGTGTATGGCTGTATTAAAGAATGTAAAGCATCTGATTAATTTTTTTTATCATTTTAAACTCAAACTTTATTTACAGGAAATGTCATTAAACTATAGCAATTTGAGATATTATGATGGAAGAAATTCTTGAAAAAGTGTTTATTGAATAAATATTTTTAAAAGTTTTCACTATCTGTGGAACAATCCCTGCTTAAAGTTCATAGAATGCTACAAAAGAAAAGGTCTTCAGGTGATTTTTGGTTTAACGCCTTCAGACTTAGAAAGGTTAAGTGATTTTATTAATTAGCTGGTAACAGAGATCTTCTGAGTGCCTCCTATCCCAGACGCTGGGCAAGGCACTAGGAGCAAGTGAACAAAGCTGAATAAGAACAAGAACCTGCTCACAATGAGTTTCCAGTGATGCGAGGCCAGAGCCTCCAACCTGAAAAGAATTATGGCCCATTTCTTCTGCATTTAGAGAAGATATTTGTCGAATCTCAGCATTTAGAGAAAATGTGACTTCTCAGTGATCATCCTGATGAACACATTAGTATTCATGGGGTCCTCATGTCTCTCCATAGGTACCATTGTTGTGGAACATATTCCATCTGAAAAGAAATAACCCCCTGAAGGGAACACGTTTTAAATCTAAATAGTATCCTTTCTTTTTGAAATTTTAATTTTTGGAATTTAATATAGAGTCAACTGTTACCAGAACAACCACATCCACCAAAAATCATCCTAAAGTAGCTATAGAATCCCAAAAGGATAATGAGTTCTTACAGAGTTTCCCTAGTTATGGAGAGGAAATCATTAGTAACTTAAGACAGAAATAAAGAAATCATCTAATTAATGTATTCAGAGATGAATCTTAATGTCCAATTATTCTCCTGATTTGACACAACCTAGTAACAACATAACATAGTCAGCAACACGGTATTAATGTTGGAAGAATTGGAGGGAAGGTAGCCCAGTGGGGGAGGGAGAGGTTTCTTTTTTAATCCTTTCTTTTTTTTCTTTTTCTAATACAGAATAAGTGAATCTCCTGCTTAAGTTTATCATATTAAAAAAAAGAAAAACAAGTAAACCCACAGAATTAACCTGAAAAACATATTGTGCT
Source organism: Equus przewalskii (assembly GCF_037783145.1). NCBI lineage: Eukaryota > Metazoa > Chordata > Mammalia > Perissodactyla > Equidae > Equus > Equus przewalskii. The sequence goes on along the minus strand of NC_091847.1, from coordinate 27,267,240 downwards.
GAAAAGTCAGAATTCTATTATAATTAAAGCTTATAAAATATCATTTAAACAAAGGTTTGTTCAATTCATTAAATATTAACAAATAATTTTCCTATCATTCAACATAGTCTTTTAGTTCAGTTTCATTGAATGCTTTCACCAATGTCTATTTAAACACGTATAATTTGCATATTTGGTGATTGGCCCAATATTAAATGATGCTCACACCAAGTAAAAAGTTAAAGGGCCAATATTATCATGTCCATATTCAGGCTTCCATTTCTTAAAGGGATGAAAACCAAGAAAGATGCTTTTCAATATGTTAGTATTTTTGATCAAATAATACACTGTACTGGTAATAAAAAAATTGAGAGTATATGAATGTATTACAGTATAAATCTGAACCCATTTCTAACCTTCAGTCTTGCAGTTCTCTTAAAAAAAAAATCTCTCTTTCTACTTGTTTTTAGTCTTCCAAAATTCAAAGACCTTATCTCTTAAATATTAATAATTTATAAAATTCAATAGCCATAATCAATAACAGGCTATATTTTAAGATCATTTAACCATATCTCACTTTCCTTCATTTGATAAAACCAAATAAATGTGTTAAGCAAATAAATTCAGAATAGGAATGTCAGTACTGTTTCAAATTTTTTCAAAGGTAAACTTATATTCTCTGGTTATTTTTATATTCAGCAAAATTTCTTCATTCTGGGAGATATTCTCAAATTGCTTTGTGAGATAATTCCTCTTTATAGTCTCTCTTTTTTCGAACACTTCTAAATGATTCTTCCTTTCCCGTTGCTAAAGTTTTGAGCAAACGTCTATCTGCTCCGCCCCATCAGCCAGGTCAGGGCTTGTTGTTTTTTGTAGTAAGCAGTTATAATCTGACCATCCACAGTCACAGTGTGTTTGAAAAAACGGATATGTAAGTAAATGTCTGAATAGTCTGTCTATCCATCAAAAAATAGCATTGAGCTTGCAATATGTGTAATGGACCTTTCTAGGGACTGGATTAGATGCCAAGAATTACAATCTCATCCCAAAGTATATATAAGACATGGAATCTGACCTCAACAATCAGAGAGTCTAATTGAAGAGATACAGTGCATGCAGATGACATACATATGGCCCTGTTATTAGCCATCACTGACAACTAAAAAATGTAAGAATTCAAAGGAGAGAAAATAACCACTATATGCTAATTGTCAATAAGGACTTTTTTCCTCTCTCTAAAAGATCAAGAATGAACTAGGCCTCAAAATAGGTACAAGAGTCAGACATTTTTTAAAAACACAGTATAGTGTGCCCAGAGGCTGAAGAGCTAGTCGGCTGTATAACGGACAGAGAGTGAGCAGTGTGGCTGGAGTAAAAAATTAATAAATGGGGATAATGGGAAATCAGGTTAGAAAAGCAGTTTGGAATTACATTATAGAAAACTTGGAAAACAAAGTTAAAGGATTTAGTCATTATGTGTCAGCAAGGAACAGTTAGTGATGACTTCTGATGAGAGATGACATGCTAAGAATGATGTTTTATGAAGGTTAGTCTAGGGGATTTATTTTCTTCTGTTCATTCATGCTTTCATTTATTCAGCAAATACTGCTTCAGGTTCTAGACTATCCAGGCATTGTGCTATAAATAGAAGCAAAGACAAGCAAAATACACTTCCTACCCTCAAGACGCTTTTATTCTGGAGGCAAAAGCAAAGCAGTAAGTGCCCTTTATTGTGATGTGTGTCATGATACAGCACCACCCTGAATGCTATGAATATTGAGAAGAAAGACTTCTGGATAATAGTCATGATCAGGGAAAAATCTCTGGCAAAGCCAATTCTGGAACTGAGACTGAAGGAATCCGTATGAGTTAACCATATGAACTTGGAGAAAAAGAGGCGAGGAAGACATTTTATGCACATGGGAACAATTCATGCAAAGGCACAAAAGCATAGCACAGTGGAGCCATCCCTTTGTTGTCTAATGTCACGTCACCTTGGCCCATCTGTGATTTCAGCCGCAGCTGTGATACACAGTTCTGTGCGAACCCAGAGCCAGCATCCCACCCAAGCATTTCCCACTGCAGGGACTTCTCTGAAATTCTGGAAGCCACTTAGTCCCTGCACAAACACAGCCTGCAAGTGTTGGGGCGTTATACCCAAAGTCATCCTTTAAGCAGTGGATGAATGACTTAGCCTCCTGCCCTTCTGACAATTCTGAGAGTATCATTGGCTTCTCAGAGGTTTCAAGGAATGAAGCCCTATTGCCTATTATTCAATGACGTACCCTGACAAAAATACTCCATCACTCTATTCCTGCTCCCTGGTTCCTGCTTCTTTATATAACTACCTAAATAAACTCCCTGCTACCAAGTCATTGCCTCAGGCTCTGCTTTTAGTAGAACCCAAATAGAGACAAAAGTAATCTATTGAGGGTGAGTGTAGAGAAGACTGTAGTGCTGAGAGGGTTCGGGGTGCATGGGGAAGGGTAGTTATTCTCCAAACCAGAGAGAGCTTTGCATGCCGCAATAAAAGTCTGAATTTTATCCAAGAGGTTATAGGGAATCATTAAATGATTTGAAACAAGAGAGTAAGATGATCAAAATTTTTGTTTTAAAAATTCTCTCTGGCATCACGTAAGGAGTGTGAATGGAACATCTCAGTCTGAGAATCGAGAGGCTGATTTAGAGACCATACTGCGATCCAAGTGAGGTATTTTGAGTTTTAATTAAGGAATTAACTGTACGGATGAATATGGGAAGTAAAAACCATCTGCTGTTAGTGCTTGGTTGAATATGTGGAGTGAGAGATAGGAGAGTTTCTGATTTGGGACCACATCTGAGTGGCAATGCCATTCATCCAGTGAGAGGATACAGGAGGTTGAGGGGGAGAGAGGTGGAATGAGTTCATTTTTCAGCATGTTGACACCAAGGGCTTGGGGCAGGATTCAATGGAGAGATAGGTAGGCAGTTTGTATTTCTTGGTAGAGGTTTAGAGTGCCTATATAGACATCTGTCAAACTGGCTTGTGTCAGGCCCTGTGACAGGTTCTTCCAAATACTCATCACTTCACTTAACATTCATAGCAATCCTATAATGTGAAGATTATTTTCATAACTTTGCATTTGAGAAAATAGATTCAGAGAGGTCATTTAATTTGTTTAGGATCACACAGCGAGAGAACAGTAGTGATGGATTTGTCTGATTGCTTCCCTCTGCCACATTGCCCCCAAGGGCTCACATCTGAACCATAAAAGCTTGGCATTATACTAAACCATTGAGCTAATCTATTACCCTACCTACAATATAAATCATTCTACCTGGTATGTTGGATATTCCTATGTGAAATATTATTTTTGGGGAGTTAACAAAGCATGTTACCAGTTAGCATTTAAAAGCAGGGAAAGAACAAAAGTGCTCACCTTAAGTAATCACTCAAGATCAACAGGATGAAGGGAGAGACAAGATAAGTGTATAAACAGCACAAAGTGGTAGTTGGTTCCACTCATTGGAATGCTTCACAGAACAGATGGGCTCTTAAGAGTGGAAGGGTGAAGTATCCTGTGGTGTGTTCAAGAAAAGGCACTTCCAGAGAGTATAGAGTGATAGCTTGGAAGCACACACATGCAGTTCTGAGTGGGCAAAGATTCAAGGCCATGACTGTAGAGAAAAGCTAAGATATAATTGCACTAAGAATCAAGGCTTAATAAACAATGGAGAGAATAGATAAATATAGAGAGTAAAATTGGTTGTGTGCATATATGTATATGCATATATGTATATGCCTATAGGTATGCGTATACATTTATATGAGTGAGAGAGAGCCAGAGCTTATCTTAATAAACCAGACTCCCAAAGACAGAATAACAAAATATTCATATTGGAAGAGAACTGAGAGAGCGTCCATCTCACAGTCCCTACCTCCACCATCATTTTGCAAAGGAAGAAGCAAGTGAAACGGGTAAGTGATTTTTTTCAAGATTTCAATCCATGAATGGGCTGGAAGTTTATTGAATGTTCATCTCTCTAGCACTGTAGTAGACTCAGACTTTTAGTATAAGTGCAACAGTGGCCCCTCCTTTAAGCATCTTATAAAATACAATTCTATCTTAAAAGATAATCTTCTCATATTTGTGAAACAATAGGATCACTGAAGAGATATAGCAAGATCCATGGAATATGTAAGATTTTCATTAAGTTTTTAAAATTTTCATTAGGATTTTAACCAACCATGTGAAGTTTGTCCATGGCCTATACTTCTTGGCCATAAACCTAAAGGATAAATATTTATAGAACCTCTGAAGTTTGATGTAATTATAACTCTCTTAAATGGAACTATCTTCTTACTTTGTAACCATTTTGGATATAAAGCAAGACATTATTAGTCGAAAAGCTTTTAATTTCTCCAAAGAACTGGTGGTTCTCAAACTTTAGGGAACACTAGAAGCACCCGGAGATCTTGTTAAAACACAGATTACCCAGTGGGTGTGATTCAGTCGGTCCCGGAAGGGCCTAGAAATTCTGCATTTCTCGCCAATCCCTGGGGCTGCTGATGCTGCTTGTGCGGAGACCCTCCTCTGAGAACCAATGCATTAATTAGACCCTGAACAACTTGTGGACAGAAACTGTGTCTCACTCATTTCTGTATGCTTAGCGTCTACCGTAGACATATAGTAGAATCTCAACAAATGTTTATAGGAATGAGTGCATGACTAAACGGTTATATAAATGATGTAGCTAAAAATTTTAGCTAATTTAGACTACTAACTGCCCAGCTCAAGAGTTTTCTTGTTACTCCCACTTATAAGGAAATTAATAAATCAAGAAAATATTAAGTAATTGCTGTCCCATTTGCTGAAAATGGAAAAGCTGAACTCTGTGTTGTCATGGATACAGTATTCTATTTTCAGTACTAGTCGTGTCCTACTTGTTAATGACTGTTACAGTAACCAATAGGAAAATAACACTTCACTCACCACATTTCATTAAATTTAACACTTCGTATTAAGCTTAATGGGACAACAAGAACAAAGTTCTACTTGCCAATTGTTTACAGAATTCCACCATTTCCCTGCAGTTTGTGACTTACACAGAATCAATCTTATGAACTGCTCTTAAAATAAAAAGGAGATAGGAAAATAAAAGCTTTCTATTTGACTTAATAATAATGACCTCTGGGCGTAACGTATCCTGACATTTAACCAATAGTTGAATTAAAAGACTCTACTGTCTTTGATTCAGGGTCTCTGCTTCTACCATAGATTATTACCTTGCAGGAAATGCCCTTACTTTCCAACATTATGAATTTAATAGAAGAGAAAGCAAAATAATATGAATCCTGATCACTAAGACCTTCAAATCCTTGCATTGTACAGTGGTAAATGCTAAATATGAGTAAAGAATAGACAAAACCATTTAACTTGAATAAAATTCTTCACAATTTGATCTTGATGCTGATCACAATGAAATAATCACTTCCATCACTGAAACCTGGAGTCTCATTACTTTATTTCCAAGGAAAATTGCACTGTGAGGGTAAAGAGCTTCATAGTGCATAAGGAGGGAACAGATCATAAACAAACAGTTCAGCTCCAGAAGAAAAAAGGATAATTAAATACATTTAGTGATGCACACATCTGAGCAAAAGATCAAGGAAATATTGGAAAATATAACATCATTTAGAAGTCAAGGGAAATACACAGGGAAGGAGAAAAGGACAGATAACTCAGAGGGACTGAATAAATCTCAGATAGGATATAAAAGACTGGAAACAGATGTTTATATTAAACTGCCAATAGAGTGATGAAACCATACAGATTGTGGTACCAATTTAACTGGAAAAAGCTATGGCGAGCAGACAGAGATTTGAGTTGGAGCTCTATTTTCCACCAGTCAACTAAAAGAGGTGGCTGCTGCCGCTACTGTGAATGATGAATACCATATGCTAGCAAGAGACATCGCCAGTGTGCTCGGCTGTGTGTGTTGGTTTGGGAAGATACGTGTAATTTTCTTTATCTGATACAAAATTAGTGCAACATCAAATAACTGCATGCAGAATGCCTGAAGAGGAGCCCATATTGCTTCTTATTGAACAAGTCAAGAGTGAGTCATTTAAAAAGAAATTCATCTTGATTCAATAACTCAGAGCAATGTTACCTGACTTAGCCATGAAGTTGCCCTAGTTGTCTATTTTATTTTTGTATGGAGGGGAAGCCTATAACAGAATAACTATGTAGTCAAATAGTCAACATATTTTAAAAAAATGACACACTTGTGGCACAACACACTAAATCTTCCTTAAATGAGCATATACTTGTCTCCATATATATACTATAATAGTTCATTTAGTGTATCAACAAAGAAAGGATCCAAACCTTGTGTTCTAGTCATAAATTGAATTTCATATTGAAAAATGTCAATTCCCCAGTTTAAAAAAAATCTTAAAAAAATACTAGATTTGGCAATTTGGGATTTGTTTGTTTGTTGTCTTCTTTAAGAGAACATTGTGGTCCAAAATCCAAAGTTAAAATAAACAAATTATCAAGGTAGAAGAAAATAAAAGGACAACTAAGAGAAATAGTGTATAATGATCTTGTTTTCTTCTTTGAAACCAGCTATAACTGCTTTAATTCTGAGGTGGACATCTAGTTATCTGATCAATTCAACAGAGAAAGAAAAAAAGAAAAGAAAGTCTTGGTTACTTCTTTTCGTATTTGACAAACAAAATGATGGCTGGTCTGAATTTTTTATGCCTCCACCATTATATTAATAGTATATAGACACAGTCTAAATGTTTTTTTCTTTTTTTTCTCCAAAACTCATTAAAGTATGGAGAGGAGAAAGGGAGAGCCACAGAATAACTTTAAAAATATTTTGGTAGTCCTCATTAAAAAGAGTTTAAGTACCTTGGATTTTATTTTATTACATGGTAATAAAACTCGGCCAGAGAAGAGATGTCCAGTCTGGAACTCAAAGACCAAATATAAGTGTCGCTAACTGCTAACCAATGGGCCTTTGACCCAGTAGCCTCGGAGCTGAGGAGGCCTGCTGCCCCAGAAAAACCATCTGCGCTGTTTAAGCTACTACTTTTTTTTTTTTTCCTAATGATCTCTGCCTTACCCGCTGAAGTTCCTTTTACACCCATTATCATGTAAAGGAAAGAAAAACTGCTGACAGAATGCGAACATCTTAACAAATATTATCAGGTAAATGTTAACGCAATATTCTGACTAGTCCAGTTCTATTCTGAAAAATGAAAGAGATGAAAAGCAAAAAGGAAAGAAAGAGAAAGATAAACACAATATACATGGAAAACTGAGGGAAAGAGGGAAAAACTGAGGAACAGTAACTGCTAGTCGAGGCAGATTATGCTGCCTTTCAAGCTACTGTCACTTCATTCCTTTCAACAGGCCTGGGACTTATTTTCAGGGCTGAAATAGTCTTTTGAATCTCTAATATCAAGGGCAAACATGTATTACTTGACAGCATTCCAAACGTGTCTGTGGGGAAGATTTAAACCACCTGACTCTGTCTTCTGCTCCCGATCTAGCGCTGTCGTGCATCCCAGGCCTACGCGCAGCTCCTCCACTGTGCCTGATGGATCCCAGTGCCCCAGTGAGCGTGACTTCGCCTTCAGACCCCTCCAGAGTCCTGACTCCCATTCCTAGCAAAGGGTTGCATTCCTTGCTAAGAGGAGCAATTGCTGTCTCTGGAAAACTTTCGCAGGTGCTCCCTGAACCAACAAGGGACCTGGGGCTTGCTTGAGGAAGGCAGGCAGACACCAAGCTCTGCTCCACCCCCCTCTATTCTGCTTGGGTTCCAAGAATCAACAATGAACTAGCAAGCGTGGAAAGAAATTAGAATTGTAGAAGTGCCAAAGATATCCCTTGGAGCAGTGTGAATATTGTGTTGTCATGTAAAAGAGCCCTTGAAAGATAAAGGAACGAAGTCCAATTATATTACTGGTTCCATGTTCATCTGAATCACTGTCTAACTTCAGACTTCCAATGATATCATAGTGCCTGCAGTAATTAATTCACCTCTCACTTCCAAAACACGTTGGAAAATTAATTCCCAATGCTAAAATGAATTTGGCAGCAGAACACACTACAATTTTGCGGGTTACCTGGCAATCATTTTGAAATGTTATCTTGGGTAAAACGTAGCCTTGTATCTTCCTCACAGATGCAGTCTGTCTGATTCGGGGGCTTTATTTCTCATTACATTAAAGAAAACATACCCCTTTTTGATGTTTTCATAAAGGAATACAAGTTATCTTTCATAAACATTTATCCAGATGCAAAAATATATTTTAACTACAAGAAAAACAATGCTAATTTTTAACTACAAATAAGCAAGGGTAAATATTATACTTATATGAAAACCAATTAAAATTAAACCCCATAAATAAATAAGTTGGAGATAAACTTTGTTGTGATTGCACGGCTGTTGTTTTGGTTTATCACGGAGGTACCTACGTAATAATTTCATCGCAGCTTAACGGCAGCCCAGACTGCATCAAATGCTACTTCCACCAGAACATACACTCCTGGATTTGTATATCAGAACATGAGAATGACCTTTTAGACACCACCAAAATCTCAATCTGTAATTTACAGGTCTGTTGACAGCTAAGAAAATCTATTAAAACATAAAAAACAGTTACAAAGGTTGAAACAACAGGTGTAATAAAAGAGAAATCATTTTTCATCATTTTCAGATTTTTGTGGGTCTATTGTTTTTGTTTTTCTAATAGGCGAGGATTCAGAATGCACAAACTCAGAGAGAACTCAGATTCTCTTTGACGGGCTCTCAGTTGGGCTACTCCAGTCCCAAGAAGAGACTATTAATATGAATATTGCAGTAGAGAAAAAAAGCCAGACACAGCTGGCTACTCTTTCCTTTGCCAAAGAACAGCAATGGCCTTACCATCCTTCTGTTTATGGCAACACAAACTACTTTATTTGAAAAGTCACTCATTTCTATGATTGCAGTGGACATGTTTTCATCAACAGAGCAGTTCAGGAGGAAAAAATTATTTTATTAGCTAATTTTCCTTTCATGAATTAGGGATTTTTCTCTGAACAGAGAGAAACTTCAAACCCCTCCAGAAATGGAAGCACGCCCACGGATTGACTACTACAGATCAAGTTTCTAGTGGGCTAATAACCTGCTCCAGTGAAAACATATTTTTAATTTGCTTTTAGGGTTATTTATTTTTTTATTATTACGCTAAGGGTTTATAATTTAATGTCAAACATAATTTTGCACGAATTATGTGACTGTACTATGATGCCCTAGATAAGCTCAGCGTGCCTGGCTGGCATGATCTCAAACAATGTTTTTGAGAAAATGGATCACCATTTGGCAGGTTGCCATTCCATAAACTGCTTGGGAAACTTTAAAAAGAAAAAGTTGCAAAGAATTTTTGTGTTTTGCGAAAAATATTCCTAGTAACATTAGAAGCAGAAAAAAAAAAATTACTCTTACTGCTTTCTACTGGATGTAACATAAATTGTATGAAGCTAATTAAGAAATTAAAAGGTTTCCAATTAGAAATTGCAAAGTCATATTTATTGTAAGTTGTCAACCAGCCAAGTGGAATAATATTTTTAAATGAGAATATTTGTTTAAAAATATAGCAGTCATCATAGTGTCTCCAAGCTTTATGATCAGTTTCGTAAATATTTAGGATCATCCACAATGTGCCAAGCATTATGCTGGAAATGGGAGATACAAAAATAAAAACCGCATTGCCACAGCTCTCAGGAAGTTCACTGTCTAGTGGAGGAGACAAGCAGAGACACATCCTGTCAATGTAATGTGGTAAGTGCTACAATGTAGTTATGCAGAGTTCTCTGGAGCACAGGTGAGGAGCATTTGGCCAAGATTTGGGGATGGGGTGAAAGATGGAGAAATGTCTGCAAGAGGAGTCTGGGGAACAGATCTAGTGTTCCAAGTTGGAAGACAAAGAACCAACAGAATTGACTTGCCAAATAAATGGTTATTTGTTTATACATCCATCCACAATTTTTTAAAAAAATGTCAATATAACATTTGTATGTCAGTAAGACATTTTTACATGCTTTAGCTAATCTGATCCTTATGCTGACCCTATGAATTTAAGGATGGAGGGTACTAGTATCTTCACTCTGCAGATAAGGAAAAGACAGGCCAGACCAAGGTGACTCAGGTAACAAATGCATTTGTAAGAAAGCCAGGAGCAAACCACAAGACTCCTGACTTCCAGCCCAACAGTCATTCTAGTGTACTCCACTCTACCATTATCCTGCTCATTTATCATATCCTCACTAATAAAACAACAACAACTAAACCTTTAGGCATAGAAATACATAATTAAAGAACAATGTTAAATAAATAGATGTTATAAATAAATAAATGTTAAATAAAGTGAATTTTTGCACTTTCCAATTAAAACAAAAACCTCATCAAATTAATATAATCAGTAAGAATCTCATATAGACTTTAAACGTCATCCATTCATCACCCACAAATTCTAAATCAAATCCTACAGAACATGAAATCAAAACTTACCTATGTCTTCAAACTATTAAATACAAAAATTTTGGCAGATAAGTAAGTGAAGTCTGAGGAATTGAAGGATTCCAGTATGTAACTGGCTGGCCTACTGGACATACTAACCTTGCAAGTTCACCAGCCAACTATAAAAATATTATTTTGATGTTGATTGGATTGCTGGGTCATTGATCTGATTTTGTCATTATGGTGAGTGAAATAACTGAACTGTGAAACTTTCATGAGTCAATTTTTTTGTAAATTCAGTTGTCTTTATAGACAATCTTCAGTAGTGGGCAGTTCTACCTTTGAGTTTCTACTCTTGCTTCAAAAGATCTACTTTTGACCACATAAGAGATGTGAATCCTGGACTAGACAGAGCATTAACCTGACCAAGTATGATGTGATTAGTTGGCTTTTTTCTTCTTTTCTTACTGAAGAGTTTTATATGAAGCATAGGCTGCTCTGAATCAGCCTCTAATCCTACAGGAAAATATTCAGTGTAACAAAACACTTGCTTTAAAAATGTTAGGAATAAGAATTTGCTCTACATATAGAACCGCAGAGTTAGTTACTGTTAACAATGAATTTTCCTATTAGTGTCTACATAGATGACTTAGGTAATCTATTGCAACTGCTCTTAATATTTTCTAGTTACCTATATCCTTACCACGTAAAAAACAGACTCGTCCAAAGGCTGCATGTCTTAGTCAGGTCAGCTTAGGCTATGCTGCAGTAATGAATACCACCCAGAATCTCAGCCTAATTCATAAAGAGTTAGTTGATTGCTCATGCTACATCCTTTATGGGTCTGGTAGATTGCAACACAGGGCTTCAGGCTACTTTTATCTTGTAACTGTATCAACAGGAACATTCAACACCCAGGTTACGGCATCAAGGAAAGAGCTGATGGACCACACACCAGCTCATAAGTGCTTTTTATCTGGAAGAGAATCACATTACTTTCCCTCAGAGCCAGGTGGCCAGAAGTAGTAGTCAGATGGGACAACTTGACTTGTGGAGGGGAGAGGAATGTGAGAGAGCACTTAAATTTTCTGTGAACAGTAAATTTTCTGCCACACTGGGCATGCTTCTAGTGGCACTTACATTTCTAACATCCTCAAACTCTGACAAAGTCCCTGGCCCAAACACACCACAATGTAGATTATGCATCTAGAGCTAGAATAAGTATTAAATGCTAAATAATGAAGGAGATAATATTTTTTGAACAGTAATAAGAATAAAATTATACAATTGCTTAAAACCAATTAGGTAGAAAGAAAACTAATTTTCAAGATTATTTTGTTATATATTCCTGCATTAAATCTTTATGGAAATCCTGTACTCTGAGAAAGGAAGGCTCAGAGAGACTCTAAAATTTGCCTAAAGTGATGAGGCTGTAAGCCCTGGATCCAGGATTTGAACTTAGTTTGATTTTACTCTAATATCTCTGTTCTTGCTACTTTGTCATGCTGACTCCCCAAGTGTAATTTGATCAGGAAAGTGATCAGTATCCCTCTCCAATTCAACTAAACAAACAAACAAACAAAACCCGCAAGTAGAAGATACCTTTAACCCAAGGTTCCTGAGTCTCCTAAGAGCAGTAAGGTCAGAGCTAGGTTCAAGGTAAGAAATCAGCCTGCTAATTTACAAAAGCTAAATGAAGAATGGGACCTTATCCATAGTGCTAATTAGAAGTGAGAATAAAGGTAGCCAATGGGATAGGCGGATTTTTAAATGCAGAAGGAGTTAAGGCTTGACACCTGTAACACAAACAATTTACTACATTGATTAAGAACAGACTTTGGAGTCAGACTGGCCTAGGATGGTTTCTGATCTGATTAACCTTTCCATGCCTCAATTTCCTTTTTCTATAAAATAGGCATAAGGCTTACCTAGTAGGATTATTAGGAAGATTATATTAAAAGAATTAGCATTTGAAATATTGATCACAATGTATGACAATGCATTTTCCTGGAAGACAAAGGGTCTTGAAGGGCGTCAAGTCATGGTATTTAGTAGTATGACTAATACCGCAGCCAATGTGAGACTGCTTACAAGAGTATCTTATGGATTTATGGGGTTTTTATCTGGATTTCTTGGTCCTAAAATGGGAGACACATTATTATAGAATGCAACGTGCCATGTGAAACCTACATGGCACTGAAAACACATTCTAAAAAACACAACTAACATGAAACAGTGCAAACCTACCCTACAAAATACATAAACACTCAAAAATTATTGACACAATTCAATAGGTTAAAACCATTTATCTCATTTCCTACCTCTTAAGAAATTTTCATATTCTATTAACCTAGTTGCTGATAACCTTGTAAATCATTAAGATGGGCAAAATGATTCATGCCCCTGATAAGTGGCTACAAATATAGCTTAAGGATATTAATCCAATTTGAATACCTGTATGATTTCAATAGTTTGAAATAACACCATTCAGCACATAAATCACAGTTCTTCTCTTCTCACAATGTAAATAGCCAGGTACACTGGTCTATATGTTCCACTTATTCAACCATATCTTTTTGATGTCATGTTAACATAGAAGTAAATGGTACAACTGAAGCTAAAATCGGTTGTATAAGCTTTAGTAAAATCCCAGAAATGTGTATTGCCCTAAGTATAGAATTCTTGCTTTCAGCAGTTGATTACTTAAATATTTTTTCCATTGCTTTTCAACTCTAGGAATAAGAAATTTGTGTTCATTCATTTTAGGCAGTAAGCGAACAGCAATGGAAACTGAAGTTCACTATTTATCCTAGGGAGAGAGAGCCTGGGCAGTGATGTCATGGCAATTTTCACAGTGAGCTGGGGTTTTGGGTCACTTCCAGATAAACTGATGGAACCATGCTTGATGGCACCCTCAAGGCATTTAGCATTCCCTAAGTACTGAGTAACCAAGAATTATTTAAAATAGCAGCTGAAATGGGAAAAATAAGTCAGGGATAACCCAGATAGAAGCATCAAGGCTGTGAAAAAGACCCTTTTATTACTAAGTCATAGACCTCTTTTGACAGGAATTTATAGAATCAAACACTTGTTTATAATAACTGAATATTATCTCAAGTGCTTCAAATAAGTCTAGTATACATATCATTTGTCTTTTGGAAATAGCATTCAATATAAGAAATTTTTATCCTAGCCACATTTAAATAGATGTTTCATGCGGTCTTCAAGTAAATAAGATTTGTGAAGAGAAACATTGTACTACAGGACCAAAAGTTAAGAGTCCTGGATTCCAGTTACAGCTCCAGCCATTTCATCAAATTATCTTACTCCTTTGAACCTCAGTTATATCATCTGCTACATAAGTAGTCTGCACAAGATGATCCTGTGCCTCCCAAGTGAAAGTATTGAACCCTCTGCTTGGATTCAATGCCATTCTTACACCAGTATGTCTTTCCACCTTGTACAAAATGCTTCCCCAAATATACTAAACTCTGACCACACACAGCCCACTAAAAAATCTGCATCTTAGGGGGCAAGCCTGGCAGCATAGTGGTTAGCTTCATACACTCTACTTTGGCGGCCTGGGGTTTGCAAGTTCAGATCCCTGGTGTGGACCTACACACCACTCATCAAACCATGCTGTGGCGGAGTCCCACATGCAAAACTGAAGAAGATTGCCACAGATGTTAGCTCAGGGACAACCTGCCTCAAGCAAAAAGAGGAAGATTGGTAATGGATGTGAGCTCAGGGCCAATCTTCCTCACCAAAAAAACCCGAAAAAAACCCCTACATCTTAGGAAAAACAAAATTATGAATGAGTAATTATCTAACATTGCACAATGAGAGCCATCTTAGGCCTAATATGTCTAATCATTCGTGGTAAATTCAACCAACCACTTCAAATAGAAGTATCCCAGATTGCCTCGACTTCACTAAATGGTAAATCTGTGTTTAAAAATTAAAAAAAAAAGGAACTTTGTGTGAGCCACAGGGAACCAGAATAACTCAAGACCTAAAAACAATTCTAATTGTAACAGTTATTATTTCTTGAAGCCTTACTAAATGTCAGGTAGTGTGTTAAGAAATTTGTAGGCATCATCATATGTAATCCTCTCAACAACCCTAGGTATTAGATAATGTTATTCATATTTTAAAGGGGAAAAAGGATTCCAGACTTTTTTTTATAAGGTCGCATTATTGGTGTTTGTACGAGCTAGTATTTGAATCCTTTTCTGTCCAACTCTAAAGTCTATTCTCCTAACTGCTGCCTTATCTATAACCTTATCTATAATAGAACCATACATTGAATCTTCTAGTAGAGTCTACAAAGGCTATTTTAGGAGCCTAAGGTAGAGAGAACTACGTATGATTCTGTAGCTTGGGCAAGGATTATTTTAACAGCTGTCCACCTTAAGCCAGGATTCTGTTTGTCATTCTGAAAGTAAGAGTTTTGTTATTTAATAAAAAGGGACTAATTCACTAAAAGATACTAAAAGTAAGATGAATAAAAGTGATAATATCTCTCTTCCAGAATTAGCATAACTATTCCAAGCTTAGACAGATTTGCGTATAACTCAAGTTTCAGGTTATTGTCATAATCTTTAAAACTGCCTTGAATGAAGATAGATTTCAAAACAAGAATTTTGATAGATATTTCTGCCCTGTTAAATTTTGCCAGTAGAAAAACACATGTCTACATTCAGCTCCAAGGTAAACTCTTTTGAAGCAAAAGTTTGTGTCTCCTAAATTTCTTTCTCACAGTATGCCCCTTTACCAATTCCGCTATAAAACACACAAATCTAATTAAGAACATTTGAACCAGCAAGAGACCTGTGCAAATGATTTTCTATTCCAGTTTTCTCTCACAAATATAGACACTATTTCATTTGCTATATATTCAGATAATTCTTTTCCTTAAAAAAAAGTTTTAAATTCTAGAAATATTCACGAACTAGTTATATCCAAGCTTCCAATGAGCTCAACTAGGATTTCACCATTGCAGGAAAGACAATTGTACCTCTTGTGGCTTGTAATGGTAATGGTAGGCTTCTGCATCATCGCTTTGACAATCTGCCACTGATTCTTGTGGTCTTCATCTTGGTCTCCAAACACTTAAAAACAGCTGGCAATCTTGATGGAGAATTACATTCTCACTTGTTGGTCCTTGAGTTTCTTAACAGCTTAAACTATTGTCATAATGATGTGGCCATGCCCTTGGGTTTCAATCTGATACATCCACCACAGTCCATGGGTAGAGCCTTTTAGTATGGTCCTGAAATATTTCTTAGAGTTCCAATCCAAAAACATCTGAAAAGAGATAAGTTACTTAAAGATATTTGCCTTCATCTAGCAACACCTACTTATAAACAATGGAAGTCAGAAAAATTAGCACCAGCAACCAACACAGTAGTAGACATGTGACTTTGTATTTTAATGAATATTCTTTTGAATACACACCTTGAGAATTGCCTCACTTGGTGAGAATACACGGCTTTATTATAGTTACAGTGTTACAAAATAAAATTGCATTAAAGAACATAACATGAGTAAACAGGGGTAAGGGAAATAGTAAAAGAGAAAAGTAAAACGGAGGTAACTTGAGAAGACTGTGGAGAAAACTGGAAAAGTGAAGAGAAAAATCTCCAATTTAGATAAACAGCACTGAAACCAAGAAGAAAGGAATGAAGAAAAGAAAACTATCATATATGGAAAAGATTGTAGATTATTATAGCACTCTGTCGAGTTGAATTACAGCATTATAATTCTAGGATAAAATGTGAATGGACGACAGTTGTATAATTCAGTAAAAAAGGCCAAAATCATTATGTGAGTTTTAAAGCATAGGATATAACTTGTGGGTTGCGGGTCATTTTTGGCTGGGTGAGGGGGTCTAACCCTATCAGAGATTGAAATAGCAAAGGTTATAAAGCATATATTTTCAAGAAATAAAATAAAATGTCATTGCTATTTTTGGAATTCACTGTTATATTATTGCTGCTTTTAAAAATCAGTGTTGGCCTCTTAATCTCTTTTTTCATATGTCCGGAAGCAAATCCATATAGTATTGGTTGATTTTGCAAAAATGCTGATGGTAAAGAAAATGATGATATTAATGACAAAACATTATACTCTTCATAAAATATTGGGTTAACAAAGATACTGTTATATTTCCTACAAAATAGCAGACATTTCTCTTGACGCCTGATTTATGGATGATTTTCCTCTCAATTCTATGCGTGAATCTTAATTTCCAGAGTCCCAGTAGTGCTAATAAGAGTTGAACAATTAAACTAGGCTCATCAAGTCTAGAGCTTACTCTCTTTGACATTGCTCTAAATAAAGTCAAGTCATTATCGTTTCCGGTAAGTTGGCAAACCCATGATTTCTGAGATTGCAGATCACATGACTATTATTGTAGGATTTAAAAATGAGCTATTCACATATTTTTACATTGTTACTGAAAACTTATACTGATGAGAAGTAAAAATTATTTATTTAATATTTGATACATCAAAAATTAGCAAACACAAATCATTCTGTTTAGGTGCCTTTTTAGTAATATCAGGGTACCATTGTGGTTCATACATATCTTTCTATTGTAAGCACCTAATAGCATTTATTGCTCTAGCAAAACACATTATTGAATCTTTCTTTTCAGACGTAGAGATGCTAATAAGAATTGGTAAAGTAGCACAAATAATAAAAATGAGAGACAGAGAGAGAGAGAGGCTGCATCGTCATAAACCATAGCCTGAATCCTAAAAGAAAAACTGTAAATATATAGGTGAATGGGAAAAGTACAACACAACTTGAGAAGGAGAACAGCTTATAGAGAACACTATCAGGACAAGATTTCTGATTATTTTCTACAGCCCTTAAACAACGAGATGACATTATCAGTCTACCAAAGTTATTCTGGTACAAAAACACAAAATTTTCTTTTTCTCTTAGAAGTCTCTGCTGAGGAAGACACATGGATTTTTTTGGACACAACTTTGTCATCTCTAATCACAATAGAATTTTCCCCTGCTATCTGAAAGTAGAGCTTTCCTATGAAAACTTTTGTAAGTTGAAACGGCGTAAAGAAGCAATTACCATTAGTTTATATGGGAAAAATTTTTGAACATTCCCAGACCCAAAAAATAACCTACCAAACCATACCAAATAACATGTATAACCTAAAATAACAGCAATCTATAGTAAGAGCAGGAATGATATAATAAATACACAGCCTACATAAAGTAGAAATAATGTCTGTACAGTGTAGATTCATGTACCAGAATCGGGAAGACAGAAGTCACACTGGAGGCTGAGAGGTGGTGGTGGTGATGATGGTATTAAACTAAATCATTGGAGGCTGGGGTGGTGGGACGTCCAGGAGACAAGTTGTAGGAGAGAGAAGAGGTCATCTATCAACATCTCATTGTGTCATTGTATCATCCATCAGGGCAGGCAGGTTGCTGAGGTCTACCCTTCTTTGTCCACCTGCCTTGATGTTGAAGGTCAAGCTTTGTCATCTGCTGTGGCTGATGTGGCTGATGTGGAAGGCTTGAAACAGGACAGTATGCTTGACTGCTTAGCCTCTAAAATGGCCCACTGCAAAACAAACGCTGAATGCTGTTTTCGCTTTTCGCCTTTTTTCGTAAAAGCAAAAAGCTTCTTAGGATTACTTTTGGTGAGCGAAAACAGGTACTAATGTAGGTCTTCCGTAAAAGCAAAGTGGCATAAAATGAACTTTCACAAAGCAGGGGAAACCTGTATTGAAATGTACTCAAATTATTTACCCTTTAAAATTAGAACAGTAGAGACTAAACAAAACGGAGGTTTTCTTTACAATTTATAGATCTGTTGGTCTTCTGTTTGAAAATAAACCAGAATTTGAAACTTATGTAATCATCTTCAGACTTCTCTCTGCCATGAATGTAATTTTCAGTTTGTACTTCCTGGGTGCAAATACAGGAAAAAGCCTTTCTCTGCCTTGGTCTTGACTGCCCAGAGTTTATCCCCTCTGCAAATGGAGAGCCAATGGGGGTCAAAGGTGGCAGGGTAGTCTGCCTAACAAGCAATATTAATCACACCCAAAATACCAGGTTAATGTTCTCAGGCCTAGTCCTTTTCCACAGGTATGTATAAGATAGTAATGGGCATCTGTTAAACATACCCATGGATAGTATCACATTATTTCCTTTTTTTTCCTCAAGACAACTCCACCCAACTCCACCTCTTATGTCCTTGGTCCCACCCTCTTTCATCTGCTCTTGTTTTGATACCTTCAACGACCTTTTCACCCCTGGGTCCTCCAGTAGCCTACAAACATCTTCACGTGCACATTATCTTAAACACAGAAAAAACTTCATTTCGCTTTTCTGTTAAACTAGCACTCTACTTTTCGAAAGGGTAAACTATGCTCTCAAAGCAGACACTGTATTATATTAAAATCATCTAGATATGTGTTCTGCTCCTTCCAGACAGCAAGTTCCTTGAGATGAAGGACTAGGTCCTGCTGATCTTTGTGCCTCCAGCAGCTAGAACCACTCGTTATTACACGGCAGGAGCCCAATAAATAGTACATGAACTAAATTGAATCCATCACCGACTTGGTTCTTATCCTTTAAAAATATGGCTTCCTTGCTCACAACTCTACTGAAGGTCAACAACGTAAACATCCCTTTCTCTTCTCCTACGCACTTCAAACTTAGCAGCATTGAACAGTGCAAAAGCATGGAATTCAGAGTTCAACAGACCTGAGCACAAATTGCAGCTCAGCTGCTTGCCAGCTGTGTAACCTTGAGCACGTTACCTATCCTCTCTAAACATCAATTTCTTCCTTTCTAAAATTAGTGTAAGAATATATCTCTAATAGGATGCCTGGAAAGATTAAATAATACTGTGTGCATCCAGATCTGATATATCATTGATACCCAGTGTGTTGGTTCTTTTTCCCCTTCCTCTTATACTCATCATTTTCCATTTTCCCCAATACTGCTATCTATGACAGTCCTCCTTTCTCATTCTTATACTCTTTGTAAGTTCTCAGACTCCTCCATTATTGTTCTCCCATTAATGTGGATTCTAAGGATCTGTCACTATTCCTCATTCTTTCATTCTTTACCTTCTATCCCTTAGTACTCCATCTGGCCTTTGAATTATAACCTTTACCTTTGAATTGCCTTTTGCTCTGCTTAGTTGACTTCAGATCTCTCTCCAGCCTCCCTGTCTCATGACGCCCCACAGCAGATTAGCCATCTGCCAGATGCTCATCAGCTCAAACACTACATTTCCCATACAAAATATGCCACTGTCTCCACTTTCCCAGCATGCTTGCCCTCTTGTGTTCCCCTTTTGGTAATGAGACCACTACTTGAGAGTCAAACAAGCCAGAAGTTCGGGTACTTTCCTTGACACCCACGTCCTACGGCACAACTCTTGATATCACATCACCCCTGACTGAACACTTTAAGTAGCTCCAGTTGCCTTAAAAGTAGTCTCTTTTGTTTTCCTCCTGCATTTGTGACTGATAGAGCCACATGATCAATAATCTCTTTTTCACAAACTCTGATCATCATCTTTGCTCCTGCCTGAATGCTATTATTCATAATGCCTTAGTTTGGCACTCAGAACTCTCCATAGCCTGGTCCTTATTTGTCATTTGCACCTCATTTTCTACAGCTCTCATAGACTCACCTTATACTTCAACCAAATTGAGTAGTCACAGCACTTCATTAATGACTGCAGACATTCCTGCCTTCCTCTATTACCCCAAGCCTTCCTGAACATCCATCTTCCAGTTCCTACCTTTTCAAATCCTAGCTATCACACTAGGCCCAATACCAATGTCCTCTCTCCATGAAGACTTCCTTGGGTTCCACAGCTAAGAGCTAACTTTCTCTCTTCTAAGCAGTCAAGACAATTTAGAAGTTTATCTCTTAGAATATCTACTCTTGCTATCTAACAATGGTTATCATGGATATTTAATTTATAGCCTGATAAATTGCTCATCCTTCCCCCTCCCAATGCTTTTCCACCCCTTCCCTTACCCTCTTTGATAATTTGGGGAAGAACTTAACGTGCCTTAAAAAAAATCCAGACAATCAACTACAGTAAATAAGCAATCTTAAATGTATACACAAAATTCATCCAATAAACTTTTTAGAAGATAGCAGTACATCTCCAGCAAAGAAAATTGGTCTAGTATAGTCAAAGCTTTGAGAGATACAATTCTAGGATCTCTTCTGAGTCCTGAGTGGTAAAGATTGCTGGAAATCTGAGCACCAGATAAGGGGAGCGTTACTGTATGACCAAAGGCTTCTTGCCAAAGATGTATAATTAGCAACAGAATCAACTGGCATCACTAAACTATATTTCGTTTCTTTAATCTCCTTTTCCTCTCTTTTGTTTTCCTCCTCCCTGTTTGTGACTGATGGAGCCAGATGATCAATAATCTCTCTTTCACCAACTCTGATCATCATCTTTGCTACTGCCTAGATGCTATTATTCACTTTAATACATTAATCCTTTGGTTGAAATTCTCAAACCCCAATTCTTTATTAAAGGACCATCTTGGCATCCACATGCTGATAGCAGCTTGTCTGATGTTTCAAAAAAATAAATCTGAATGAAGCCTCTCTCTCCCCCAAAAGATCTGAACTGAAGAGAAAAAGAGAAAGATACAGAGAGAGAAAGATTTCAGCTCATTGACACAATCAAAGATATGGAAAGAAAACGGAATCTTATTACATAAATTAGAGAACAGGAAAGTTTCACCTTGCAGTTACAATTGGATGTCAACATGTCATTTGGTGACAAAGTGCTGAGAAATATTGTGGCATTTTATTGAATCTTACTCTCGTTATTATCACGATGAGAAATAGAACACACACTGTACTGGTTAGCAGACCAAACCTTTGTATGATTGCTGTAACCTTTGGTGGAGCCCAGTGATTTTTGTTCCTTTTCAGAAAGACATTAAAGTGACAGTGTGGCAGGCCATTTTTTCCACCACACACACTAAAACTAGTGTGCGTGCAGCAGAACCCTGCCAAAGCACGTTGCATTCATACAAAGATCCATACAGATCTTAATCATAAAATAATCCATTCTGTACTCTGTTTTTATGACATTTATATGAATCTGGCCACAGCCTCATCAAGCAGCTCACAGAGGAAAATTGTTCTATTTATGTGGTTGAGACAGGGTGGACTTGATTTTCAAGAAAAGAGAAAAAGAAAGAAATACTCAATTTTTTGTAGTCGCAAATCTGGAACTCAACAGAACTATTTTACACCATTTTGTAACTATATTTGTAAGAGAGGATCAGAAGAGATGATATTCTCTTTCTCTGTCCCCTGTCAGTAGTAAAGTCACATATCAGTATTTCTGAAACTGAGAGACTGAGTGAAGACACCTGGAAATAGTTTTCTCCTTCTTTTCTATTTAATTGCAAAAGGCAAAGAAATGGATGTGTGGGTAAAACTAGAAAGAGAACTTTCCAACGTGCATCTGCTTTAATTTATTCTTGCCCCTGCGTTGAAAGAACCAATAATTTTTCGATTAATTTCCCCAGCTTTTGCTTCTTTTACTCCTTTAGGTATCTCACATTCGCACACCAAAAAAAAAACGTGACATCTGAAAATTTGTAGACTCATCTGCACTTTCTTTCAGGTTTGTGATGACGGCAAAAATTAATCTAGATATTGGCTAGTGTAATCATTTTCTGGACTTAAGATATATAGAAATAAAGACAACCGCTTTATTTCCTATAACATCTCTTAGAAAGCTAATTTTCTGGGTAAACTATGTAAGTAATCTGGGTAAAAATATCTCATTGGGATGCTGATTTAATAATGTTTCATCTATTCCTACTGCCCTTCACTCATTTGTACTAGTTCTGGATCCACTAGTAATGTTCCCCGTGCAATTTTAGTTTTATATCATCACATACAGCTCTCTCAGATGCTGCACTCAGTCCCTTCAAGTCAGAAACTAGACTCTGATGATCTAAACCCTGCATTTATGAGAGAGATCCGAGTCAAGCTTTCTGGCTTCTTTAAAGACCTCATTACTTATTTGAGTGTGGAATAATTAGAGAAAAGTCCAGGATCGTGTATACAGACACCATGTGACCCCAGGAGCCACATCAAATGCGGATATTTTTGTATAAATTTCATCAGAAAATAAACCTTTTCCCTTTTCCCTCTCAAATAAAAAAGAACACTCTTCCTTTCTTTTAGAACAAAGAGGGAAAAAAGAGGAAGTGCCGATAAGTATAAGACTGTTGTAAGAAACTGAATTAATGTGAATAATTGTGTAATGATTGCTCCTAATTAAATAAGGATAATGTTCAGGGTGTTCTTTTTTTTTCTTTTCCAGAAATCACTGGTATTTAGGAATATGCTATACACTGCTTCCTTTCTCCAGCCACCCCTCCTCCAAATAAATGACAGCATAAATAGACACATAAACTCCATATGAATCATTAGTGTGTGAGATACTGTTACCCTGGGGCTGCTGTAACTCAGCATATATTCCCTTGTTTCTATTTCAAATCTTTAAAATATTTTCTTTTCAAAAACTTATAAAAGCACGTATGGTTGAAATAAAAATAAAGCACATGCAGATGATATTTTCAAACACAGCACTCTCATATACTAGAAGGAAAATAGGCATGTTCTGTTTCTCTGGGTCCAATATGTATCTTCAGAGAAAGTAGCAGCTTAAAAGTAGAGAAGAACAAGAACAGATTGGGGAACTACTTGATGTTACAACTGTCATTTAGAAAAGAATTGGCATCTTTCATATAGTCCACCTACCTAACGTGAAAATTCATGAAAAAAACGTGCATTTCATTGTTAAAAGTGTGTATGTGTAAAAGTGAGTGTGTGTTTCACATGCAATCACTATATGGAAGATGAGAAGTTTCAGGTAAATTTCAACCACTTTAAATCATGTTTGATTTTTTAAAATCCCTTTATTTAAAAAAAAAGTACTGAGTAGTTTGTCCTGAAAATATCTATTCATTAATGTCAATGTCATCGGACATTTCAGCCAACCCTAAATTTGTGGAAATAATCTTCAAGGTAAAGACTGCTATAAAATCCCGCAAATCCTACAACTGAAAGTCTCTTTTCTGAGGATAAGGGACCTCCTAGGAAGCATGTGTGACCCCTCCCTCCCTGAGTCTTTCCCAAACTTTTAGGATGCCAGCTTCTTGTGAGAGTTAAAATAAATATTAACAGCAAAGTGGGGAAGTTCAGCATGAAGCAAGGAGGTTGAACACATACCTGTTTTGCTTATCTTGCCGAACAATGAGAAAATTCTACAGGACTCCTTGGGGACAGTGAGAAAGCTCATTAGTGTTTTTTCTAATCTGGCAGATATCCATCTTTCTAAACTGCACTTTCCTTGACAACACTGGGATTTGAGGGAGTGACACACTTTCCATATGAAGGATTATACATCAAATGTAGCTTGACCACCACATTAAATTAGTCATAATGAAGACAAAAGAGTGAGGAGTATATGCGACATTAAAAGATGAGCCCCAAGACTGCATTGACAAGTCAGGTCCATGCACTGAACACATCTTCAAAATGTAGTGGGGAGAATTTTTCTGGAATAAGAGAGAAATTGCACAATGGAGCTAAATTATAATGTATATTTAAGATATGTGATCACAACTATATGTAATTTGGCTGAAAAAAAATAAACAGGGAAAGATCTATTTATGTATAAAGGCAATTCTGCCAGCTATTTCTACAGAATGAGCTTGAAATAAGAGACATGAAGCCACTCTTCCTTTAGCCAATCCCAGTTCTCATGTGTCTTTCATACATTAAATAGTTTCCAGGACTGAGGGTGACTCAGATAATCATTGTTTTCTACAATATGGACCCTTAAACACAAGCCGACTACTTTATTTATGTTCAAACAAACAAAAATAATTATCTATTCCAGTACCAGAGGAAAACCTTGCTACTTGGGACTTACTGAGAAAATAGAGTCCATTGGTCTCCAATATGGCAGCTTCCTAAGAAAAAATTCTAAAGATGATTTTGTCTAACAGAATTTTCTCCTTATATCCTGACTTTAGAAACTAGTTCATAGCTACATGAGATAAGACTCTATATACATCTTTTTCTTTAACCAACATTCAACATTGTGAATAGAACTGATCCCTAGCACCCATTAAAGAAACTAATTGGTTAAAACAAAAAATTTACTGAGAATCTATGGTATGCCAAGCTAGATGCTTTGGGCAACAAAAGAAAATATACTACATAATATCAATCCTCAAGTAATTAAAAGATTATGAATGAAAACTGCAGAGACCAGACCAAGGTTTTTTAGTACATAACAATCACAAATCTTTTTATTCCATGAATTAAATTCTAGAGGGATTGAAGGGAAAATGTTATGAGTGTGATGTGTAATAATCCAAGAGAATTTTTGTAGGTAGTGCTTGAAATAAATATGGAAGAGGAAGTATGGATTAGATAGAGTGAAAGAAGTTCAAGTTTCTAAGGTTACTGCTACACAGTTAAATGACCAATGAGATCAAAATAGATAATCCTACTTTAGAACAATTTCCTTGTACCCAAAGAATTATGAAAAAAATAAAAAGGCAGAGTGACAATTCAAACAGAACAAATTGATTGCTCATTATATTTTGGGATTCAAACAAGAAATTTTGAAAATGACATTAGAATGTTCTCTGGCTTTCAGAGAAATCATTGGTTTGATACATTCCGTACATTACCAATAGCCCTTGAATTTTTCGCCAGTGAATTGGGGACTTGTCCATGCTACACACAGGAAAGGGAACTGCTGATCATAGTTTAAAGACAGCAATTCACCATGGAAGTACTGAAGAAGACCAAGGTGATGCACTTGCACAGACTATGAAAATTTCTTAAAAAATCAAAGATCCTAACAGAATATCCAAACACAATCACTAATTTCTGTTACTTTGAAAGGAAGCTCAAAAATGAATAAAATGCACATAGAAATCAACAGCATAATGAGACTGTTTCTCATTTTGACAAGCTGTCCTAACCAACAAAAATTATGACCCAGTCAATGATCTACATGAGAACAAGTATGGTCATGGCACAACTGGCAAAACTTTTCTCAAACTTTTTTACAAACACGCTTACATTTGTTATCCATATACATAGAAATGCACTCAAGGTAACATTGTTATACACGTTGGTTAGTCCAAGCTCTGCTTCCTGTCGATACGTGGAACCTGGAAGACAGCAAAGTTCACTAACATATAGTCATCCCCAAAAGAAGAGCAGAAGAAACTGCAAAGATCAGCTGAAGAAACTCTGGCTGTTGTGAAATAATATCTGGGAAGCAATAGGACATTAGTGATGTTGCAGCAAGTAGAAATGGGCGTATCTTGTTTTGATCAAAGCTTCCATGATACCTAAGAGGCAAAGAGACAGACTTGCAAATGAGTCTATAAACAGCAGCAAATCGAGAAAGTCTGGAGAAGCGCATAGTCATGCAAGGATTGATTGCGGGAGCCTACATCTCTCTTTCTGGGATTAATGCCCATAAAGATAGCAACACCATCATCAGTGTCATCTTCCAAACAAAGGATCACAATGTAGAGAGAACAATATTAATTATTGTCAAAATCACTTGTGCCCTCAGTGATTTCAATAGGAACAATCAGTTTAAGTGGCGGTGGCAACTTCTCGACATAAAACACGCTCGCTGCAGTCCAAACTGGATTTAAAGAGAGGTGAGCGACCGCTTTGGCTGTTTAATCTGGTTATATTTGAGCTACAGTAGTTCACATTTTTAGAATGAACGAATCAAAGGCATAATTGTTTTTGTCATCTGCACAGCAATTTTACTCCTGAATGCATTGTTTTAGGCAGGAATTAATAAAAATTGCATGCGCTTCAGGTGCTGGGGTAGATCACCCTTTTCCACACAGCCCAGCCTGGAGCTGTGAATGCTCCTTTTCTTATTATCAGTTAATAATTCTCTCTCATTGAGGCAAATTAGGAACTTGACTGTGTTAGAGAGTCCAGAACACTGCTAGAGGCAAAAGGGGGCTAAATGGCAGAAATTCCTCTCTGAGCAAGATGCATGAAGCACGACATTGTGTCCACCACAAAAGCCGCTCTGTATTTTTGATCCTTTCTAATTTAATTAGCCCAAGAGGTACCGCATTAATTTGCCAAGAATTCTTCTGATGCGAAAGCTGCCCTTATTGCAGTGAAGGGAAAAAATAACCTGCGTGCTACAGTGGCATGCTAGTAATGAGAGGGGGTTATTTTTGTGTTACAAATGGCATTGCAGGGTTACAAGAGACCTTTAAACCTTTTTATCTCTGGTTAGGTCATATGTAACACAGAGCAACACAAAGCACTAATTAACCAATTCTGGTCCAGACATCTTTTGGGACACTTAAGAGAGTTACACAGTTAGAACCCAGGTCAAACGCATTGCTTTCTTTGTTTTAAAAACTGAAAACATCTTCCAGTGTATATATTAAAAATAGAACAAAAAATCATCCATCGGCAGTTCAGTTCCCCTATGGACTCAGCGCTCTAGATATTTATTCTTGTCTTTGTTTTCTTTCTGTTTAATGATATTCTTTATGTGGGCAAGCTGGAGTCTTGAAGTCCCCTAGAAGGTCTCTTGGCTCTTTATGCTGTATTTGTTTGGTAAATTGTCTCCATGTTAATCTTCTTCATCAAATATTTGGAGTCAGTTTTGAAAAACTTTGATCAGATCTCCCACCACTGAGCTTCTTCATCGCCATGTGCTTCTGATATGCGCTCATGCACTCGATGGGTCATTTACTCATTAAAGAACAAGAAACATGCATCCTACCATAAGTCCTCTCCAATACTTTGAACTGTTAATTAAGCCTATGTAATCACATCTCCTGTTTGCAGAACTATTTCTTTTCTAGAAATTATAGGATCTCTTTTAGGGACTTTCAACACCCCTGTCTCTTTCCCTCACCACTTTCCATGCCTGCTGCCTGAATGTGGCTGGGTAAAAACACTCACTCCTAGAAACTAACTCAAGAAAACCTGACGATTATTACATTACACATTTAATTCTCCTGTCCCCTTAATGAAAACTAGTGAAAGACAATAGCTTTAAAGTAAGGCATTGATATTTCCCTCCCTCCCTGCTTCTGGCTAGAAATCAGTGAATTAAGGAGTGGTGGCATTTAGAGGGTTTTTGGCTATGTCTCATGGATACCCAGAGGCATCACAAGTAGCCTGTTTATGGCAGAGTGTAAGATTTAGTAGCCACACTGAGAAGAGGAAATTAGCATTGTCAAGAGGTAGGGTAGGATGGATCCAGGCTCCAGGGAGTGGCCTGGGGTGAGAGGGCAGAGAGCAGAGGAGAGTGTCTGGAGAGAAGAGAGGGAGCTTTTTAAAAAGCAACTCTGTACACAAGAGAGAGGTAAAAAAAAAAGAGAGAGAGAGAAAAGGAAAACAGTAATTGGGTGTTAATTGCAAGGGAAGGATAGGGGTGGGAGGGAGGAGAATTGAACCAGGAGACTCTCTTATTCCAACGGCATTTTCTCATGGACAACAGTACAAAATACTCTAGCTTCTTAAAACAGATCTCATCCTTTCAAGATATTTTTATTTTTAAATGTAACGTGCTTCCAGATATTTTTGTTCCAACCTAGAAATACTTTTCAGATTTATAAGTACAATTTTTTTCAAAAACCCTCCTTAAACGAATTCATTTTTGTTCTGAGCTAAAAGTCTTTATCATTTATATTTTTTTGTTGATTCTGTCTCAAAATCAGCCGCTAAATAGTAAAATGACAGTTTTCTTACGCTAGTAAAAAGTTCATATATAATGTTATTAATATCACTTATGAACAAGATAACTCAGCTGAGAATGTGCTTTTATAGATATATGTTAAACTGTTCTGAATTTTTCCAGGTTGTCCAAAAGATTTGAAAGGGTAAAAAGATTTTTTAATACACAGTAAATACTTCTGAAATAGTGAATTAAAATGAAAAACAGATGACACATTTATTCAGCTTTTGGCTTTGGTAACATCAAACAGCACATTTTCTTCAAATGGTTTCATCAGTGGACCGGTAACCTCTTAAATTGATTGACTCAAACATGTCACTTATTTGATGATTGGAGGTTTATAAAATAGTCCCTAGTTTTTTTCATCTGTCAACGTGTTACATATCTCTCACAGTAGATTAAAAGGTAGCATTTATTCCCATGCTTTCTCTACAATTTTAAGTTTTCAAAGAAAATAAGATACAATGTATGAATGAAGTATTTGATTTCCATTAAAGAAACACCTTGAAATTTGTAGTTAATTGATTTGTGTGGTTTTTTTTAAAAGATTGATAAAGTCAATCTAAATACTGATCACTGAAAGAAAAACCTGAACAACTTACTTTTTACTAGGATGATATGCAGGCATGCAAAATTACTCAAAGTAAGAAATAAAAAGCAAACGATAGGCATATCCAAATCTGAGGAAAAAATAGCAAAATCATTATTTTGAGCCAATATATAATAAATGATGAAAAACTATTTTCAGTGACTTGACAAAATGAAAACTGGGCTTTTTCCCCTGAATTCCCGATACCTTTATAACTTCAGAGAATGTACAGCAGGGTAGAAGGAACTTACCTATGTCTGCTTTCAGATAAAGCCACGACCCTCAGATCTCCGTCTATCCTCCTAAAACACCACAAAGCCCAACCAGGCCAGGCCTGAGAACGCACACCTTCCTCGATACACCTATTGTCCCTGGAAATCTGTTGATATTTAAACACTCTCAGCTGGGGGCAAGTTGAAGAGGAACTAAAAGTATAAAACCCTCCCCAGAGACCAAAAAGAATAAAAGACCAAAAGCAAAAAGCAGATTTCTCTCAGACCTACCAAGGATGAAAAGGGGCATTTAATCCTCTACACCTTGACCACGTAGCCTGGGCCTGGCATAAATGCCCCGAGGTGATGGATCAGGCAGGGTCACAGATCAAGCAGAGGACACAGTTAAGCTTGGAGACTGAAAGGAGTTTAGTAAAAGGACACTTTACAAAAATGTAGGCAGGGATGGGGGCTGGCCCCGTGGCCGAGTGGTTAAGTTCGTGCGCTCCACTGCAGGTGGCCCAGTGTTTCGTTAGTTCGAATCCTGGGCGCTGACATGGCACTGCTCATCAGACCACGCTGAGGCAGCGTCCCACATGCCACAACTAGAAGAACCCACAACGAAGAATACACAACTATGTACCGGGGGGCTTTGGGGAGAAAAAGGAAAAAATAAAATCTTTAAAAAAAAAAAAAATGTAGGCAGGCAAACTGCTCAGGGATGGAGTGCATCAGGGCCAGCAACAGCAGAGAACTGGTACACCCTAAGGCCTGAAGAGGCAAGAGGAAGTGATGGTTACCAGACCCAGAGAGAGGTGGGTACATAGGACTCCTTACCAGACAGCGGCTGTGGCTTAGAGAGAGGGCCACAGCCAACCGCAGCCACTCACCAGGGAGGTGCTGGGCGAGCACATACTCTGACCCCACTCTCCTCCGCTGTTGTTGTCAGTCTTTGACAGAGACCAACCCAAAGGCAGAGGACAGCGCTCCTAGTCAGCCTCCTTGGCAGAGAGTAGCCTGGAAGGGCAGTCAGAAGATAACCAACACAGGTGACTTTTTTTGCCAGGAAAGATTCGCCCTGAGCTAACATCTGTTGTCAATTTTCCTCTTTTTTTCTTCCTCCCTAAAGCTCCAGTACCTAGTTCTATATTCTAGTTGTAAGTCCTTCTAGTTCTTATATATGAGCCGCCACCACAGCATGGCAACTGACAGACAGGTGATGTGGTTCCGTGCCCAGAAACTGAACCCAGGCAGCTGAAGCAGAGCATGCCAAGCTTTAACCACTAGGCTGTCAGTGCTGGTTCACAGGTGTTTTAATATTTAATTGTGGAGAGGAAATATTTCTTAACATTAATACAAAATGTTAATGACCTTATGGAAAAAAAAACATGATGTCTTTTTCAGAAAGAACATTTGACAGTACTCCGGGATAAAAAAATATACATGCATACACCCATATCTACCCCCACACATGCATACTGAATTGTCAAAAGAAAAATAGAAGTCAAATTATAAAACTAAAAAATATAAAAACATATAAAATTATGACAATAAAACACAAGAATGTATAAAATTATAGATAACTTTAACTGCCAACAGCCCCAGTATCTCTGTTGTTAAGAAATATAATCTATGCAATTGAGGTATCATAACTTGAGGAACAGCAAGAGAAGGAGGAGGAAAAAGAAAAAGTAAAACAAGAAATGACAGACGCCCAAGAGAAAAATTCACTGGAGCATGGTTCTTTGCATTTTCCTTTTCTTCTCCACAATGCAGCCCCAGAATGTTTGTTAATTCCTAGAAGCAGAAATCCAAGGATTCCCCTAAAATCTCACTGTTCTTTTTACTCCACTGTAGAGATAAGCTTTTTTCTTCCACAAACCAGTAGTTTCCACCCTACGTTCGAAGCAATCTTACGAAGAAAATGTCTAGAAATACAGAAGTACAATTCCCCAGGCAGTGGGGGATGAGGAACAAGGAAATGCTATTTCCACGACCAATGAAGCTATTTTGGATCTATATTTCTTTTCTCTACCTATTAGCCACCCCTTCCTCGCTTCCCATGTGGAGGGATGAGGCTCCTTTGTAGGCATGAGGTCTCCTGGGTCATGGTCTTCTAGAGACAGTCTTTATGTATGCAAGCCCAAGGGCCAGTCTCTGCCAAACAGTCTCCTTTCCCGACCCTGCCAAGCATGCCTCCTACCTATGCACAGCTGAAAACATCGAAACTATGTATCCTGTGTCCTGTCATGTTGAATACCACCTTAAGTGCATCTTTATTCCTTTCTTTCTTCCCTTCCTCCTTCCCTCTTTTTAACATGTATTCATTTCACCAGTGTTTACTGAGCACCAATATGCTAGCCACTGGGTGAGTCTAGGGACACAAAATAATAAATCAAGATCCCTGATCTTGAACAGCACACATTACAGTGAAAGAGGAAGACACATTGTCACAATGTTCTTTCCCACACCCCTGTAACACAACACAGCATATACTACACACATAACACATATCTATAGCACAACTCTGTACTATACACACAAACGCATACATATGTCTATCCATAGTCTGATCCTGAAATACCTCCAGTCCCCTGGGGAAAGATCCTCTCACACTTTCTCCTGGCATCATTCCTATGTCTCCTGGTCTTTTATTGAATTTCAACAGGTTTTAAAGAATTGAACATATGCAAGGATGTTAAAGCCCACTCAGATTGGTAGACAGAAGCTCATCCCTGGATGAGGGTTACCAGTGGTAGGAGTTGGGAATCAGCTCTGGAAGAGATGGAAGGAGGTAAATAAAGGGATGATATACGCAGAGGACGTCATAAGGATGTAGAAGAAACTAAGTACCAAGATTCCCCTCAAAAATATCTTCTTTCTAGTTTTTTCCCCCAGAAACCCACTCTTCAGGAACAAACGGACCTTAAATTTCATCTTTGGAACTGAATTTTATAAGGACAAATAATGCGTAAGAAAACTCTCTCTTTGTGTCGTCACCTTTTTCAGAAGCACCTGCCTTCGGACAGAACATATATTTCTCCAGAGCTATTAGAATCACCTGGGGAGCTTTAAACACTACCGGGTCCAGGCCCAAACCAGGTGGGCCCAGGCATCGCTACGGTTTAAAACTCCCCAGTTGATACTAATGTGCAGCCATGGTTGTATGTAATAAATATATATTCAGACATATGATTATTAGTTGCATGCCTACCATCCTTAGTAAAAGGAAACTATTTTAAGTAATTTTTTTGTTTTTGATAATGTTATTGTCAAGAATTTATTAACATAATATATAATTTATCTTTAAAATCCATTAAAAATAAAAACGGATATTAAATTTTTAAATAGAAGCGATTGCAGAATAAAATAATTGAAGTATAGAAGATTTTTTAATGCTTAATAATAAAATGAGCCTCCTGGAAAAATAGCAAGGTCTTGGTAAGCAGATGGAGTTTGGGTCAGAATAATGATGCAAAATTTTTATTCAGGCTTACTCCCTCCCACCTACATCCTCTTTTTCTCTCATCTATGCCATATCTGGAGTCTACTGTACAGAATTTAGAAAGTTAGCAATTTGCCATACAAGTTAGTTTGGGTAATGCTGATTTATAGGAACTTGAAAGTCTCTTTCATCTAATTTTTCATTAATTTTATAATATGCCTATGTTAGAGTCCATTTTAGTAAGTAGTACAGGTCATGGTTCTCCAGCGCATCCACACAGTTCAAGAAGCATCTCCAGGCTGGGTTTGTGCTGTGTGCAATGCCTGCCGACCTTAAGGAAGGGCTTAGTCTTCAGAAGTATGCTTACAAGGTATGGAAACCCAGATTAGCTCTGGCATATAAATTACCAAAAATGTTCTTGTTAACTGGGCAACATGTTTTCTAAAGGTGCAGAATCCACTTTGTTTCTATCACTTGTCAGAGTTAAGCATAAACAATGCACAAACAAACAAACTGTGCCAGTATAAAATGTAATATTTGTTTATGAGACACTTGCAGAATCTGACAGTGGCCCTCTGTTAACAATATTTAGGCCATAACTATATTGGCCAAATTTTACGAAAAATTCTTAAGCTTTGGGTATCGTTAAATAGCTTTAAAACTACCCTTATATCTGGTTTCTAATCTCAGACAAAATCAGGCCAGAGTTACCAAATTTAATGATCATAATGTCACAGTAAAAGCTAAGCAAGAAGAAGAATAAACTGAGAACCTGTTATATAGCAGGCGAACGTCCTCCTAATCCTGGGCTCTCTAGACTTTGGAATTTTTGAACCAGTAAAAATCCCCCAAAATGTTAGAAAATGAACAGTTACCATTATTATTATTTTAATTTCAGCAAGGGAGAATATTAAACGAAAGGAATAAAACTACACGCACTATCATCATTACATGATTACGCCATACAAATACCAAAAGAGTAGGAAGCACAGAATCTTTCAATAAAAGATAATTCTACGCAAAGAATACACTTAATGAAAAATTTATTTTTTTCTTGACTATCTCATTTCACTGCAATTCAGTGAAAATGTCGTCACAGATCAGCCTGAGTCCGTTGGTTAGTAGTAAAGAATCACTGTTCGGAGGCTGTTCATTTAGTCTCCTGCCTAGTTTCCGGGAAAACTCTGCTTGCCATCTCACGGACACCTGTGCAGAGCTTCCCATTCAGCCCATTTAAAGGGCAATCAAGACAAATCGGAAAAGATCACTTCTCCATTCACTTCAGAGCTCTCAGTCCTTCCAGAACTTGCAATAGCATTGGCAACATTAGAAGAGTCACTTCCCCCAAAGATTACCATCTACGTAATGCCAGGGTTCTTTGTACTATTATTAATTTTTGTTTTGTTTTAAACAAAAGTTCAGGCAGAAACCCTTAACCAGTACCTAATCACCATGATTCAGAATAAAAATCCATGGCCAGTCATTCTCATAAACTAAGGATTTCCATATTGTACGGAAATTAAATGGAAGGGATCATATTGTGTGTGACTTATGTATTTATATAGATAATTGTGATTTTATGTATTTAGCCAAACCTGGAAAAGTCCCTTATCTTATATGAGCATTTATTATGATATTCAGAACAATGGGAATAAAAATGGTCTTGTTCATGTTCTACAGTTTGTAAGAGGGTAAGCCACGGATCCACCATGCCTGAGGTAAACCTGCTCCTACATGATCAATATATACTGCCCAAACTGGACAGCATGTCTGGAGAACCACCTCATGATCTTGTTTCCTGCCTTCATAATGACATTCGGACTGTTAATTCTAAGGCAAATCCTTCATTTCAAAACTCTGAAAAGCAGCCATCTGATTCAATATGAAACATTGAAAACGTTTTGCAAATCAGCACACTCCAGATTTAAACTATAGATTTTAAGATAATTGTAAATGGCCAAACTTTTCATTTATTTCAGTTTTTTCTTAACAGTACTTTGATCTCCAGTAAAGAACAAAAATAGCTTTGTTTGTTCTGTTAATAAATATTTCTTTCTTAATTGATCTGTTTCTGCTCTTTTTCCATAATGATCTCAAACCCACAGATGCATTTCAGGGAATGACCATGCAAATACCCAGGTGAATTTCCCCCAATTTTCCAATCCCTAGTCCATAGTCATTTCGGACTTTAACTTCTGTAAAATCATTTACAAAGAATAGAGGGTCCTCAGAATGCTTCAAGCTGAAAGGAAATCTTACAGGTTATTTTTCCTTCCTCCAATATTAAAGACAAAACTCACAATGACAAGAAGACAATTGCACAGGAAGGGAGCTCCAACAGGGCCTCCGTACAGGTAGCAAAACAACCAAGTCAGCGAAGAGTGTTTGCCAAATGACATTTAATGTGGGCTGGCTAGCTGACACACAAAAAAGGTAAATAAATGAAAACTAAATTAGGCAAATTAAATTTTCTCATCCAACATCCAAATCAAAAGCTTTGTAGTAAGGTACTTTATCTAGAAAAAGAGCAGCCCAGCTCTAGAAATTTGTAGCAAACAAGGACCTTCTCTTCTGTCCAGGCTATGCAGGAAGCAAGCAAGTGAGCATCAATGTTCCCCAATCAAATGGAACCCAAGAAGCAGCACTTTAAAAACAATCCTTATTTTTAGCTGCCTGTTACTTTTTTTCTAGTTTTTCACTTATGTCTAAGATTCCTTCCTTCTTTTTGTGATTGCCTGAAATACAATGTTAACTGGCTAGCCTACAAATGATTATTTAATGCTGATTCACCCAGTATTCT
Organism: Equus przewalskii; assembly: GCF_037783145.1. NCBI lineage: Eukaryota > Metazoa > Chordata > Mammalia > Perissodactyla > Equidae > Equus > Equus przewalskii. The sequence goes on along the minus strand of NC_091847.1, from coordinate 27,231,904 downwards.
TAAGCATAGTGTTTTCCATATTTGAAATCCAGATTTCATTTTGAGAAATTTAATTTAATATTATCACACAATGTACCAGAGAAGACATATATAGCCACCTTACAGATGAAATGCCTCCAAGTTCTGCAAGATTCACTTGCACATGAATTGACTGAAAAGAGATTTTAAAAAAAATTTTAAAATGTGCACTCAAAAGTGAGTTGGTCAACCAACAAAATATTAAAAAAAGTCACAGAGGCACATTTTGGCAGTGCTATCCAGCTCTGTCTATGAGAGACAAATATTTAGCCAAAAACTTTGAAACTTCCATTCCTATTGTGGAGGTAGATGTAACAACCTAAATCCTTTTACTGTTTGATGATTCTTCTTCCTCCTCCTCCTCCTTCTTCTCTCACCAAGCACACCTCTGTCAATAAATTAGATGCTCGGATAAGACTGCCCAGAGTAACTGAGTGTGCTTATGAGCCTGGTCTGAGAGCTATGTTTTTCACTCTAATGAATAAGAGGACATTAATAAGATGACTCCACATCAGTCACCTTGAACAATGGATTCACTCGTGGTGTGCAGTTGAAACCAGGCTTTTGAGACTGGGAGGCTGACTACCAGACTGGACTGTGTTCAGTTCCCCAAGGACTCACTCACTGCGACATCTTGGGAAAAGACATTGTTAACCACGAGCATTGTTTTCTCATTCTGAAACATTTACTGACATAATGTTTTAACACAATTTTACAAAGGTAGGGAAGTTTTGGAGCTGGCACAGTGGCATAGTGGTTGGGTTTGAGCACTCCACTTCAGTGGCCCTTGGTTCACTGGTTCAGATCCTGGGTGTGGACCTACACACCACTCATCAAGCCATGCTGTGGTGGCATCCCACATAGAAGAACTAGAAGGACTTACAACTAGGATATACAGCTATGTACTGGGGCTTTGAGGAGGAAAAAAAAGGAAGATTGGCAACAGATGTTAGCTCAGAGCCAATTTTCCTCACCAAAAATAAAAGAGAGAGAGAGAAGTTTCACTGAAATATAAAGCTCAACTCTCTCCTCCTGCCAAAGCACCTGGAGAGACATATTTTTGTTTTTGTTTCTTGCATCAGCATTACATTTTAATGTATATCCTTAGCACAATGCCTAGAAGAGAGTTGGTCCTTAAGAAATTGTCACTTTTCTACAAAGAATATTGCTAGCTTTTAACAACAACAAGATGATACCTAATTTAACCAGCCTCAGCACTTCTCTGAAAGAAAACAAGCCTTTTGGACCATATCAAACTTGCATGTGTCCAGGTAGTTTTTATCTTAATTTGGAACATTGGTTCCTAAAAGTTAAAAAAAAAAAAATGTCAACAATATAGGCCCGAAACAATTAAGTGGAAACAACTATCCCAAGTTTGTGGGCTCAGGTAAGGAAAATGTTATATCCAGAGGGACACTGATTATCGGGAGATAAGAACCACTTATAGAGGAAAATGGTTCTCAGTAACAAAGAGAACTTTCCAGAAATGTGTCCTTCTTCATCCCCAAAGTCAGAAAGAACTGTAAAACTTCTCTTCTTAAAGCATTCATAGGTGTTGACAGGCAACAGGAATTTTACAGCAGATACTAGCAGAGGTGTCACCTCTAGAATTTTCAGTAATGTATAATTTTTACACTTAGGAACAAGAACATAATGTCCAGCACAATAAGCATATAAGGGAAATTTCTGTATTTGAAAGACTCTTCTTGGCACAGCTAAGGCCAAAAGCCCGACAGCTCTCTAGCAGTGACTGCTGTAGCTCTGATCCGGTCTGTGACTGAGTGGCAGCTGACGGATGTAGTTGGCATCAGCTCTGATCTGTGATGGGGCAAGACTCGGAAGCAGCTGAGGCACACCACCAAGATGACAAATACAGAAGAGGACCTGGTCCAGAGCTAGATCCTGCTCTGTTCACACCTAAGAATTTCACCAGAGCTCCAGACAGGAAGAATTAGCTGTTACCACAAGATATTTCATATAGCTATAACGGTACATAAGTTAATTAGATAGACCTCTATGCCTATATAAATAGTCCTACTTGTTAGTTAATTGGATATAATTATTTAGTCAATAGTTTGAGATGAGTTTTCTTCAAGTTAAAAGCAAACAATTAAATACGCAAATAATTTAAGATGTTGGCAAGTGCCATGCAATGAAAGAACGCAGTATTATTAAAGAGCACAATGGAGAAAAAGGAGAACTTTAGATCGAGTGGTCAGGAAAGACCTGGGATGTGATGGTTAAGCTGAGCTCTGTAAGAACTCAGAGATAAAGCAGGAGAAAAGAAGACTTCCAGGCAAGAGACGAGTAAGACGCTCCCAAGGCAGAGAAAAACTGAACCCAGTCAGGGAGCTGAGTGCAGACCATCAGAGGCAACCAGAGTGGTATTTAAACATAGTCATTGACAGAGAGCGGCGCTAAAATGCAGTGGGAGGATTAGGTCAGGCATCACAGCACAAAGGGCCTTATGGGCCACGGCAAGGGGCTTAGATTTTATTCTCTTGTGATGGGAAACCACTGAAGAAATTTAGGTAGGAGACTAACATAATTTAATCACTGTGGTTGCTATGTGGGAAATGCATTTATGAGGAGACAATAAACAGGAAGATCAATTAGGAATTTATCACAGTGGAGATAAACTCCACAGGAAAAAAAATGATAATGGATTAGCATCAGGTAATGGCAATGGTGATGGAGAGATACAGATGGGTCTCAAAGCTCTTTCAAAGGTGGAATTGACAGGAGTTGGTTATCCATTAGCAGTAGGGGAGAGGAAGAGAGCAGCAGCAGGAACGAATCCAGGACTGGACTCGAGCCTTGGAGGAGTGAAGGAACATCACCCAAATTTTCATTTAGATAGACCTAAACACGGGGTACTCTGGGAAAACCAGTCAAAAAGCATCACCTTCAGAAAAGAAGTCATATAGGGACTATTTCTCTTAAGGTGTGTACTCTGAAATATACAATAAATGTGAAGAGCAGATTGGGGTACTATTGGTATTGCCTAGTTATTTGAGGGATCTTTTCCATCTTTGTTGTCATGTTTGAGTGATATGAATCTAGGCATTTTAGAGAGTTAAATAAGTAACTGCTTTCTTTCCCCCAGGTTTGGAACCAATTGAAAAAATAAGACCAAAAAGCCAAAACCAAAACAGAAAACAGCCATCCAGAGATCAGCAAGGTTGATTAGAAAGCTAGGCGTCAGATCTGTGGTCAAAAGGCTGGCTAACACTCCCACAATCCACATGCCATCCCCCAGTCTAGCCTTAGGAAAGCTCAGCGGAGGGAAAGTGTAGGTTTGAAAAGCAGACGAGCCTACCCAGGATCACTGCCTTCCACTAGCCCAGCGCAGAGAGACCCCACTGTTTATGGTCTTTTCATTTTGCTCCATCCACTTGGGAATGAAAGTACCAATGGAAACCAGACCCTTGTTACCTTGAAATAAGATAATTTGCTCCTGCTTCAGGAGGAGTTGTGAATCTAGCATACTCTAGCTTACCGGGAGCAGCACTGAACAAGAATTAAGATTCTAGACGATCAGAAGTCGCTTCCTGGTCACACCATTCATCTGCTTTGTGTCTTAGGGAGTGATCTAATCCCTGCTAGAGAACAAGCGTGATAATGGAAAAGAAATGTTTTGGAATTCGTAAAAGGCGAGAGTTTTACCTTTCTTGAAGAGTTTGCCAGTGTCACTTCCCACAAGTGTACCTTGAAGAATGTGAGCCCCTTTAGCATCTTGGTACCTGTCCCCAGTCATTTAAACCTTCCAGTAGTATTTCTTCACCTACAAAATGGCAGGCTATACTTAGAGGCCATTGGTCTTTGAACAGTGGAATCCTTTCTTCAGATACTATCTGAGTTGGGAGGCCAATATATAAAACCCACGAGAGCTGAGTTACCTATTGAGAGACCTGGAGTCCTGAGGCTCCTCAGAGAGCATCTCAGAACTCCAAAGCACAGTGTCTTCCTTTCCTACTTTCTATGACTCTCTGGCTGCTACACTCTCACTTCTTAATAACAAAGCATCCAAGTATCCAAAGAACCAGACAGTGGTTCTTCCCTTTGACAGCGTATTGAAGGGAGTATGCTTGTTGTTCATCGGTGTTGGATGAAAAACATGTCAAAAAGCAAACAGGTGAGGAGATAGGAAACCCCCTCAAAATACAAAAAGATGAGAATTACCAATATTTTTGATTGATAATAAAAACTCTAACAGAGGTAAATTTCATTTCATTTCATTCACCAGCTCTATAGATAGCTTTGTATAACTTTGTGCTATTTTTTATATGATTGTCTGGCTTGTTTTAACCGCTATGATTTGTGAAATCCATTTGAATTTAAAGTCTTTTGCTATTCCATAGGAACAATTGGAAAAGAAAACAGAAATTTTGAGAGACACGTAAACAGCATGCACTTCAGAGTACTGAGGCTCCTGGCTTCAGGAATTCTCATTTTCTTCCAATGTTGGTTTAGGCCAGCATTGAATTAGGTTGTAATATCCCATTATATGATAAAGCATCATTTAACAGGAAGTTATACTCCTTTATGCTATGTTCGCACTTCATTTCCATGCTACTTTTTAGAATATAAGTGATAAGTAGAAGCAGAACAGGTATTTGTAATTACTTGTGAGTCATTTGCTCTCACGTAATTTAATAGCCACAGATCTTTAATATTTATAGCACATGTTGAAAGAATTTAACATATGTAGTGATCTTCACCAAGTAACTTCATACTCTTCTTGAATACAAAGATGTAAATTTTGTCACCATTTATGCAACCTGCTAAAAATCTTGCTATTAATTCATGTGAATGAGTTTTTCCTCTAAAATTTTAATTAAAACACAAATGCTTTGCACACTTCAATCTGCAATATCCCACACATTCATTTTTTTTTTTAATACTGACTGATCGGTTGGTTAAGAGGGGATTTCTTTGTAAGGAAGATGCTCTCTTATACCTGAAAATTCCCACAAAGCACTATTTTGTGTAAAAGCCCATTCAAAAGCTAAATAACCATCACACTGCAAAGGTCTCAATGGCAATAGTGTTCTCTTCATCTTCTTGTATATTTCCAAATGTGCTGTAATAAGAAAAAGGGAGTAGAAATCTATTAAGGTGAATAGGTAATCATAGCCCAGACAACTATAATCTCAGAAAAAATCATAACGCAAGTAAAATCAACATTAATAAAGAAGCAGTAGCATTAGAAAATGTATTATCATAGTCAAAACCATGTGTAACTTAGAAGTTCTGCAAGAGTTGTTATTCCACACAGAATATTTTGACTACCAATTATAATGATAGGAAGTAATTAATTTCAACCCCTAAATCTAAATTATTTCAAAGCTTTCTAGAATAACACAAATAATTCAGAATGTTGCCATATATTTTGAAATTTTACATTCCAAAGCAAGTTTTAAAAATTTACTACAAGTACTTCTTTAAGACTAACTCACATAATGTTTACAAAAAGCAATAATAGATGTAGTGCTGTTCTCCTCATTTTTCAGATGAGCAAACTGAGACAAAGAGAGGGTAAGTAACTCTGTTAAGGTTGCATGGTAGTAAGTAGTAGAACAAAATAAAGTACTTTTTTGATTGGCTAATTTTTTCTCCAGAACAGTAACATGAATAGTAGGAGTAATACATAATATTATTACTGTGTTCTTCAAAATCTTTTTTAAAAAATACATCCTTTGTTCCTTTGAAACATTCTTTACATGCAACTTTTCAGCTACGTTGTTTTTGCTATTATAAATCATTATGATGCTGCATATTCCTTCACCACTCAATTTCCCTAAAACTACTAAGAATTCATCAATAATTGTGAGCTATTAGAAAGCAAAAATAAAGATTTTTCTAGGTCCATTTTTCAAAACAGAAGTGTGCATTTTCCTAAAGGGATGAAATAGAAATGTTTGATTAACTGATACTCAGAAATCATTCCGGAGCAATCTGTTAGCATCTCTTTCCCTTCACAATGTTTTCTGTTCTATGCTATCAAGAACTATGAATCATAATTCCTGGCAGCTAAAACCAAAGGGGGTGATAGGCTCTATTAGCATCCTAAAAATATGCATGTCCTAATGCTCTCTTAAAATATGTCTTCTCAGAGATGTTTCAGATTTTCTCAGCCAAGCAAAATGACATGAACTAAGACCCTGGCATGAAGACTTGCTTATTTTAGTTTGCTTAACAATGTAACCATAGCACAAAAATATTGCTATTCAATGGCAGATAAGTTATTCTGCCACATTCTGACCCATTGTTTGTTAACATCATATGATAAACAATCAAATCACTTGTGATCCCTAATTACTTTGATCATTCATGTATGAAGACAAAAAACTAAAGCTATATTAGAATTAGTTCTTTTTAAGATAAGAAAGCATCCCTTTTTCTGTTTTAAAGAAGTCTTTCAGCCCAAACTAACTAGGAATCATTGAGAACAACCAACAATTTAAATCAAGACAGCATCATGTGTCTACATCAATAGCTGATAAATTTCTGGAAAAAAGTCAAAAGTGCTACTGATCTGTTCCTCGTATTCAGCATTCCACAAGACAATTTTACTTCATTTGCCTTTTCCCTCTGAAAGTTTACTACAGGATTCCAGGGAGAACTTCCTGAAAGAGAGCAATATCTGGCAGCCTATTTAGCTGACTCTCAGTAAAGGATGAGTAGGATGTGGAGAAGGTCGGGTTTAAGTCAAAAGAGGATGTCTTGTTATTCTGATGTTACACCTTTGAGGCAAAGGCCTAATACCTCTTCAGAAAATAAAAAGCAACAAAATGAACACTTTTCTCTGCTAGAGACAGTAAGAGGACAAGGGTCATGTAATTGCATCTCTTGTTTGCATTGTTTCACCCATTTTCTCTTTTTTAATAGAAAATAACAAATTGATCAAAGAAACACTGCCTTCTGAATTATTTCATGTAACTAGTATAGTTATATACGACCAAAAATATAACATACTTTAAGCAAAATAAAATGGAAATATTTGATGAATTCAGTAGAAAAACCGAAAGAAATTTCTTTTAAAAGTAGCAAAGAACACAAAGAATTGTGGAAATAATTCTAACAGTGATATGAGGAAAATAGGAAATTAGGGGGAAAAAAAGAGACTTCAAACAAGGTCTAGAGAATAGACTCCAATTAACAGAGTGGGAAACAGGAACAAACCATCGAGTGACAACAAAAGTCTTACTATTATTTTATGCCAGGATCATGCTGAGAAACCAAGTTTTGATTTATCCTATTAGACCAGCATTATCCAAGGATGTTTCTTGAAACAGGAACTCTATTGGAGATTATAACTTATTGCCAAAAAGGAAAGAATTCTATCATCAAAAAATTGGGATGCACTGGATTAAGCAATATTAATGGGTTTCTTAATTACAGGACTTTTCAGTCTTTAACACACTAATCAATTTTATGACTCTCCAAAAGCAACACAAGCCATGTTTCTCAAACTTATTTGACAAAGGAAATTACAAAGAGATAGTGATAGAGAGAGAGAGAGAGATAGCAATAGAGATGGTAGAGATAGAGATCAACTCTAGGGAATGATAGCCCATGGAACCCAGATTGGGAGTCCCCACGATTTTTCCTTTCCATCATATAAAATTCAGACATCATACTAATGAGGAGAAATAACTGTTTTTCCTTCAATTCATTCATTTAAATTTTTCCTTATCGTTTTCTGCATGAACACTTTCTACATATTATAAGTATTCTATTAGATTACCTCTTATTCAACTTCTTCATCAATAAAAATAAAAAAAGTACTCAATATACTATACTATGTTAGATTTATTTATGAGAGAGGCACCAAGCAGAGTGACCTGGAAATATGGGCTACCCTTTTGGATAGGAACTCCAAAACTTAGAAACAAGAGAAACTCATTCAAGACATTACACAGAGCATGTGAGTTAATTACCTATTTACCTGAGGTCCCAATTTTTTTAAAGTAATATACAGGTTTAATCTATTCTAAAACGTCATCAATTGTAAGACACGTAATTTAAGAGATGTCAAAAAGTGGGGGAAATGTCCATCTAAATATGGATGAAATACGGTAAATACACCTGCAATAACAAATAGAATGGAGACAAGCCGTGTGGACAAAAACCACACCCAAGAAGATGCACAAAAGGCTCTACAGTCTAGAAGAAAAACAATCTGCAGGACAGAATTCCAGCAAGGCAAATTCCAATTCCAATTCCAATTTCTGACGTCAGAAATTGCAGATCGGAAGGAGGGGGAGGAGGAGACAATAGTAGACCAGAAGGCAGGGGTGCACTGATGAACGACTCTCCCCTGAAAACTATGCGCTGAACCTCAGGCAGTGGGCATTTTCATCCTCCACACAAAACAGACAAATGGAGAAAAACAGTTCTTCTCAAAAGAGAAGAAATGATCTTTTTGGGGATAATGAGGGCAATTATTCTGAGAGTGTTAGAATGCTAATTAATAGCCGAAGAGAGCCTTGATTTAATTTTAGGAAAAGAAAAAGAACAGAATGATACAAAAAAGGAACAAGTAAATAATTAGAGCTCTTTAAAATAATGTTTTAAACTTTGTCAAAATTAAAAAGTTCATCAAAGTTTTAGCACAAAAATTAAAGGAATGTTCAACAAACAAGAAAATTTCTTCTCATATTTAATCTAAGAGAGGAAAACATTTAGATATAAAAGATCAGTCCAGAAATTCCAACATCTGATTAACACGGATCAGGGGAAGAGTAGAAAAGGAGGGAAGGAAATTACTTTAAAAATAATAGAAAATAAGATCTTAGAGTTGTCAATACTAAGACCAAAAGCAGCTACCATGTGCCCAGCACAACGGGTGAAAAGGTAATGCCACCTAGACACACTAGTAGGAAAAGTTAGGAAGCTAAGACTAAAGACTGGGTCCTAAATACGGTCACAGAGTTGCTTAAAAAGAAATAAGGATCAGATTACTATCAGACTTCTCACTGGCATTGCAAGATGCTAAAAGACAATGGAAGAGCATTTTTAATCTAATTTTTATAACCATCCAAAATAGTTCAATTTATCATAGAACAGAATAAAGACGTTCCCCCAACATTCAAACATTCAGAAAATGCATAGACATTTTGGGGTGTACATTTAGCAAAATGAAAGAAAAGCAATGTGAAAAATGGATTTTCAGAGAGAAATGAGTGAGAGGATGGGGCAGGTAATCACAGATGAGGGGAAAATCTGGAGATTTAAAAAAGATAATTGGCGGAGGGTATAAAAGAGAAATCTGTTTAATTTCTCCCTGGAAATATTCTCCTTTGAATGGTAGAGAGAGAGCTATATTGGATCTGTAAATGCAAAGGAGTAAAAGTGATCCTAGCAAACACTGTGTGTCTCTACAATGAATAATTAAGCTACCATAACAATCTAAAATGTGTTCATTGGTTTTTAATTTTTAGAATCAACATACATACAAATCACAGAAGACTATTTCTATTAGGAAGGTTACAGAATAGAAAGCATATATTATAAAGTACAAAAATATAAAAGTGAAGGTAACATCTATGATGTTGGATTGGAATTGTAAATACACACTATATATACAGTAATATAATATATATACACATATATGTATATACTGTTATATATATACATATATGTTATATATAACAGTATACATACGTTAATGTAAATATGTTATATTTAAATTAGTGCATATATTTGTATCTCTATAATATACATATGTACATACATATATTAAAATAAATATAAATATTTGTGCAAATGTGTATGGATGGATGCATATCTCTATAGGGAGATACATACATATATACATTTCCTAGTTATGACCGTTGAGCAGACCAAGAAACAGTAATAGATCAGTAACAGTGAGCAGACATAGCCCCCTAAACTTAACTTTAAACATCATTCTCCAGGAATACAAGGTTAATTCTAGACGCCTCAGGAGAAATACAAGATGAACCTGAAACATTTTGCTGTGGTAGAAAATAGGAAGTCCTCAAAGAACTATGAGAATATATCAAAAGGACACCTCAAAGGGCTTCCTTTAGCTAAATTTCGGCATCAAAATAATGATAATCGTGAATTATAACTCATTAAACAAAATAAGAATCCTTAAATTCATAAATAAATATCTTTGAAGTGAGGGTAGAGCTTACATAGAATCAAAGGTAGCAGAATGTGCAGAGAAGGAAAGGAAAGGACAGAGTACCACTGTCATAAAATAAAGACAAGTGATACTGGCTATTAATGATGCAACAAGATATTAAGGTTTACTATGTTGTTTGAAATTACGTAAATGAACAAAAGCAAAATTGTGAATATAATTATATCAGGAATACCATGTCTGAATGTTTGTTTTCTCCCAGAATTCACATGTTGAAATCCTAACCCCCAAAGATCATGGTGTTAGGAGATGGGGCCATTGTGAGGTGCTTAGGTCATAGGGGTGGTGCCTTCATTAATGGGATTAGTGTTCTTATCAAAGAGATCCCACACAGCTCCCTAGCCCCTTCGCCATGTGAAGACACAACAAGAAGGTGCCATCTATGAACCAGAAAGCAGGCCCCCAGTGGACACTCAATCAGCTGGTACCTTGATCTTGGACTTCCCAGCCACCAGAACTGTGAGGAATAAGTTTTTGTTGTTTATAAGCTACCCACTCTGGGGTATTTTGTTACAGCAGCTCAAATGGATTAAGACAAAGAAGGAGAGGATAAGGACAAGATATAAATTGTCTAAATCCTTAGGTAATATATCAGAAATTTAATGGGGAAAAAATAGCAATATAACATATTATTTAGAAATAAGTAAATAACATCCCTAAGATTAAAAACTAGAATGATGCAAAGGTGTTGCCTTTAAAAGTCATCATCCTGAGTGAGGAGTGATAGGTTTGGGGACTACTGCATTTTATTATAAGCCTGGCTATGCAGTTTAATTTTTGAGCTTCTACATTGATCCCTTTGATAAAAGTTTTAAGAAATTTGGGTACATATACATACATTCAAACTCCTGCTTCTTTCCAAGGTCACTATTGTGTAGCATCCCTGACATGTATTAGCCTTTTTTGTGTTTTTTTTAAGTCTTCCTAATGATTGAAACATGAGTGCCGTAAGTTTACTATGTTCTTAAAAAAAATTATATTGCCTTATACTTTTTCCCAATTTGCCTCAAACAAGCTTCAAGTATGCTACATGACTCTCATGTACTGAGGTCTGATTTTTTTTTTAAGAATTTGGTCAAATGCCCTTTTCATCTTTACTCTTCCAGTTGTAATTATCTAAAACTTTTCTTTTTCTTTAAACAGTCAACATTCATCTCCAATAATTTCAACAACTTGTTGGAAAATCATTCTTATCTTCTAATTTTTAATTCTGTTGTTTTGTGTACTTAGTTTTTACGTTTTTATTTTATTTTCTAAATTAACATAAAGTAAAACTTTCAGATGTACATTTCTATGAATTTTAACACATGAACAGATTAACGTAACCACCATCACAATCAGGATATAGAATAGTGCCATCACTTCAAAAAACCTGCTTGTGCTCCCCTTGGGGTCATTTCTCCCACTCCTACCCCTGACAACCACTGATCTATTCTTCATCACCATACTTTTTCTCTTGAAAATGTCATATAAATGGAATCAAACAGTATATAACCTTTTGAGACTGAATTTGTTTACTTGGCATAATGCATTTGAGGTTCATCCAAGTTGTCATAGTACCAGTAACTGATTCCTTTGTACTGTTGAGTAGTATTCTATTACATAGATATACCATAATTTGTTTTTCTAATTACTGGATGAAAAACATTTGGGGGGTTTCCTGTAGGACCAATATAAAGAGAGTTGCTATTAACATTCAAGTACAGAGTTTCGTGGGAACATAAATTTTCACTTTTCTAGGAAAAATGTCTAAGAGTGGGATTGCTGTGTCATATGATAAATGGATATTTAGCTTTATAATAAGCTGCCAAAATCACTTTTCCAAAGTGACTGTATCATTTTGCATTGCCAAGAATTCCAGTTGCTCCACTTCCTTATCAGCACTTGGTATTGCCAGCATTTTTATTTTATCCATTCTAATAAATATATACTGGTATCTCAATCTTTCACTGGTGAGTATTATGTCTGCTGATAGATGTGAAATGGAACAGTGCATTTTAGTTTCTCTAGCCTTGGACCTTGACAGACATCAGATTGGGGCCCCAGGAGTCCTCTCCAGAAGCCCACTGCCACTTCCCTAGTCCTTCGCCCTCCTGGATGACCATAGATTTGCAGCCCTTGCATGCACAGTTCACTCCCCTACTTTGGACTCATGTGGTCCTGCCCCTGCATAGCATTTGGGCCAATCCATTCTCCCTGCACCTGACTGTGCTCCTGGGGCATGGTGCTGCTGCATTGTGAATCTGAGTGTGTGGGGGTGGCAGCAGGGGGGTGGGTAGGGACCAGAGAGGCATCAAGGAAGAGGATTGGGGTTTGCTTGTGATGATGTGAGCCAGACTCCTTATGGACTAGTCTGGGACAAGGGCACTGGGGGGAACCCAGGTGTTTTTTATCCCAGGACTCCCCTGCAACCCCTGTAGAACTCCTAAGATCCCTCAAGATCAGCCTTCCTCTGGGAAGTGTGGTAGCAGGTGCATTGCCTCCAACCTAATTCCCCTATTGTCTGAGCTGCCCCTGATGCTTCGTGAATCCCAGCCCATCCATCCCTGCACTTCCATCAGGACCCACACTTACTCCCCCAACACACCCCAAGCCACATAGTGCACCCTGAGGGCTTCAACTGCACCCTGTTTGCCTTCCTGGGAAACTCCACACTCCACCCACCAGGACCAGGCCCCACCTGGCCCATGGGTATACCATGGTGATCAAAGAAAAGAAATGTAGATAGCCTTTATCAGGTTGAAGAAGTTTCCTTCTATTCCAAATTTACTGAGAGGTTTTCTTCTGCATGAATATTGAAAAATTCTCTTTTTTTTGAATAATTGATATAATCATATGATTTTTTTTCCTCAGACTTAGTTAACAAGTGGTCTGTACTGTTTCTACTCACAACAACTGTGGTATCAAAGGTGTGGGTTTTTTCCTCACACCAACCAATTCTCCAGACGCCAACTAGTAGTCCTACAATTCAGATCAATTCTGACACTAATGACCTGGAGTTATGGTCACACTCCACAGGTTCCCACAACCCCTGCCCTTTCAGGTTTGTTAATTTGCTAGAAGGGCTCACCAAACTGAGGAAAGCACTTTACTTACTATTATTGGTTTATTATAAAGGCTACAATTCACAACAGCCAAATGGAAGGGATGCACAGAGCTAGGTATGGAGGGAAAAAGGAGGTATGTGGAGCTTCCATACTCTCTCTCAGATCACCACCCTCCCAACACCTTAATGTGCTCTCCAACCCAGAAGCTCTCTGACTCCTTCATTTAGGGATTCTCTAAGAGGACTGACCCCTGTCCTTTTCATGGAAGTCTCATTACATAGACATGATTGATTAAATCATTTGTCCTTGGTGTTTAACTCGATATCGATTCCCTCTCCCCTCCCTGGAGGTTGGGAGGAGGGAATAAGGCTGAAACATCCAAGCTTCTAATCATGCCTAGGCCTTTCTGGTGATCAGCCAGAAGCTATCAAGGAGTCTCCAGCCACAGGTCATCCCATTAACACAAAAAAGACACTCATCCCTTTTGGAGATTCCAAGAGTTTTAGGAGCTCTGCACCATGAACTGGGGACAAAGATGAAATGTATATTTCTATATATACTTATGCCACAGATGAGTTGCATTAGTCATCATATACTAAGCCAACCTTGTATTCATTGGATAAATACTACTTGGTTATGTTAAACTATTTTTTATACAGTGCTGGATTTGATTTGTTAACATTTTGTTGATTTTGCATCTATGTTTATGAGCAATATTGATCTGTAGTTTTCTTGTATTGTCCTTCTGGTTTTCACATCACAGTAATGCTTATCCCATAATATGAGTTGGGAAGTGTCTCCTCCTCTTCAAGAGATGGTGTAAATTTGGTTTTATTTCTTCCGTACATATGTGGTAGAAGTTAGCAACAAAATATCTAGGCCTAGAGATTTCTTTTTCACGGGTTTTAATGATGGATTAGGTGGTTTAGCAACTACTGGACTAGGGGCCGGCCCAGTAGCACAGTGGTTAAGTGCACATGTTCCGTTTGGTGGCCCAGGGTTCGCCAGTTCAGATCCTGGGTACGGACATAGAGCCTCTTGTCAAGCCACGCTGTAGCAGGCATCCCACATATAAAGTAGGGGAAGATGGGTGCGGATGTTAGCTCAGGGTCAGTCTTCCTCAGCAAAAAGAGGAGGATTGGCAGCAGTTAGCTCAGGGCTAATCTTCCTCAAAAAAAAATAAAAAAATAATTACTGGACTATTATGGTTATTTCATCGTAGGAGAGTTTTCTGTTTTGGAGAAATCGTTTATTTTACCTAACTTATTGAATTGTGTACATAAATTTATTCCTAATATTCCTTTTTTATGCTTTTTATGTCTGCAGGAAGTTTATTAATAGTCTTCTTTCATTCCTGGTATTAGTAATTTGTGTCTTCTCTGTCTTTGTTCTGCTACAGGTATATCAATTTTATTGATCTTTTTAATGAATTGGCTTTTGGTTTCAATAATTTTTCTCTATTTTTCATTTGTTTTCAATGTTATTGATTTCTGCTGCTATATTGATTACTTTTTATTTCTACTTCGTTTGGGTCTGTTTTGCACTTTTTCTAGTTTCTTAAGATGGAAACATGTGATTGAATTGACACCTTTCTTGTTTTCTAATATAAGCATTTGATATTATAAATTTTCCTCTGCGCACTGCTTTAACTGCATCCCACACATTTTAACATGTTGAATTTTCATTTTCCTTCAATTCAGAATATTTGCAGATTCTTTTGGGACTTTCTCTTTGACATATGTATTATATAGAAGTGTGTTGTTTAATTTCCAAATATTTGAAGATTTTCTTATTTTTTTGTTATTGATTTCTAGTTTAATTCTATTACATTCAGAGACAAAACTTTGTATGATTTCACTTATTTTAAATGTGTTAAGGTTTGTTTTATGACCCAGGATGTGCCTATCTTTGTGAATGTTCTATGTATACTAGATAAGAATGTGTACTCTTCTGTTGTTTGAGAGAATACTTTGAGTTAATTAGATCCAGTTAGTTTATGGTGTTACTCACTTTTCTATATCTTTGCTGATTTTCTATTAGTTCTGTTTATTTCTAAGAAAGGAGTAGTGAAGTTTTCAACTATAAGTATGATTTGTCTGTTTTGCCTTTTAATTCTGTCAATTTTTTCTTATGTCTTTTGAAGCACTGTAGTTTGATGACGCACATTTATGACGATTATGTCTTCTAAGTTAATTTACTATTTTATCATCATGTAATGTCCCTCGTAATTCTAGGTCTCTCTTTGGATAATCCTTAATTTTCTTTGCTGTGAAGTCTGCTTCTTATGATATTAATATAGCAACTCCTACTTAGTGTTTGCATGTGTATCATTTCTTGTCCTGGCAATTTTTTTTACCTATCAATATCACAATATTTGACATGAGTTTTGTGTAGGCAACATGCAGTTGGGTCACGTATTTAATCCATTTTGAAAATCTGTCTTTTAATTGGTACGATTAGATCATTTACATTTATTGTAATTACTGATATGTTTAGACTTAGGCTCTATTCTTATATTATTTGTTTTCTGTTTTTTCCTCTCTGTTTTTGATTCTGTTTTCCTTTTCCTGCCGCTTTTTTCATTATTTGAATACTCTTTTAGTATTCCATTGCAATTGATTTTTTTTAAATTACTCTTTGTTTATTTTGTTTGTTTTTAGTGATTTCTCTAGGAATTATCATACATATTTAACATTTAACTCCTCACTTATAATCAATATTTAACCACTTGAAATATAAGGTAGATAACGGATCCCTTTACCTTCACCACTTGATACTTTAGTGGCCTTATATATTACATCTACATACATTGAAAACTCTTTGAGACAATGTTATAATTTCTGCTTTCAACTCTCAATAATCTTTTAAGAAACTCAAGAAAAGAAGTATCTATCATATTTCCTCAAGTATTTATGATTTTTATTGCTCTTCTTTCACTGCACCTATTTCAAGTTTCTTTCTAGTATAATTTCTGTTCTGTTTGAAGAACTTCCTTAAACATTTCTTACACAGCATGTTTGCTGCTGCAAATTCTCTTAGTTTTCCTTCATATGAAAATGTCCTTATTTCATTCTTATTCATGAACTATCGTTTTCCTGGATAGAGAATTCTTCATTGACAGTTCTTTTCTCTCAGCATGTCAATATTTCTTATAAAAATATTCATCCACTTGTTTCTGGCCTCCATAATATCTGACAACAAATCTGCAATCATTAGAATCTTATATACATTTTTTTCTAGATGCTTTTAAGATTGTTTTTCTTTGTTAGTGTTTATCAGTTTGATTATGATGCTTCTGGGTTTGAATTTCGTTAAGTTCATCATGTTTGGAACTTACTGATTTTCTTGAACGTTTAGCTTTCTGTCTTTCATCATATTGGAAAATTTTCAGCTATCATTTCTTCAAATAATCTTTTCTGTACTACACTCTTTCTCCTCACTTTCTGGGGCTCCCATAACATGAATATTAGACCTGTGATTATTGTCCTGACGTGCTGTTTATTTTTCCCTTTTTTTTCTCTCTCCCTTAGACTATATAATTTCTATGACTTATCCTCAAATTCACTGACTATTTTCTCTTTCCTCTCCAGTTTACTATTGAGCCCATACAGTAAGAGTTTTCATTTGTTTGCTTATTTTTGGTCTTTCTTTCTGTTTGCTTATTTTGGGAGAATCTAGGTTCTTTTGGCTCTAAAATTATCTTTTGGTACTTATTTATGTCTTTTAATTTTTTGCTTAGACTTTCTTTACAGTTACTTCAAGAGTGTTCACCCTTATTTCTTTCAGCACTTTTACAATAGCTGCTTTACAGTCTTTGTCAGATAATTCCAACATCTTAATCATCTCAGCATTGATGTCTGTTCTTTTCCTTTTCTTACATGAATTTGGTTTTCCTGGGTTCTTGTTTGCCAATTAATTATCCATTATATTCTGGAAACTTTGACTGTTACCTTATAAGACTCTGCATCTTGTTTAAGTCCTATGGAAAATGTTGATATTTTGCTTTAGCAGGCAATCAGCCAGGTTGGGTTCAGGTACCATGTTTTGACAAACCTTTTCTGGCTTGTGGTTTCAATGTATTCAATGCCTTTGCAGTGCTAGTCACATCTGTCTTGTGTGTTTGCCACCCAGTGGCCAGTCTAGGACCTGGGAAGTTGTCCATCTCTTAATTCCATTTCAAAGTATATGGTATATTGTTTATGATTAGACCCATGCATGTGCAGCCCAAGCAAGTCAAGGAGTTCGCAAACAATTTTATGGAATTACTTTCCCAATTCCTTTACATCCATAATCTCTCTGATACTTTCTGATTCCCTGGGACCCCTTATCAGTTCTGGGGACTTTAGTTACCCACCCTGATGCAAACTTTTCCTCCATGATTGCACCTGCAT
The DNA here is from genome assembly GCF_037783145.1 of Equus przewalskii. Taxonomy (NCBI): domain Eukaryota; kingdom Metazoa; phylum Chordata; class Mammalia; order Perissodactyla; family Equidae; genus Equus; species Equus przewalskii. Next base: position 27,214,274 of record NC_091847.1, on the reverse strand, counting down.
TCAGGGTCAAGCAGTAGGAGGATAGAGAAAGAAAAAAAATTAAGGGTTACCATCTCTCAAAGTCTGAAGCACCTGTGGACCCCTGCAGCCACCACTGTTGCTACCAGAGTTCCCTTTCTTGCTCCTGGAGCCAGAACTAGGAGGCTTCACCTCAAGTTCTCTCTCTCGGTCTGATCCTTACTCCCATGTTTTGGACTACTTGAATCCAGGCTAGGATATACTGGAGGGGGAAAAACGGTAAACTCAGTGTCAGTTCAGTGATACTTCAAATTCTAGGAAGATCCTCAAATATCTATTCCATGCATTCTGGCCAGGTTTTACAGCTGCATGCATTGTGAATGACAGGTTGAAGTGTGCTTACTCCATTTTATGCAGAACTGGAACTTCTGAGTGGTTATTATTCAAGTTGATCTTATGAAAATTATTGTTACTTTAAAATTAGTTTATACCAAAGGCCTATTCTGTGGAGAAATATTAAGAGAGAGAGAGAGGAAGGAAGGAAGGAAGAAAAGAAAGAATAGAAAGGAAGGAAGGAGGAAAGAAAGAAAGGAAAGAAGGAAGAGAGAGAAAAGAAAGAAAGAAAGAGAGAGAGAGGGAGAGAGAGAGAGAGAGAGAGAGAGAGAGAGAGAAAGAAAGAAAGAAAGAAAGAAAGAAAGAAAGAAAGAAAGAGAAAGAAAGAAAGAAAGAAAGAAAGAAAGAAAGAAAGAAAGAAAGAAAGAAAGAAAGGAAAAAAGGAAAAGAAAGAAAGAAAGTGAGAAAAGATAGGGAAACAAGAGGGAAAAGAAAAAAAGAAAGGAAGGTAGGGAGAGAGAGAGGGAGGAAAGACCAAGAAAGAGGCAGGAAGAAAAGAATGATAGAAAAATAGACATTAATCTCAAACAGGGAGATGAAGATACCTTCTTTAAGATATGAAAAATTATATCTTTTGTCTGGGAAAGGGACCATTGTGAGGAAGCCAGATTCCCTAAAGGTGTGTGTAGAAGAGGTTATGCTCTTCGTCACATAGTTTTTGCCACCATGTGGAGTAGAAATGCCACTTTTTATTTTTCAAAAAATAAAAAAAGCAAAAACTTAATTTAATGTTTATCCTCAAAGAGGATAAGCATTTCCTCTTTGGAAATCTTTGAGGGTTAGGGTTGGGAAAGCCTTCCTTGAAAAAGTTTTCAAGAAATAAATCCCCAGGAGTTATTAAATTGAAGGATGAAGCATAATCTAACCTTGGAGGAGGGGATTGCATGCACAATTTAAAAATATATCCCCAGATTTTTCCAATAAACTCCAATAGGCTGAGGGTAGAAGAGTTTTAACTTTAAGGAAAGTTTCAACTAAGAATAAATGAGAACATACCAAATGTTTTTACGTTTACACGTTTACATCTCATCATATAATTTTGTATAAATAGGGTTTAGAAATCTCCATGTGTTATGATTTGTTCTAATTTTAAAAGCATATTTAAATGGTAAACCTACTATAGCACTATTCATTTCTATGAGATTATTGTCAATAATTGATTCAACTTGCAAATTCAAAATTTACTCTTTTTCTATGTACATCTTTCCTGTTCTATTGTCCCTCTTAAAATGGGCAAACTAGAATGAAGTCCACAGCACTCCAGAGCTAGACATTAAATAACGGTAAAGTAAAATTTTCATTTTGTCTACCATCTTTAGATGCTGTGGATGTGGAGAGGGGAGTTGTAAGGGGTGGTGATAATATAGAAACTCAGAAATATGTAAATCTTGTCTTGGCCCAGCCACCTTTCATCCCCACAAAGATCCCCAGGAAATACACGTAGAAATAAAAAATGGCAGAGGAAGGCAAATTCCTCTTCGTTATTAACTTGGACTTTGGTCTCAATGCCTAAGCAGAACGAGAACTCTATTCAGCCGGGTTGGACCAACGGAAAACTCCTTTCTTCTAATTAGAAGCAAAATAGAGACATAAACTAAAGCACACTGTGTGATCTACAATTTCTTCTAAGCCTACACTAAAATCTCAGATCTTACCACTGATTGCAACATGGGCTGCTACCGAGCCCAGGCATCTTCTCTGAAAGGACACGTGAGGGTATTTATCCCCAAACTTAAGCTGCCCACCCCAGCATTATCAAAAGCTGAGGCCTATCTACCCTGTGAAGAGAGAAAAAAGTTTCTTAGGAAAGAAAGTAAAAGCAATTGCAAAGGTGGGAATGAAAAGCAAAATGAGAGATATGACCAGAGTCAACCTTAGGTCTGATGCTTCAACCCCCTCCTTAGAATAGGTTTTAGATTCTTGAACTTGACTAACCCTTTGGGAGAAGGAAGGATTGATACAAAAGCAACAAAGAGAACATTCTTCCCCTAGAGGGCCACAATATTCTCTATGAATTGGCCTAGCATTTTATTACCTTTTTAAAACACAAAAGGCTTACATTTCATCTATCAGAGAAGTGTCCATGTAGCAATTCTCAGATTCCTATCCTTAATTGTAACTGAATGTCCAAATCTCTTCTTTTAAAGTAGAGATTTTGTCGTTTGAAATGATTTACACACCCTTGTCCTATTCACAGTGAAATTAATTGGTCTCTCAGTCTTCTGCCAACTTTCATAGCCAAGCAAGATCTTTCACCTATTTTTGTCTTTAACTTTACACTTTGACTCTGTATGAGTTCCCTGTTGCTGCTGTAACAAATTACCACAAACTTAGTGGCTCCAAGTCTGTGAGCTGAATTATGTCTAGGAATTGAATATGAGGCAATGAATGCTCACCTTGGTGGCCTGAGTTAAATTTCTTCCCCCCAGACTTTTTCCACATATGAGTAGCAACACCTTAGTAAGCCTCACATCCATTTCATCCCTAGGGATTCCATGATCCATGAGTCATTGCCACAAGTTCCTGTGGGTCAAACACTCTGATTACCGCCCCCATCCTTCCACCATTATAAGATAATTGCAGTCATCTTTTCTCTGCTGGTTAAGCACTGACATGCAACCTCTACCACTCTGTGATCCCATTATTCCATTGAAATCTGGAAGTCCGGTGCCAATGTAACCTCTCCCACTATCATCTCCAGCCTGCAGAGGACAGCCACTACAGAGGCTGGTGTTTCTCCTTCTCAACATGTTTCTGAATGCTCAAGTGAAAGGAGTTTCTTTGGTGAGGCATGATAAGTGGGCGACCAAATTGCATAGATTAGATTCATCCCAACATCCACACCACCCTGAGCCTTTGGACTCTTTCCACTGCAACATTCCAGGGGAGCTCCAGCATTTCTTCCTCACTGACTCTAGACCATCATTGAGTATAGTTTCCAACTCACCATATTTACATCATTCCCAAGTGGTTGATGCAACACATTAAATCCCAAAACCCAGGTAAAGTCAACTATATAGATAAATTTGACCAATCTAATCTTACATTTTTCCTTCTTGGCTTAATACCCTTAGAAGCTCCTTATGTATACTACACAGACTCTTACTAACAGAATGTGGCAGAGTCCTGAAGCTCTTTGATAAACAGACTATTTCCTCCATAACCAGCCATTGTACCTCTTTGTCCAGGCTCTCTGGTGTACTCCATTCTACTACTGCATGACTGTGTGGCCTTAGGCAAGTAGATAATAATACCTACTTCATAGTATTAATGCATAGAATAAATAAAGCTATTAGCACAGAGCCTAGGACATGAGAAGTGCACAGAATGTTATAGCTTTGTCCTCCTTTAAAGATCAACCTTCAACCGTATCCCCAGATACAAGCAAAAAAACAAAAATTCAACAGATAGTTCAATCATTTGAAATTAACCGAGATTCCTTCTTACTTAGGACTGAAGAAATCATAAAGATGAAAAAACTATTTCAGTTTATTTTAGTCTATCTCACACATAGCAGGCATGTCAAAATAATATTTGTGGAATTAAATTCTAATCCAAAGTTTGAATCTGTGTAACTGTCCTTAGAGTTTATTCTCCTTCAAGCATCTATGTCTGGAGAAAAAAACTCCATAGGATTTCCAGATTTGCCAGTAAAAGACAAATGCATCATAAATTGTGATTTTAATTACTCACGAGTGGGATTGATACTGAGCCTTGAGTATACTTAACAGGTTTTGTTTTTCATGAGAGCCTTCATTTCCATTGACATTAGCAATCAGATTATGAATCTCAGCTCCAGTGCGGCAATTATGTCAAACTCAGCGTGGGAGGGTAAAAGAGTTCAGGAGAGAGCCGTTGCCCTTGCTCAGAAGGAACAAGCACAAAAAGGATAAATGGTTACTTATCAAATTCCTCCTACTTGGGGGATCACAAATTTTTTGTGGAGTCACAGGAATAAAACCACTGCTAGAAACCTAATTTCCTTCTTGTACAGAAGAAGTAAATAGAAGGACAGTGAAAGTGGACAATAGAAAACTCATTTATTCACTAACATATTTTATTCTGCTTTTGCCTAGGAAGAATTTGTAAACATACTGTCTCCCCACATGTTTTAATTTATACTAATACTTTCACCAGTTTGGTTTTGGGGGAACACCCTTTTAAAAACTGATGCTTTTAGAACTAGCTTGCCATCTACTTGTGATGTCAATGCTAATTGCTTTAAGAACCTACAGTTTGGAGAAATAGCCAAATGTAAGTATTGCCAGGGCTGTGACCATTCTTTAGGGAAGCAACTTTCTTAATAGCAAAAAGGTGCAATGTATAAACACATAGTCGAGAGCCATCTATTAGAAATTCATTCATTCCAAAAGCTTCCCCAAAGTGTAAAATTAAGATACAAAATAACCATTGCATGATGTGCTTCAGAAATGTACCAGATGAATTTCTCCATTCTTGCGGGAACCTGTGGATTAGCCTTCCCACATGAGCCATCCCTATGCAGGAAGATCATTTCCTCCTACTTTTCCCACGAACTCTGCTGCAATTTGCAGGACATTATGGGAAATTTGCCACAATATGTGGGACACTTGGGTCTCTCGCTGGAATTTTGTAGGCATGCACTGCCATGGTTTGAAGCAGGGATCAAGATATTTGCTTCATATGGTGAGATCTAACATAATGCTTCATGAGGGGACCAGGAGTCTGCCTCTCTTTTCCAAAGTCGTTAGAACTGACAGTACAGCCCATTCATTTAGTCAAACTGCAGAACAGAAAGGCATAACCATTAGCTACAGATATCCCTGCTGGTTTAACTGTGCTAGAGATTGCAACATCATAGCCCTGTGCTGCCAGCGAGGGAAGGAGCTGCTCCGAGAACCCATTCAAAAATGGGTTCTCCTCTTAAGAGAAGCTTAAACTCTGCCGTTCTCTTGGCTCTGGGCACTACAGAAGTTTTGAGCTGCTACAAATCTTAGCTGTTATCGCATTTTATTCTCCTGGTAGGCCTGGTAGACCCAGGAGCAGGGGAAGTAGTATTTTTAAATAAGAACCTGAATTGTTGATGTAACCTAGGTTTCCATCTAGTCAAGCAAGAAATCTATTTTTAAGTCAATTTTCTCTTGAAATGTAATGATTCCACTTAAGAGGGAAAATGTTTTATGAACCTGAAAATATAAAAATCCCAATTTTATAAGACTCAAAATTTGAAATAAATAATTTGCAGAAGTTTTAAGAAATATCCATCATTTACTGCAGGTGTTTCTATACTTACTTTTTCCCCAAAAATAGACTATCAAAAAATACAGCAAAGTATAAGAAAAGTCCACAGCGTGTATCTAAAAGTAAGTGCCCAATAAAAAAATAGCTGATTTGACCAATTCCAAGTGATCAGTCTGGGCTCATGCCTGTGACTTCTGTCCTAGCACTGTGAGTCACCGGGACATAGACATTATGTCCTTATTATAAAAATGGCCAGATAGATTCATAAATGGAATAGTTAATTACACTCAAATATAGTTGATTTAATCATGAATCAAGATTGGCTGTTAATTGGAAGAAATAAAAAATTCAGTCTGCACATGATGAGTTCAGTGGCAATCTTAGAGACATATGTATTGTCAGAGATGATTAAAATTAAAAAAAAAAAAAATTAAAGCCCTGACAAATTATCGTAGTAGCCTTTACTAAGGGAATCTCCTAAAAGAGAAAAAAAACTAATCAAATTTCACCTCTGAGATTTTTAAAAATCTCAGTGGTAAAGAAACAAAACCATAAACACTTTGAAAGAAACCCCAAATTTCCCTAAACAGTTGTATAAAATGATTGTTTCTCTTTTCTCATCTCCCCCTCAGCCATCAACTCAGTCCACTCTGTCTTTTGCAGCTCTATTCCCCCACCATACACACACAAACACATACTCTAGGTGAAGCACCTTCCACTGAAGTTACCAATGATAAGATTTAATTAACACAAGTAGATAAAATCAGTAAATCTAATTGACATATTTTTAGTCCTCATCTTACCTGACCTCTAAAAAAACGTAGGCCGCTCTTTACTAGTCTGTTCTTGAAACACTCGCTTCTCTTGGCTTCTATAACATGTCGTTCTGGTTCCCCTTCTGCTCTGGCCATTCTTCTCTGCAGGCTCATTCCTTTCTCCCTAGATATTAGTGTTGGTGTTAAGTCATCCTCTCTTTTCACTACGCACTTTGTTTATACACAATCTCCCTGAAACTCATGCAATTTTTATGGAGATAAATCACATACTTAACTCTTCAGTCTAGACCTCCCATTTCAGGTAACCAACTGCCTTGACATGTTCACTCAACTCTCTTACAAAAAAACAGACTTCAGTTGCTCAAAATTGATTTCATGGTAGTTCTCCAGTCTAAATTTGGTTTTTTCCCAATGTTTCCTGATGGCACCAGCCATGATCCACTTGTTCAAGCCAAAAACCTGGGAGCCATCTTCATCAATTCTTTCTCATATAACCAATACACCAGAAATCCCTACAAAATTTCTCCCTAATTTTTAATTGAATTCATCCATTTCTGTCCATCTCTTGTACCACTACCCTCATTCAAGCTACCACTATATCTTATCTAGACCATTAAAAGTCTCATAACTGGGCTTTCCACTTCTAATCTTGCCCCATTCAAACTAAGGCCCCACTAAAGCCAGAATAATTGAAGCAAATAAATAAATAAATTTGACTATATCATTTAGTTCATAAAACACCTCGATATTTTCCAATTGTTCTTAGATAAAGACCAAGGCTCTTAATGGTTTATCCTCTACACACCTCATTAGCGTATCTCCTACACTCTCCCCCCTATACCATCTGCTTCTGGCACACCTATCATTTTTTCATTTCCCATAACATGCTGTTCCTTCTTGTCTCACATGATGTCCCCTCTGCTGAGCACTATTTCCCTAGTGCCTCAGGCAATCCTTCCTGCAGATCTCAGCTTTAATGTCACTTCCTGGGAGAACCTTCCATGACCTCTCTGACTAGGCCAAATTCCCAATAATATGCTCTTATAACAATATCCGTCTACCTCTACTTCATGGCACTTATAAAAGTTATAACCTGGGGGCCAGCCCAGCAGTGTACGGGTTAAATTTGCATGCACTGCTTCAGTGGCCTGGGGTTCGCTGGTTCAAATCCTGGGCGCGGACCTAGCACCGCTTATCAAGCCATGCTGTAGCAGGCATCCCACACATAAAATAGAGGAAGATAGGCTTGAATGTTAGCTAAGGGCCAATCTTCCTCAGCAAAAGGAGGAGAATTGGCAGCAGATGTTAGCTCAGGGCTAATCTTCTTCAAAAAAAGAGTTATGACATGAAAGTTATCTGTATGATCATCAGATTTATATACATAAGCAATAAATTCCATGAGGGCAGTGAGGGGTCTGGTATTCCCTGCTCCAGTATATCATAGGTGCTAAATTAATATTTGTAGCATGAATGAATTAATGAATTACATATTCTGGAAATGCTTATTAAATGAAGATAGATACTCCCTAAAGATATTGACCAGCCAAAGAACAACTACTTAAGTGACCAGAGAACCTGACATTCACAAACAGTGAGGATAATCTTACTGATAATGATTAAAATGAAGACGATGACGAAGAAAATGCTGATGATAATGGCGATGGTAACTAATACTCAGTGACCTTTATTTGGCACGTGGACCAGACGCCAATGTAACACTCATTAAAACCCTAAAAGTAAGTCCTGCCCCCTTTTTATGAGGACACTGAAATTCAGAGAGATGAAGGTGATTTATCCAATGACTATCATTAAAATAAGATGACTCTCTCAAGTAAGTTTTTACTGTTTTTATCAGTGAGGTAGAAGATTATTTCTAAATCCTTTTACAATCCAATAATACTGAACGTTATATATTCAGTGCCCTGGGGGAAATTGCTGACCTTTAAAAATAAACTTATTCACAAACATTTCCAATAATTTAAGTGCATTGTTACTCATCATCAGTAAGTGAAATTCAGATCTTTGTTACTGCAAAGGTAATTATTTAGAAGATAATGTGTCCAGAAAGCTAAGTAGTTAGTTGATTTGGATTTTTTTTCTTACTACAGTGTTCTCTCTAAAAACTTAACCAACTTCCTGCTTAAATTTAAAAAAAAGGTTTAACTTTTTACATCATTAAAATAGAAACTCTATTCCTGGAATAGAAAGTAGGACTATACAAACTTTAATAATAGATCTTCCGGAAAGAAAGAGTGAATTTGTTATTTACTTAACTCTGTTTTACATCTCCTATAAATATTTTCATATTTGTTATTCCAAAGTAAACTGTAAAAATGTAACTGCAAAACACACTGTGATCATTTAGAAGGTACCAATGAAATAAACAGATAATAAACGAATAGTTATCCCTTTCATGTACACTCACCTTCATAGAGCTCTTATCACTTTCAATAGCATAGCTACTATATTGTGAAGCTGAATAAATACTAGTAAACTGAAACCATGACTTCTTTATGTAACATAAACTCTAATGGTTGCTGAACTCTCTAAGTGTCAGAAAAGATTTCTCCAACTAGGACCAACAGTCCATAATACTACTGAGTAATTTTTCCAAGGTAGGTACAGTTTCCCACAATCTTCCCAGCATTTGTTGCATATAAATTATCTTATAGGAACCTTCTGTCATCTAAATTTTTAGAATATATAATTTTCAATATAAACTATTTGGATAAACCTGTGAAAATGACAGCTGATCCTGTTTTAAGAAACGTGTCACCCTGTCTCACAAGAAGTCATGCAATACTGAGACCTAACGATGGTTTTACAACTGTTTCTCAGCATATTTTTACATTGCATGCATTTTCACTTCTAGCCATGAATCCAGTACTTAACAAGACAGAAAATTAATAATTCAGCTGAACATGTTTAACCAGGTAATGCAATCACATGCAAACTCCCCAGATGATTGAGCTATATTTCATTTGCTAGACAGATATTTTAAGTCATCTGATACTATGACCAAGGTAACTGAGATCATAACACACCAAAAAGTACAACAGGTATGCACCTCAATGTACTTTCTCCTGTGTTGGCACTAAACAGGAGAGAAGGAGGAGTCCGGGGATGGGATGCCAAGCTGACGCTCCCACCGTAACTTGTTCCATTGTATCTTGTTATTGCAGCACATATGGCTCATACCATACTGATCTGAGATCCCTCCAACACGTAGGAATAAGCAGAAAAAGTGAGGAATTAAGTGTTAGCCTTCACTTCAGCTTCCCAGCTTTGGAGATTTTCTCTAAGAGTATTATTTAAAAGTTGTTAATTTCCTTTTATAACAGTGTTTTTTAATGGAAGAAATTCCTCATAGAAGTGTAAAAGAAATGGCATGATAGACTGCAAAGGTTCTAAAGATGTGTAAATACTTACTGGTGGACTTTTTAAAATGTAGATTATGCAAATACTCATCAGGGACTTTGAAACACATTATTGATCCCACTGACTATATTTATTTTACTTGGGGCTATTCAAATCTGCCTTTAAAATACAAATTGGATATTTTAAGTAATACTGTTTACCTAGTAGAGTATATAATTCCACCATGCTATTATAGTCTGTGTATAAATATTTAGAACATATCTTGAAAATGAGCAGCCCGAGACACAAAAAATCTTTACGCACAGCTCTTCCTCAGAGCAGACAGAAATCAAACTGCAATTTAAAAATAAGATATACCTTGGGGGCTGGCCCCGTGGCCGAGTGGTTAAGTTCGCGCACTCCGCTGCAGGCGGCCCAGTGTTTCGTTGGTTCGAATCCTGGGCGTGGACATGGCACTGCTCATCAAGCCATGCTGAGGCAGCATCCCACATGCCACAACTAGAAGGACCCACAACGAAAGAATATACAACTGTGTACTGGGGGGCTTTGGGGAGAAAAAGGAAAAAAATAAAATCTTTAAAAAAAAAAATAAGATATACCTTTAGTGACTCACCATTATATTTAGCATCAATAAACATTCTCTACTTTCCCATAATGTCAGGTCACTAGGCAGCTCTTTCATCCATGGCAAAATGGTTTAGGACTCTTTTTTGTCCCTGAAAAGTTTTAAACAGCAGGTTCCCCTAGAGGCCACCCAGTCAGCTGTGAGTTGTCTTCTGGATAGTTTAGAGCTTAAAGAATAAGTTTTGACCAAGTCTGACAGGTTCCACAACCTTGAAATGCAAAAACCACTGCATGTATAATTTCAGGCCCTTCGTTATGTTAGCACGGATATCAAAAGAAAAATGCATTTTCATGTATTTATTTAGAAGATGAAAAAGATAAAATAATTTTATTCACCTAGAATAATTTAAGTGGATAACTAAACCTTATCTAGCATGTACACGAACCACGTAACTTTTTATCCTTTAATGTATTCAAATAAACTTATAATTTTAAAACAAATGTATTTCATAGTAAAAACCTTTCCTTTTTGCATTTCACACAATAACTACATTAGATATGGTTATACAATAGATGTGGTATAACAACTTAAATATAAAAATATTTTCAAGTCCTAAGTCTAGGGTGACAACTTTAAATAAATTATTTAACGTTCATTCACGTGTTTCTGGTGTATTCTCCATAATATATTCGCCTAACTGTGCATCGAGATTTCCAAGAAAATTAAACATAAAGGAAAAAGCACTCAACAGTAAGGAGAATGTTAGGAGCAAGGTTTACTCCAGTTACAAACGACTTTGTAACTTTTGAGCAGGAGAGTAAAATAGAAGTGAGTTCCTGCATCTCCACATGGAAGTGACATGCAAGAATAAAGAAGAAATTCAAAGCTGATTCAGAAGTGCTAGTTTTGACTATAACCCAAAGCTTTGGTTACAAACAAGACGGCCTGAACAGAAACGAACTTCCTAAATAACAGAAGAAACATAATTTCAAAGCATATCTGGGGCCCTGGACAATATTATATCAATCTTTACAAACAATAGTTGACTCAATAAATATATTGAAAGCAAGTACATATGGATGAAATTTCCTTGACATCATTTAAAAATAATTAAGGGAGGGAAATACTTGGGATAGAAAGCATTCGGGATTTTATTGAAAACAAGCTGTTTGTAAAATAACTTGAGATGTTTAACGAGCTCAAAATGTGGGAGTGTTGGCACATCTTCCTTTTGGATTAATAAACTTTTTATTACTAGAGCCTGGTGGGTATACATTCCTCAGATCTTGTGTCAGCATTACCCTCCTTCAAGAAAGAACCCTGGGGCCAGCTATGGACCACATCCATAGTGTCCTTAAGTACAGGAAATCCTGGGAATACAAGGGGTGACAGAAAAAGGATGATAGCCAAAGCATCTTAATATAATAATATGATTTTTCTCATGAGTTGACTTGCTCTTAGAAATAATCAGTATGAAAGAAATGATGAACTTTGGATTTACAATCAAAATAAAATTCTTTCTATAAAGGTCTAAATTATTTTAAATGCACCTCTCCTGCTAGAATTACCTAGAACCATTGGGAAATAGTTTAAGGAATTTTAAAAGAGTGATATAGAAACAAAAGGCAAAAGGCCACAGATTCAACTACTTCTGTGTCAATTGTATTCTACAAAATGCTAGTTACTATGGGTGCTGTTTTCTTAAGTGTAGAGTCCAAGGAGTTTACTCAATAAAAACCAATTTAAAAAAAAAACCAAGGAAAATATAACAGCTTCCCAGCACCAATGACTGAGAATAAAATTGATTAGAACACACTTGGATATCAAATTCTCCATCCCCCAAAGAACATTTTAGAGGTCAGAAGGTATATCTGCAATACCAATTGCTTTGTGACAATCCTTAGAAATAATTTGGCATTTTACTTAATTTAACACAATTAAAATCTTTTGAAACAACTAGCTGTTCATTCCCAAAGCAAATGCCTAATGCATGGGGAGTTTATAAAGGAAAGAGTCAGTATAGCTGGGAGAAGACAAATGTACTGGAAGAGATGAGACTGGAAATCGGCCTTGAGAGATGGATAGGATTGAAAAAGACAGAAAAATGAAAAAGAAAGTAAGTCACAGGGCAGAGTTACGAACAAGAATCAAAGCACAAGATTGAGCTTGCTGGGGACAGAGAGATTAACCTGACCAGAGTGAGGAATGCTCTTGAGGAAACTGAAATACAAAGATGAATAAAATGCAAGACTACATAAGGTCATTAAAGCTAAGCAGAAAAGGGAGGACATAATGCAAATAGAAGGAAGATTACAAGTTTTGAATTCAGAAAAGTCATGATGGAATGGGTGTTCTAGAAATTATTAGTGTTGAGGTATGAGTTTGTAGAATGGATAGAAGAGACTCTGGAAGAAGGAAAATGAACTGGGACGTTGTTGCAGAATTACAAGCAGAAGGTAATTAGGGAGTAGGATGTTGCACTGGCAGTCAGCAAAGCCAATGGAGCAAGAAATATCACCAAAGTGTCAAAGACCAACAGAGTCAACTAAGAGAGAGAGAGATCCACACACGGTAAAATGGAAAAAGCATGGGCTGGGGACTGAGTTTGAATCTTCACTTCATTATTTATTAACTCTGTGACCATATTGAAGTCACAAAATCCCTTCAGTATCTTCCATTTCCTCATCTGTAAAAGAGGCATGAAAATACCTACGATGCAGAGTTGTAAGAAATAAATGAGAGAATGCATATAAGACATCTGGCAAGAAATAAAGAAATTGTAGTTGTTCTTATTAAGAGAGTATAGAATAAGAGAATGTGGAATTTGTGTAATTTCCCACCATCACTAGAAATGTCTTTAATGATCCTTTCACTAACCCTGACGGATATACTCCAGTGGAAAGAAATGAATCATGGGGTTTCATTTGACGACGAATACTTGTAATCATCACTTGCAAAAATATGTTATTTTCTGTTCTGCTTCTTGCCGTTACACTTTTTCAAACCAATGACTGCAAAGCAAGTGAGAACTTGGCAGGATGAACTAAAGGGCTGTAGTTTCAGGGACGTCTGGACACTGACCAATGAAGAAAATGAAATTTCTAATATTGATTAGGTTTCGCTCCAAGAACTCCAGGTACTCTTGCTGAGTGTTGTATATATTTTTTACAAAGATAAAGATAATAGATGCTGCAGATTTCTTGTTGTGCATGAACATGCAAGTAGGCTATGGACCACATAAAGATACTAACCTACTAGAAAAGCCAAGTTCCAGCTCATCTTTGCTGTTGGAGAGCCCTTGTCTCCCATTTTGTAAGTGGAAATCCTTCAACAGCTCAGAGTACAGATGTCAACTTTTACCTGAAAAGCACGTAGATATACCTCTTGGTCTGTTGGTATTCCAGAAACCAACGCTATTGTCCTTCAAAAGTTTAAATGGAAGGTATGATTTCTTTATATGCCACAGCAACCAGGCCTGGATTTTATAATTATAAAAGTAGTTCATTTACTATAAAACTGTTCGTTCATCCACTCTTACAAGCACAAGTAAATTTCTTATCTTAGTAATTTGAAATCTAGACACTAGTTTCAAATATCATTCTCTTAGAAAGAGAGTATTTTGACTAAGCTTTATTCAACACCTCTATCACTAAAAGATATTAAAATTGTCTCTTACAAAACTGATAGTTCATTCCCACCTGGATTTCAAGGAATAGGGGAAAGAAAAGAGAGGATATCACATAGGAAAATGCATTAAACTATTGCTTAGTTTCATGTAGTTTGTAACATTTTTAATTGTATTTTTTCAAGGCCAGGTTTTTAGGTACATGTTTTATGAGTTACAGCTATGTAACCATCAATAGAATCAAAATATAGAATGTTTCCATCATCCCATAAATTCCTTGTGCCCCCTACATAGTCCATCTCTTCATCTAATCCCAACCCTAGGCGTCCACTGCTCTCTTACCCATACCAGAAGTTTTCCCTTTTCTGAATAGCACATAAGTGGAATAATACATTATGTTTGCTTTTGTATCTGGCTTTTTTCTCTTGACATAATGCTTTTGAGATTTATACATGTTGTTGCATAAATCAGTAGTTTCTTCCCTTTTTTTGCTGTGTAATTTTTCATTGTATGGATGTTTATACTTTCAGCAGTTGATGGACAATTAAGTTGTTTACAGTTTTGGAGAGTATGAATAAAGCTTCTATAAATATTCACGTAGAGCTTTGTGTAGACATATGTATTCATTTCTCTTGGGTAAATACCTTAAGTGGCATATCTAAGTCAATGTATGGTATTGGAACACCTCATAAAATACTAGAAATTAATATCAACCTACTCCTCATCCCATTTCTAAAAATTAACCAGAAATGTATTTTAAACCTTAAGACACACCCAAGACTAAAATTTCCAGCAGAAAACACAGGAAAACAATCTTTGTGACTTTTAGTAAGTAAGTAAAAGTAATTTACTTTTAGTAAATTTTGTAAGAAAATTAAAAACTGTCTTCCAAAGTAGCTATACCGTTTTGCATTCCCACCAGCAATGTCTGAGAGTTCCACTTGCTCCACATCCTTGTCAGCACTTGGTATTGTCTTTTTTTGTCTTTAATTTTTAGCTTTTTTAATAGGTGCATGGTGGTATTTCATCGTGATTTTATTTTGCATTTCCCTATTGACTAATGATAGGGAACATCCATTCTTATGTTTATTTGCCATCTGTATCTTTTCTTTGATGAACTGTTCAAATCATCAGCCTGTTTTTTTATCTGGTTGGTTATTTTCTTATTATTGAGTTATGAGAGTTCTGAATACAAGTCTATTACCAGATATCTGTTTTTGCAAATATCTTTTCTCAATTGGTAACTTGTCTTTTCATGTTCTTAATATCATTTTTTGAACAAAAGAAGTTTTTATGATGAAACCTAAATTATTTTTTTCTTTTATGGTTTCTGCTTTTTGTGTGTTATCTAAGAGATTTTTGCCTTACTAAAAGTCACAAAGATTGTTTTCCTGTGTTTTCTTCTGGAAATTTTAGTCTTGGGTGTGTCTTAAGGTTTAAAATACATTTCTGGTTAATTTTTAGAAATGGGATGAGGAGTAGGTTGATATTAATTTCTAGTATTTTATGAGGTGTTCCAATACCATACATTGAAAAGACTATCCTTCCTCCATTGAATTATCTTGACATCTATGTCTATGAACCATTGTCTATAGACAATTGTATGGGTCTATTTCTGGAGTCTCCATCTCGTTCCAGTGATCTATATGTCTGACCTTTCACCAAAACCATGCTTGTTAATTTCTGTAGAATTATAGTGAGATTTTAAATCACAAAGTGTGAGTTACCTACTTTGTCTTATTCAAAAGCACTTTTACTATTCTAGGTCCTTTCCTTTTTCATATATATTTTAGAATCAATCTGGTAATTCCCACACAAAATCCTCCTAGGGTTTTTGTTAGGATTTCACAGAGTCCCTAGATCGAGTTGAGGAGAACTGACATCTTAACATTGTCTTCCATCTGTAAACATGATAGAGCTCTCCATTTATTTCAATCCTCTTTGATTTTTCCCAACTGTGTTACGAGTTTCAGTGTTCAAATAATGCAACTGTCTTTTTAGTTTTATCCATAAATGTTTCATGTTAGTCAATGTTATTGTAAATGATGCTACTTTTTTTAAAATTTCAATTTCCAACTTTTCCTTGCTAATATATAGAAAGGGAGCAGATTTTTGTATCCTGAGTCTTGGCTAAACTCACTTATTAGTTCTTGTAGTTTTTCTATAGATTATTTTGGACTTTCTGTGTGGACAATATGTCTCCAAATAGGAAGAATTTTATTTTTTCTTGTTTAATCTATACCCCTTTTATTTCTTACTGCCTATTGTGCTGACTAGGAACTCCAGTATCATTTTGAACAGAAGTGATGAGAATGGGCATCCCTAACTTGTTCCAGAACTTGGGGGTAAAGAATTCAGTCTTTCACCGTCAAGCATCACATTAACTGTAGTTTTTTACAGATGTCCTTTAAGAGACTGGGGATGTTTCCTTCTATTCCTACATTCCTGAGAGTTTTATTATGAGTAAATGTTGACTTTAGTCAAATACTTTTTCTGTATCTATTGAGATGATCATATAGTTTCTGTTTTTTCATCTTTCGATACAGTAAATTACATTGATTGATTTTCAAATGTCAAAATAAATTTGCTTCTCACCACATCACAATGTATTATCTTTTTTATATATGGATGGATTTAATTTCCAAGTTTTGTTAAGGACTTCTGTGTCTATGCTCATAAAGGATGTACTCTGTAGTTCTGTTTTCTTGTTATGTCTTTTTCAATTACTAGTATCAGGATAACGCTGGCTTCATAAAATGCGTTCCGAACTTTTTCTCCTCCTCTATTTTCCGGAAAATTTAGGCTAGAATTAGTATTATTTCTTCCTAAAATGTTTAGTAGACTTCACCAATGAAACCATCAGGAATTGGAATTTTGGAGTTTGGACAGTTTTTAACTGAATTTAATTTCTTTAATGGGTACAGATATATCAGGTTATCTATTTCTTCTTGAGTAAACTTTGATAGTTTATGCCTCTGAGAGAAATTCTCCATTTCATTTCTTTGAAGGAACTTGTCCTTTTCATTAAGTTATCAAATTTTTTGGCATTAAGTTGTTCATAATATTCCCTTACTGTCCTCCTAAAGTCTGAATTTGCTGTAGTGATGTCCTCTTATTCCTAATATTAGCAATTTGTGTCTTTTCTCTTTATTTCTTTATCAGTTTGCCTAGAGATGTATAACATTTTTTTACCTTTTCAGAAAACCAGCTTTTGGGGTTTTGGCTTTCTGTATTGTTTGTCTTTTCTTGTCTTCATTATTTTCTTCCTTTTGCTTAGTTTGGGTTTGATTTGCTCTTCCTTCACTACTTTCTTTAGGTGAAGCTTATATTATTGTTTTGAAGTTTTTCTTGGTTTCTAATCCAAGCATTTAATGCTATAAATTTCCCTCTAATCACTGCTTTGGCTCTGTCCCATAAATCTTGATATGTTCTGCTTTTGTTTTCATTCAACTCAAAATATTTTCTAATTTCCCTTGTGACTTCCTCTTTGACACCTGAGTTATTTAGAAGGGTATTGTTTAATTTCCAAATATTGGGGGATTTTCTATATACCATTCCTTCATTCCTTTACTGATTTATAGTTTAATTCCACTGTGGTCTGAGAACCTACTTTGTCTAATTTCAATTCTTTTAAGTGAGTTAAGTTTTGTTTTATGGCCCTCATCTGCACTTGTAAAAACTACATCTTCTGCTGTTGTTGGGTGCAGTGTTCAAAAATGTCTATTAGACCAAATTGATTGGTAGTGTTAATGTCCTGTACCTCCTTACTGATTTTTTCTTTGTTTTTTGAATCAATTACTGAGGGAAGAGTGTTGATGTCTTCAAATGAATTGAAGATTGGTCTATTTCTCCTTTCAAGTCTATCATTTTTTGCTTCATGTATTTGGAAGCTGTGTTATTAGGTGAATGTATATTTAGTATTGTGATATCTTCTTGATGAATTGAACTCTTTACCATTATATAATGTCTATTTTTAACCCTGGTAATATTCCTTGCTTTGAAATATATTTTATTTGATTTTAACCCAGCCACTATAGCTCTCATGTGATTAAGATTTACATGATATATCTTTTTCAATCCTCTAAATTTAAACTATCTTTGTCTTTATATTTAAAGTGAGTTTCTTATAAATAGCATATAATTGGGTCTTGCTGTTTTACCAGCATTGTCTTTTAAATGTAGCATTTAGATGATTTCCTTTTAATATGATTGTTGATCTGGTTGTTTTAAAATCCACCATCTTGTTAGATGTATTTTGTTTGTCCAAATTTTTCTTTACTTTTTCTCTCTCTCTGCTTTCCTTGGATTAGCCAATTATTTTTTATAATTGTATTTCATCTCCGCTATTGGATTATTAGTCATACTTCTGTTTTTAGTGGTGGCCATAGGATTTAAAATATACATTTTTAACTTACCACAATCCATCTTTAAGTAATGCTATAACATTGTGTGAAAATCTTCCAGCAATATATTTCCAATTCCTCCCTCCCATTCTTTGTGTTATTTATTTATTTTTTATTTCATTTTTTAATTTTTTTGAGGAAGATTGGCCCTGAGCTAACATCTGTACCCACCTCGTCTACTTTACATGTGGGATGCCTGCCACAGCATGGCTTGATAAGTGGTACTTAGGTCTGGGCCCCAAGTGTGAACTGGTGAACCCTGGGCTGCCAAAGCGGAGTGCACGAACTTAACTGCTATGCCACTGGGCTGGCCCCTCTTTGTGTTATTTTTGTCAAACATATATTTTTACATATTTTAAACTTCTCACAATATGTTTTTATTATTTTTGCTTTAGCAGTCTATTACCCTGTAAAGTGATTAAATTTTTTCCTTTTTTGTTGGTGAGGAAGATTGGCTCTGAGCTAACATCCATTGCCATTCTTCCTCCTTTTGCTTGATGAAGAGTGTTGCTGAGCTAACATCTGTGCCAATCTTCCTCTATTTTGTATGTAGGATGCCTCCACAGCACGGCTTGATGAGCAATGTATTGGTCTGCACCTGGGATCAGAACCTGCGAACCCTGGGCAGCTAAAGTGGAACACGTGAACTTAACCACTATCCCACCAGGCCAGCCCCTAAAGTGATTAAATATTTTTAAATCTTTCAAATTTAACTTAGTTTTTATCATTATCTCTGCTCTTTATTTTTTGTGTAGATCCAAGTTTCCATTTGGTATTATAATCCTAGAGAACTTCCTCTTTATTTCTTGTAGTGTAAGCACATTGACAATAAATTCTCTGAGCTTTTTCTTGGCTGAAAATATCTTTATTTCACTTTCATTTTTGAAATATGTCTTCTCTGGGTATAGAATGCTGGGTTGACAGAGGTTTTTTTCTTTAAGTACTTTGGCTTCTGGCTTCTGACTTACACAATTTCTGACAAATATTCTGGTGTAATCCTTTTCTTATTCCTTTGTATGCAATGTTCTTTTTTTTTTTGCTCTAGCTTCTTTGAAAATTTTCTCTTTGTCTTTGGTCTACAGTAGTTTCAGTATAACACATCTAGGTGTGGTTTAGTTTTGTTGTATTTTGGTATTTATCCTTCTCATCATTCTTTGAGCTTTTGGATTTGTGGTTTGATCTCTTACTCGTTCGAGGGGAAGGAGAATTCTCAGACATTATCTCTTCAAATATGTCCCCTGTCTTCATCTCTCTCTGTTCTCCCTCTGGAATTATAATTATACACACATTAGACCACTTGATACTGTTGTGCAGACTTTGGATGCTCAGTTATGTTTGCTATTCATTCATTCTTTCCTCTTTGTCTTTCACTTTGGATATTTTCTGTTAACCTCTCTTCCACTTCAGTGTGTCTTCCCTCAGCTGTGTCCAGTCTAATGAGTCCATCAGATCAGCTCTTCATCTCCGATATCATGTTTTTCTTTCAGCATTCCCACTTGGCCTTTTCTTATACTTTCTATATGTTGCTAAATTCCCCAACTACTCATGCATATTGTCCACATTTTCTACTAGTTTTCTAACATGTTAATTATCATTATTTTAAAATCTCTTTCTTATACTTTGAACATCTATCTAATTCTGGTTCTGCTGATTGTTTTACCTTTTGACTATAGGCTGTTTATTCTTGCTATTTTTGTGTATGTTCTATACTTTTTTTTTATTATTGAATGTCAAACATTATGTAGAAGAATAGTAGAGACAGGGGTAGATAATATTTATACCTGGAAATGGATATCCATTTTCTACTATAAAGTGATTAGAATGGGGTTTTGAGCCAATCTAGTGAGGAATTGAGCTGAGTTTGGGTTTCATTATTGCTAACTAACATTAACTTCAGTATACCTCAGTTTTCATATTCCTCTAGCAGTAGACTGGTACGACTTTAGATTCAGAATGGGGGCTAGAGTGCCTAATAGTTCTCAGTGTCCCTGCTCTCCCATCAGCTTTCAGCAGAGCACAAAGGCCTACACCACACCAGGGTCTCCCTCCATGCGTTGTTCTTCCTCTAGCAGTAGATTGCTCTTGCTTGTTATTCAGCATCAGGCTCATGGAGAAGGGAGAGAAGTTCTCGCTTGTCCTGATAGAGCCTCAGTCTTAGGTAGGCTTTCTATACCTGAGCCTTCTCAGTATTCCTGCCTCTTTCATCCATGGCAATAAAATTCTACCTTATATCTGCAGTTGTACTTGGATAGGAGTTTTCTCATCTCCCCCAGTAATAGCAGCTCTCTACTTGTTATAAATACAGAATTTGGGGTCCAAGATGGATTCCTGCTGCTCCCCTAACTGTGGGGGGTTTTTGCTTCCATCTTTTCTCCAAAAGCAATGAATTTTTTCCTTTCTTTCTAAGAGATTGTTTCCTATCCTTCCTCCAGAAGCAGACAAGGTTTGCTTCTCCTTCTCCCATACAAGCAATACTTGAACTTGGAAGAGAGGATTTGCCGCCCTTTCCCGCCCAAGGTTTTCCTTCATAGGAGAGAAAGGTGCAGGAAACCTGATTCATGCTTGCCTCCTCTGCCACCCTGTCCTATAGCAGCCAATATCTCTTTCACACCTAAACTATTGAGGGAGACTCTCTCCGGTCTTCTTCCCTTCCCCCAGTTTTTCTCATGAGGACCCAGCAGAGGTCCATGCAGAAATACTTCCGAGTGAGTGTAACTACCTTTGTGTCTGGGACTCCATTTATTCCCAGAGGAGATCTTTCCAATGTGATGGTTTTTCTGATATGTCAATTTGACTAGGGTACGGTCCTCAGTATGTAACCAAACACTAATTTGGCTGTTGATGTAAAGGAAGCTTGCAGATATAAGTAAAATCCATAATCTATTAACTTAAATAAGGGGCAGTATCCTGGATAATAAGTGGGCTAATTTAACTGATTAGAAGGCTTAAAAGCCAGGCAGAGGCTCCCCTAAAAAAGAAGAAATTCTATTGTCACCAATGGCAGGATTTCCTTCTTTTTATGGCGATTCTATATTTATACATTTTCTTTATTCATTCATCCATCAACAGACACTTACGTTGTTTCCACATCTTGGATATTGTGAATAATACAGCAATGAACATGGGAGTGCAGGTATCTCTTTGAGATGGTGATTTGATTTCCTTGACATATACACACAGAAGTGGGATTGCTTGGTCATATGGTAGTTCCATTTTTAATTTTTTAAGGAATCTCTATACTGTTTTCTATAATGGCTGTACCAATTTACATTCCCACCAACAGTTTACCAGGGTTCCCTTTTCTCCACATCCCATGGCATGTTTTATCTCTTGTCTATTTGATAATAGACATCCTATCAGGTGTGAAGTGATATCTCATTGTGGTTTTGATTAGCATTTCCCTGTTGATTAGAGATGTTGAGCAGCTATTCACATACCTGTCGGCCATTTGTATCTTCTTTGGAAAAATCTCTATTCAGGTCCTTTGGCCTACCATTTGTGACAACTTGGAAGACATTGTGGTAAGTCAAATAAGCCAGACACACAAAGACAAATACTGTATGATCTCACTTATATGTGAAATCTGAAAGAGTCAAGCTCACAGAAGCAGACAGTGGAATGGTGGTTGCCAGGAGTTGAGGGTGATGAGATGTTGGTCAAGAGGTACAAACTTAGTTATAAGATGAATAACCTCTGGTGACCTAATATACAGTGGTGAGTATAGCTAATAATACCGCATTGTATACTTGAAATTTTCTAAGTGAGTAAAAAACAAAGTAACTATGTGAGGAGATGGCTGTGTTAATTAGCTTGATTGTGCTCATCACTTCACAATGTATAGGTCGATCAAATCACTTATATGTGATTTTATGTTTATATCTTAAATATAAACAATTTTTATTTGTCTGTTATACCTCGATAAAGCTGGGGAGGGGAGAAGAAATTCTGCCTGTGGACAGCAGCTTATGCCTGTGCCTGTAAGTTTCATGCTGACCACAATCTGCACTCCTGAAGGCCTGTATTATGGACTTGGAACTTTCTTAGCCGGCTACCACCATCACCTGATTCAAGTCTTTGTGATATATATACTATAGATAGATAGATAGATAGATGGATAGATAGATAATCTCCTACTTGTTCTCTTTCTTTGTTGATCCTTGGCTTATATAGTCCTTGACTGCAACAATCTTTACCTTCTAGTAGGAGGAGACAGATAATAAACATAAATATATCAAGAGGCGATAAATAATACAAAGAGAAGTTAAGTAAAGGCATAGACAAGACAGACTGCCTTAAACAGAGTGTCAAAAAAAAATTTTGATGATATGAACTTCGCATGGAAACTTGAATGAAGTAAGGAAGCAAGGCCTACATGTATTTGAGAGAAAAACATTTCTAGTCTAGAGATTAGCAAATGCAAAGCTCATGATGTGATGGAACACTTAGCCTGTTTGAGGAAGAGAAGAAAGATGGAAGGGCTGAAGTTCAGGCAGTGAGGGGAAAATAGAGGAGTTAAGGTCAGACAGGCTCCCGGGGCAGATCATGTACGATTGGAAGGTATAAGAGGCTTTGGGTCTTATTCTGAAGGACATAAGGCACTCTGTAGGGTTGTGAGTAGACACAGGTTGGAAGTACCCGGCTGCCATGTAGCAAACGGAACGTATGGCAGAAGAGTGGAAGCAGGCAGAGCAGTTGAGGAGCTATTATAATATTATATATTATAATATTCCAGTAAAAGGGCACTTTGGTCCAGAGTGACAGGAATGAAGACGGCAAGAAGTGGTCAGATTCTCAGTATATTCTGAAGGTAGAAATGAGGGGGTTGCTGAGGGATTTGGATGAGGGCGTGAGAAAAAGCACAGACAAGAATAACACTAAACTTTTGGGCCCGGGGCCTCACTCCCTTGGGAGGCTCTCCCTGACTCCCCAAGTCTGGATTAGGTGATACCCCATGGCTCTGCTCTTTAGACTGCAAAATAATCATCACGCCACCCCATGTTTGCTGTTAACTTTCTGTTATCCATTCAGGATTGCAGGCCTCTCCAGGCTAAGGACTGTT
Source organism: Equus przewalskii (assembly GCF_037783145.1). Classification (NCBI taxonomy): domain Eukaryota; kingdom Metazoa; phylum Chordata; class Mammalia; order Perissodactyla; family Equidae; genus Equus; species Equus przewalskii. The sequence goes on along the minus strand of NC_091847.1, from coordinate 27,190,897 downwards.
TACATCTTGTTCATGACCACATCCCTAGGACCTCCTGCAGTCTCCTGAAGGCTCAGAAACATGTATTGAATGAAGGACTGGGGTTTTTTTAATGTTTGCAGTTTACAATTAAGAAATATCATATTATAATTAAATTAATTTCAACTTATTTAGTATATAATACATTAAATATACTTCACTAAATTTTATTTTCATAAATTTGTTAACCATTTATAATTTCTTTATTTTCAGTATTCATTTTTTGCCCTGTCTTCTATATCTACTGAGGCTTTACTTTTTTTTTATTAATTTGGATAAAATGTTTTTATATTACAGATATTATCTCATCTGTGATATCTATAGAAATATTCCTTATGTAGTGTTTGTATTTCAATTTCGATATTTTTGATGTAGAGGGTAATTTTTAATTTCATTTTTACGAGGTCAGATTTATTGGTCATTTCTCTTAGACTTTTTTTAAAAGTCCCTTTACACCTACAGAGCAAACACATATAATTTACCCTATTCCTCAAGTTTACATGCTTTAATTTTTCTAAATTATCCCTTCTTTTATCCTGGGATTTATTTTGTATGTGAGAGAAAAGGATTTACTAAACTGATCTTTCTTTAAAAATGGAAAACAATTGAAAAGGACAATGAGCTCTAACCTGAGAACCTCCTTACCAATCTCGCAAGGCCAAGAGTTGTATGTTGTGTGTGTTATTTTTAAATGGTAACTAATGTCTTTATTGTTTCCAAAACAATACAAGCTGTCCCTGAAGGCAATATCAAAATATGGAACAGCAGCATTCTGTATTTTAAAAGATGTATCAATACATATCAGATGTTTATTTGAATTGGTTTACTGAGCTAACGCTACTGAAAGATATAGCGTTTAAGCACAAACAGTACTTTACTTTTTCCAAATGACCTTTCCAGTTCCCAAGGACTCCCAAATGGATATAGCTAAAAGCAGGAACTTTATTTTGGTTGAACCATGCTTTGGAATGAGGCCATTTCTAGGCATTCTTATGTGTTCAACAAAGGCTATCTTGATATAACTGTGCTCATTCTACTTGTGACCTAAATAAGGCTTAATCCAATTCTTTAATAGCATAGCACTAGCCCACCGACATGTTCTTAATTTAGCACGGCCACAGATAATTGAACAAATTTTCTTAACTTTTTGCTCTCTGACAAAATTAAGCACAAAAAAGGCATGTGATCATGGGGACTAAAAATACACAAACACAAAAAAATTTTTCAAACCTTAAAAACTCATACTAAATTTGAGGTCAAAAGTTGACTACTATACCAAATATAGGACTTTACACACTGTCCAGGGTCCTAAATCCCTAGGTTTATAGAAATCCCAAATACAACATATTTTCTCTTATTAAAATTTTCTATTTCTAATACTGTTAAATTTTTACTGTAATAAAAATATAAAGATGCGTAAAGCTAGTTTATAAGATCAGAAAGTTTTCAAGTATCACAATATTTCAAAATCCAACTCCAGGTTTTGGTTTTAAAAAAATCAAATCCTAATTAACTTATCCCAATTTTTATCAAAATGAAAACATTTACTGAGGAAGAGAAGCGACTGGGAAATATGCTGGAATTTCACCTTTGTCACTTGCATTTAAATCAAGTAAAAGAGTGTCCATGTGGCTTTCAAAGGTACAAATAAAACATGTTAAGAATTTTAGCTGACTTCTTAAAAGACTGGATTTCTTCTTATATATTATTAACTTTTGAACCATAAATCTACCTTCCATCTTAGAATCTTGGCATCAGGGCACTCAGCAAAAGTTTAAATGTTCTCACTTAGAGAATATTTTTTGGTAAAAGATGTGAGGAATGTTACATGACTGTCAAGTGACCAAGTAAATCATCTGAGGATTCCATCTTGTACATTTCATAATTGTGTACCTTTGCATTTGGTTCAATACCCAAATATCCAAACCAAACCAAAGGCTTAAAATTAATGCATATATTTCATCTCAGAGATGATAGAATATGAGTATTTAAGCTAAATAATATTTGATAAAAGCACTTTATTTGAAATATTAAGTAAAAAACAAATTTGACCATGTAAAATATTTTTTCATAAAAACACTTTATTTGAGGGGCTGGCCCCATGGTGTAGTCGTTGAGTTTGGTGCACTCCCCTTTGCTGGCCTGGGTTCATGGGTTCATATCACAGGCAAGGACATACATCACTCATCAGCCATGCTGTAGTAGTGTCCCACATAAAAATGGAGGAAGACTGGTGCAGATGTTAGCTCAGACCTAATCTTCTTCGAGCAAAAAAAGAGGAAGATGGGCAACAGATATTAGCTCAGGGAAAATCTTCCTCAGCAAAAAAAAAGCACACTTTATTTGCATATTTAAATAAAAAACAAGTTTGACCATGTGTTAGAAGTAATAATTTAGGCAATAGTTCAAAAAGGTCCTTGTTGTTCAAAGCAAAAACAGCATGATTTATAAGGATAGATTACAAACTCTACATGTCACCACAGCACATCAGGTGTTTTTACTGAATACATTTCCTTTTCATGTATGCGCTAGAAAAGAAGAGTTCTTTTCCTTGCCAAGTTTGAGCATTTGGCTTTACAATCATAATCATATTCAGGTCATCAATAGGGACTATGCAGTGAAAGTCAAATTGCGTTATGGTGCATTTTAAGTGGTTTATTTAAATGCTTCTTCTGGTGGGCTAATAATATCTTTTGAATCTAAAAAATGAGTCATTTTAACAATGAGTTAAAAAATGTACACAAGTGTCCAGAATTCTGATCGCTTCTATAACATCTGAGTGTAATGAACATTTTAAATCACTTTTAATTGCCCACATCCAGGTTCTCCTCTCACTCTCAAGCTGAAACACTTACAATAAATTTGAGGGACTAATAATTTTAAATCATTGTGTACTGCCCATGCTCGGAACCGATCACTTCCAAATTTGAGGGCATATAAAAATTTGAAGAGCTCCAATTATTTTAAATCACCATGTGCAGCATGGAGAGAGATGTGAAATTGTTGTAGTGCCTCGCATTTTTTTAAGCGCTTCAGTTTGGAAGGGAGTCAAGCAGCATTCCAGCATTGAGGCACAAGACGCATTGGCCTCGTTTGACATCCTAACACTCATCAAAACTAGAAATTTCTACCTGAAAGTCACAGAACTGGGTTTTTTTCAATTTCACATTTTGAAAGGTGGGTCTCTTTTTAAACCCTAATAAACACCCTTTTCCAAGTAGGAAACAGTAAAGTGAGAAATGTGGTGGTTAGTAGATCAGCCAAGGGAGAAAGATCCAAATAGTATTTACAAAGAATGGTTTTCCTTCAACTTAAGGCAATGCCATAGATAAAAGAGACACAAAGCTAAAGAAATGCAAGAAAGTTCTAAAAGAACAGCAGGCAAATTCATACACTCCTACAGCCGAATTTTCATCATAGTGGCATTTCCCTCACCGTGTTTTTCCTTGACTCAATTTGCCCAGCAAAGCTAACTTTCTGGTCCCTTCTCGGATGAATGATTATACGGCATTATGTTTTACCAACACTCTTGCGCCACTTTCGCTGTATTCTCTTTGTTTGGTTGTGGGAGAGGGTGAGCACTTTGACATTTTATACAGCTCAGAGTTCACTTTCGACATCCAAATCCTTAAAGAACCCCAAAATTATATCAGCACAATCAGGCTATTTAAAAATGGCCTTTCTTCAGCATTTTCCATCTTTTCATCTAAATAAAAAGTTATGGTCTCCTTTGTTGCCTTTGGGTTTTCACGTATTTGGGGCCTGGCACTGCCCAGAGACAGGATACTCCTCATAATTCTGCGTCAGTGAAAACAAAATGTCCGGTAGTTGGTATGAGGAAAAAAAAGGGTAAAGGAAAAAAATGAAAGAAAAAGAGCCCGAAGGCACTGGAATAATTAAGCAAATGCAGTGACAGCTGTGGCAGGTCCTGGGCAGCACTGGCTCCACTGAGCTGAATTAATGACATCAACAGCCCAGTATCTCCATTAACATTTGATCATTAATTATTACCCTCTGACAGTAAGAGCCTAAACCTTCTTAGGAGTGGCCTGTTATTAATCTACCTTACCTGCCTTGAGCAGGGCCTGCTCACGCACCTCAGTGCAGTTGGTGGGCTGGTTTTCCTTTCTTATTTTTTTAAACCTCAACTATTGCTTCATTTACTGGGGTAAATGGTGATGAACATCGAATTACAAAGTCTGCTTTGGATTGCTGAGTTACGTTTTTCCGTCTGAGACATCCTAATCCGCCTGGAGTTGTCGCGCTGAGTTTCTCTGTCAAGTTCAGAAGGGTCAGGAGACAGGCTACCTGAAGAGTTGCCCGAGGCGCAAAGAAGTAAATCATTCACCATTGTCCCTTCAGCCAGCCCTGCGGGGCCCGGAGTCCCTCAGATCTCCTCAGAATCTTATTCTCGGGACTGTGCTCACTGGGCATAACTGTCTTTTCAGTTCTAAAATGTTTCACTTAAAACACTAACCAAAACATAGAGAAGTTCAATTTTATGTATATATCATCAAATAATCACCTCATCAATTCTGATAAGCCTTCAGACAAGTCACATTCTCTCTGTTTTCCAATGAAAATTATTTGAGTTTTATCTTTTATAAATTAAAGATTCATTGTGTATTTATATCTAAATGTTTCTGGTGAACCTTTAAAACTTGTCAGAGACTTGGCAATTTAATATGCATGCACACACACACCCCCCACACATAATTTATAAAATTGTAGGAGGACGAAGCATCCAAAAAAAAAAAAATCCCAAATGGTCTGTTAATGTTTAACAATACTTCAATTTCTCTTCAACGAAGACCTGTCCTTACCGTGTGACGGTGTATGTCCGTCACTGGTGAGGAAAAATAAATTGGGAAAGGCAAACAGAAGCTCATGTGTTAAGTACTCTCCTCACAGCAGCAGACCTTACAGTATTAGAGTGATAATTAACCTTCACCAAAGAAGACTTCATAGAAGTCCAATACATTAATTTGCTGATTGTTCTTCTCCTGCTAGAGACATAATCCAGAGTTCACTTCCTAGTCATAAACATAGACACAATACAACTTAATAGAGTGCCTGCTCCAGCTAATGGCCCTGAATGGACTGAGAAAATCCCAGGGCTTTTAGCACTGTATAGTATATTCCCCAGCATACGGAGGGAATTTATGCATCTCTCCTCTTCCGCAAGGAAACAATGGTAGAATCAGACCTGACCAAAAGTTTCCGTCAGTTCCGTTTTCTGTAGGTCAGCGATCTTGGCTCCCAGGTGGTAGGCATTTCTAGGTCTATCTAAGAGGATCGTGAGAAATAAATAAATCCCATGCTCACCAATTAGCCCCCAAAGAGCCTTCCTCCCACTTAGGGACAGATCTCTGTTCTATTTACTAGCTCATCGAGTAGTCCTCCATGAGGACTCTCTTGGGTCCTCTGGTCAATTCACATGATTCCCCAGGTCTCTTTGTTGGAGACCTTTACTCAGAAGTCACCTAAGATGCAGAACATGTGGAATGAAGCCTTTGATTAATACAAGTTCTTGGTTATCCAGTACAATAAAATTATAAAGTGAAAGAAAGAGTAATTTAAACTCTGTGGACTTCAGTTCTCTCCCCTGTAAAAGTGGTAGAAAAAAATAAACAGCATGGTTCCTTGCAAGTCTACAGTTGAGATTTTTGTGGAAACATGTTTGTTTGCACAGCTAAAGCCAGAGTGGTGAAGGAAGAACCTAGAAGGAAGGACAAAGTAACCAGGACTAAATTCCACGTACTAAAACCAGAAAAAAAAACTGAATAGGGGTCAGCCTGGTGGTATAGTGGTTAATTTTGTGTTCTCTGCTTCAGCGGCCCAGGGTTCACAGGTTCTGATCCCAGACATGTACCTACACAGCGCTCATCAAGCCATGCTGTGGCAGCATCCCACAAAAAATAAAAAAATATAGAGGAAGATTGGCACAGATGTTAGCTCCGGGCCGATCTTCCTCACCAAAAATAAATAAATAAATAAATAAAAAATTTTAAAAACTGAATATCTTTGATGTACAAAGCCAATTTTGTAATGAAGGAAAAAAATAAATCAACGCAACCTATCTATGTACCATTTTCTTTTAGCCTTGTGGGAATTATCATCATATGGCATCAATCTTTCCCATCCGTTGACCAGTTAGCTCTGTTCCCTAAGACTTTCACTCTACATATGTTGTATTTGTTCCTAGGACTTAGTTCAGTTTCACTTCATTTTGGCAATATGCTGACTGCTCCTATAACCACCCCAACCAACGGGCCCAACTCATCCACCATAGATTTCTCTGGTCTCATAGACTCAGGTGTGCTCAACACTTTTACAACATTCTTGTGACTTCACTCAAGTCCTCTCTTTTAATATCAGCTTAAATAGATTTGAACCTAAAAAAATATTTTTAAAAGTCTCTTGTTTCCCTCTAGCTTTCTTCCATAACAATAACATTGCTGGCCTGGATTCTTAAAACTTGTATCAAATTCTCTCTAGCTGATTGTAGATAGTACCTGTTCCACTGCATACTAATTTTCTCTACCCAATATCATTTGTTTTAGATTTTCCATATAGTGTTCCTGACTCATAAGTCACCTTGTTCACTTCAGGATCTCTAGCTATGAATACTGGCTTCCAACAATCCTGCCACCATATACAATCAGTTCATATTTGAAAACACTCAGTAAAAAGGAAATGAATGAACACAAAGCACTAATGCGCCATCTTCATGATGCTTACAACAAAAGGAGCCACATTTTCCATGGGTGATCTATAAAGAAAAAACCACTATGTTAAACATTCTCCTATAGATCCTTATTAAATATTTTCCTGAATTTTCTTCATCTTATGCCACATTCACAATGACTCTTTAAAGAATTAAAATCTTGCATTTTGATTACCTCTTTTTTACATTTAGCAAAAGATTACAGAGCAGATATTGTTTGACATTGAATTTCTGTTAACATGTCCTCCACTGGAGCATAGTTGTACACATTGTTTCAGAGCTAACATAATGGGGAATATTTTCAAAGAGGGCTGTGTTTCAAGCCAGATGGTTTATCTGCCGAAACAATTCTCCCAGTAGAGAAATAGTGGCTGCACAGTTGCAGTAGTGTTCATAAGCCTAGTGCAGTAGATTCATTTGGCACCCACATTTTGGAGTCAAACAAAAGTGTGGTTTGTGTGAATCTCAGACTCAGACGTTCATAAGTGAAAAGGAGTTTTCTGCAACTGCACATTGTGCTTTATTGTAAAGACAGGAGTGTGTTTATATCAGAAACACAATATGTAAATATGATATAACTTTTAAATTTATATTAATACTTTCACCCACACGATGCAAGAGGACAATTCTAGAATAACTGCTTCAGAGGTTATCACAGTCTGGTCCAAAGAGAGCCGAGTTACCACACTTGTGTGGAAAGCAAATGTATTACCAAAATTCAGGTCCACTATATCTATTAAAGTTTGAAAAAACAAAAAAGACTAGACATGTATTATATGTCGGGCTTTTGGCAAAGATCAACTGTCACCTAATGAACATTCAAGAATGACACAAAGTGTTCTATCAATGTTGCCACGCACGGCTCTTCCCGCCTTCTCAGAGAGCTCTTGTTCTAAAACCTTGTGATTTTCAAGCGCCCCTTAAAAGAAGCATTGGTGGCTCATGCTGTTGGCTTCTGTGCCCAACAATGCTTTTCAGGGGTATTGCTATGCACACTGGGAATCTCACCCTTCTTTGTCATAGGAACAGCCACTTCCCTGTATATTAATGCTGCCCACATTTTAAAAATAAAGCAGAGGAGTTAGAGGATTCCAAGAGGGGGTTACCATGCTCTGAAACGTCTCAAGCATGTAGAGGGATGGGAAAATCCCTGAGATTCCAGAGATTAAAAAAAAATAGCGCATGGGAGGCTCTAAATAAAGAATTGCCTGGGTATGTTGGGGAAGTTGGCACCAGCCTTGCAGCTCTTTCCCTCAGAGACTGTTTTTGCTTGAGTTAGCGAGCGAGTGAGCGAGCACGAGAACGTATGTGCATGTATGTGCCCTTTTATGTTTCGAGAATTCAATGAACGTTAATGACATTTTGATTTCGTAGAGAGTAAGATACCTTTTAAAAAATGTATTCTTTTCCCCTGAATTATTTTTATCCACAATATATCTCATATCTTAATAATATTATTTAAACAAACTATGCTATCCGCTCCAAAACTTCAGGATGAAAGAAGACAGCGTTGCTTTTTTTTTTAACAAAGCAGTGAAAATAAGATTAGAACTATGATCTCCACGAAGTGAGTTTACACTTTCTTTACACACAAAACATACACACACGCACATACACACACAATTTATGTCCCATGATAACTCTCAAGCAGGAGGAGCAAAAATAAAGGTAAATACTAGAAGCTTAACTGTCCTGAAATTTACAAGTTAGCTGAAAATCCAGGATGCTGTAAATATTCACATAATAGCTTTTAGGGCCCTCAAGTATGATAAATCCCCATCAGAATATTTCACTGCAAAGTAATGTGTATGTTAAATCCAAATATTTGAGACACACACCAAGATGAAAATCTTTACATGACTGTCTCCAAAACATACTGTTAAATGAATACCTGTGGACAAATCAAAATTAAAACTATAAACACCTGCTAATTACCTGCATGATTTCAGAAGCTACCCAAGGAATGTTGACACTTTGTTCCTACCTTAGTCTTGTATATGCTACATTTTGATCTTTCTGAGTGAAGATTTACTGGCATGACATTTAATGCAGGCATTGAATACTGGCAGAATTGTGGGATTTTTTTTTTAAGTGACTGCTTTGGGGGATTTCTCATTTTTCTTTTCTTTTTCTTTTTCTTTCTCATTTTATGAATGTTGCCATTTACTAGCAGGCAGCTTGTAGGACATGGTGGTCTAAGGAATGCAGATCCCCTTGCATTTATAGCAGAACTTTTGTAAATATTTGGTAAAAGATCTAATATTATATATTTTAAAACAAAGTAAAATCCCATCAGGTCACATTTTTTTTTGCTTCAATCGTTTATGCGTAATTAATGCCACAAATCCTTCAATACTCCCATGTCCCAAATACGAGGAAAACTGCCAATTGCTTCAGCACATTGGAGTGGTTTCCTTGTTTGCTCTTGACATTTTGTATCACTTTGAACACTTTACCAAGCAGAAACCAAAGTGTATATTTTTCTTATTTTTTGGTAGAGAGTGCCATCAAAATTACGTACATGAAATCCAGGAAAGAGGGGAAAAACATCTCTGATGAACGAGTTGAATCCCATTCAAATATTTGTAGCATCAACAGCAAAATGGATATTGCAGAAAGTGAACAAATTGAATTATTCATGAGGCCAAAGTTAAGTTGATACATCTCTATCTTAACCAGATCCTTTCTAATAGTTTGCATAGTACAAAATGTGCAGTAAATTAAGATTTATAAATATCCTATGTAAACAGAGAAGAAAGACTGGTAATTTGGTAAATCAGTTTATTTGTGATATAATTGTCCTGACACACTAACTTTCATATTTTCAAAATTGATATACTTAAATCAAAAAACTTGATGCAAACACGCTGTGAAGCTTTGAAGAATATTCAGGGAATAAGCAAACAGATGAAAGGAAGGGAATGCATCTCCACCATTTCTATCAGAGTAGCGATGTGTCCAACGTAAGCATTTCTTCTTATCCATTTTATCATCTTTTAATTACACTGATTTTCAGAGAAAGAACACCCACATTCCTCACACGAGAACAGTGGTTGCATGATCCCTTACTTCAGTATATTTTTGTCTTTCCAAACTATGACTCCATTCCTCACAAATTTAAAAAGTGAACTTCTAAATGAGATAACAGAAAAAAAAAATAGAGAGTTACTCATTTCTTTAATAATGGAGTGGTTTTTGGAACATACTAGTTGTGTGCTCCACATGGACTCCATGGGTCCACCTATCACCACCACCAGTAAAAGAGTAAACCACCAAATTTTCTGTCTTACATTAAATCTATGACATCTTTCCTACATCATAATTCCAGAACGAAATTGGTTTCCAAAAGGAATGTCTCCAAGCTGTACCAGTCTGCTAGGATCTTTCTGGTGAGGTTTACTCTGATTTAGCCACGCACTCTCCCAGCATGTGAAAATACAGCCATAGAGACCTGAGCCATTCCTCTCCATGTGTGCTGACGTTTCCAGGCGGCCTGTGTGTTATGATTGTGCCTGGCCTCAAAAGAAAAGCAAATTGACGATCCCTTACCTCCCCCAAGCCAGTGCCAATTTTTAAATAAAATGTCTAGTGGTGATTTATGGCCAGTGCAAACTGCCAGACTGGCAGCCCCATTTACCTACTAAGCAGACCAATCAGTAAAAACTATGTCAACCTTGCCCAGTTTCTCCAAGTATGTTCTAGAAGGCATTCCAAATTTCGTGTTCATTCTGTTGCTGGATTTCTTATGTGCGTGCTTTAGAAAACAATATTTCCAGTTGACCTTGGTGACTTCAGAAAGTGGTCATTTTTCCCTTGAGAACTTCCCTGGATCATCCGAACTCATTTTCCACAGATCACCCCCTCTTCCATTCAGATAAGAATTGTTGACCATTAATCACCTGGCCTGAATATCAAACAGGGCTGCAGAACTGAAAGAATTTCTTTCCTCCATCTAATATCATCTCAGGGCACGTTTCCCACCACTTCCTCAGGGACCAAACACCTGCCTTGGCGATTCTCAAGAGACTTCTCTCTCCTATTCCTCTCCAACTTATAAATACCAGCACCTGTTGGCCAAGGTATAATTTTTTAAATGTTGTTTTAGGTCTTTTGGGGCTCTATCCATCCCTATTATCTCCTATCAAGCTGATCTATCCTTGGCAGAATAAAGTGCATGAGATTTTTGCACTGCTGTGGTCAAAAGCACTGCTTCCTATTCAGGAGTAGCGATTCAAAGAAGACTGCTACATATAATGTATTTAAAAAGAAAAGGGAAAAAAACCCAGAGCCATCAATTCCTATTTCTTTAAGATTACAGACAGGCTGCTCTGCCAAACGAAACCTCTTGCAGTCTTACTTAAGCTGCCCAGAGTGACTAGTTATCAAGTCAATGAGAAGAAATCTTTTATGTCTCATCTTGATGCTTCTGTGTCATTCTACACAAAATGCAGAGCCGTCTATATTTCATCAGCCATTTTCTTCATGTATTATTTAATAAACTGTTTAGAGCATGCCTAATTACAAACATTTATTATAGCATTCAACCCTAGAAATGTGTGAGAATATGCTAAATTGTTTCCTACCTAAAGTTTTAATGAGAGTATAATACCTCCAGCCCATATGCTTCAAGAACGTTATCCTTAATTATGTAACATGGGTATTTTACTGATATCTGTTAACTGCTCGAGCAGCTGTGGTTTTCTGCTTTTTTGCACAGCTCGGGAGGAGCAGTGAGTTCAGTTTCCCCTTTTTGGGGGGTTGCAAAATCCATACCCCAAACAGGTGTGTGCAATCACGAACCGCAGTGATGAACCCAAACTGCTGCCTTTCTAAAAATTCCACCAGCCGGTGACACACGCTGGTCAAGGTTGCACAACCTTGTTTTCCACCGGTTATTTTGATGATTCATTCCCCCATGGGGAGGTGAATTTCAGCTATTGTTACTTTGCTCCTGTTTCTGATATCTAGAGGAATCACTTCCTCATTTTGATGATTTCTCTCTCTCCCTCTCTTACTCTCGCTCTTGCTGCCTCCCTGTTTCTTTTTTAAATTGACTTCTGATCCTTTGGAAGGTGCTGTCTGAGATGGCTGTTCTCGTCTTGCTGGACAACGACAGGAGAGGTGAAGCTAAAGGAAACACACTCCCACGTTAAGCAGAACTCTTCAAGCTGTTATTTCATTACAGTGAATCCACCTGGATGATATGCAACTATAAAGTAATCATTCATTGAAAATATAAGAACTCCAAGCAATAAATAAGTGTTGTCCACTTTCAAGTAGTGACCTTGGAAAACTGTACATTAATTCTATTGATTGCTTAAGAAATGCTTGTGGAATTGCCATCAAAACTTCTCTCATATTGTTTTGAATGTCAAATGTGGCAAATTGTCCTCTGTAAAAGATAAGTTTGTTTTTTGCAAACATCTAGAGTTTATCCAGAGTCAAGTCTACTGATAAATTGATCAGGTCTTTTTTACAATAAAAATAAATTTGCTCATTAAATAATAAAGTAAGCTCTTTGTGAGGAATAAAAAAATGAATGTAAAAAAATTTCAAAAAAGGAGGCATTCTGAATAGTGGCAAATACCACAGGATTAAATGTAGTCTGCCCAAAATGACTTTTCTGGAGAAGGTAACATTCCTTTGTAAATTCTGCATGCTTGCTAAAATTATACAATATTATTTTGCCCTCACATCTTGGTTTTCTAGAAAATGGAATAACTCAAATTGATTTCTTTTTTCCCTATTAAACAACAACAGAAAATACAAAAAGGATACCTTATAGAAATTTTGGCTTATGGAACTTAATGGCATCTACATAGACACAAGAGAACATCAAGCCATTTCATGTTGCTCTAAAGGGATGGATTTTCTTGTACTAGAAAGCAGTGCATCATCATGGTGAGAGCACAAATCATGAAATGTGATAATCCAAATATTAAACCCTAATTTACCGCTTACTGTCTGTCACCTTGAGCAAGAGACTAGACCTCATTAAACCTCAGTTTTCTCATCTGTTAAATGTGGAAAACAAATGTACGCCTTGCACAACTATTATGAGGATTAAATGTATGAAAAATCTCAAGCAGAGTACCTGGTACATAACAGATATCCAAACCTGGTGACTTCTGTGATAATTGTTAATATCACACTCCAATGTTCTTCACTGGAGCATGAGCTCCCCAAGAGCAAGTGTCACGTCTCAATCATACTGTTACCCAGCATCCAGCATAGTGTCTAGCACACAGTAGGGCTTGATAATTGTTTATTGAACTAGGCTTAATATGTCCTTCTGAATACACCTAAGATTAAAAATTTGACATAAAAAGTAGAAGATTTTAAATCAAGTTTATTGTAAAAATAGTCTAGGGGCAACATGATCTGGTTTAGTTTATAACGTATCCCAGGGTCATTGGTAATCAGAAAAAATACATATTATTACATATTAAAGAAATCTGATTCCTTGATCTAGCCCTTTCCTGCCCTACTCAGTGTTTTAAGAAGCTTATTTGTTATCAGTTCAAAATTGTTTTCATTAGAATTGCAAACAAACCTTAATTAGGTGACTCTGGCCAAGCCAGGTATATTGAGTGGAAATCACAGCAGAAATCATAGATTAGCTGCCAGTTGGAGAGATGATGGGAGGAAAACTTTGGATAGGAAGAACATTAAGCCACTACTTCTACAGTTCTTGGTAGCTGCAGGGATGTGGGCTCCATCAGGGTGGTAGAGCACTGAAGAAAGTCACACTTCCCTAAACACAAACACAGTGGGTGAAGTCTCCTCGTAACCTGCCCCAGGCACAAACCTAATACGTGGCACTCACAAATTAACCATGCAAAATGACTCCCATATGTACTGGGCAGTTAAAAAGTAATTGTTATGCAGATAAATGAACAAATATCACTTAATCATCATTTTATTTTTCTGTTTATTTCTCCATCTTCTGACTATAGAAATAAGACTCTGAAAAGAAAATAACTCGAGGGTGAAACCATCTTAGGCTCAGTAGACAACTGTACAAGCTGGCTGTTGTGAATTCAAAGCAATTGTTACATCTGCCTAAATTTAAAGTCAGAAAGCTGGATTCTCTCAGTAATATCTTGCTGCAGAAGCTGAGAGGGTTGTAACCATCCTATGGTAATCAGCAGTCAAGTTTATCGAACTTCATTGGATCACTGGTCTACATCAAAAACAAAAAAGGAGATTTCTATGGGAAATAAGTACATCCTTCACAGAATGAATGAAAGTGCTCGTAGAGCGCTTTCAAGGGATGTACAATAAGAGTACAACATATACAGGTATCTTCAACTGTCCGTCATCAATAAAAAATTCTCCTTTTTCTCAATTCCTCTCCTAGTAATTGAATATTACTAGTCTTGCTTCTTCTTAAGCACCTGATTACAAAGACCGTGAACAGCGCATTCAATCTGCACATAGGTACCCCTATTGAAAAAAACTTTGCTTTGTCACGGCACTTGGAGAAGAAGTTAGATAATCGCGTTTAGGAGAATTACAAACAGGGAACAGAAACTTTGGACTTTTTTTTAATCTTAGGTTGGAATCCCATGACCCAAGATTTTGCAAGTCCTGAAGGAAACTCAGCTCAGCCAACAAAGAGTCTTATGATATATTACCCTGCAATCTCTTAGTAGTTAAACCCCTGATTCATAAAGGAAAATAAGAATACCAACAACACGGAATCCTAGAATTAAGTAGCAAAGGAGAAATACACAGCCCAGCTCACCTGACAATTCCTCATGCCCTATTCTCTAATCTCATAGCTTGGGACCATCCTTCTGTAATAATACTTCTCATTGTTTATTTATCTATGTCTGCTTTCCAGGCTTCAAACTGCTTCAGGAAGAGGGCCAAATAGTATACTTCCTTATAGCCCCAACTCCTGGCACAGAAACTGGCACAGATGAGATACTTAGTAAGTATTTGTTAAATAAATAAGATGGCAGATAAATCTTAGTCTTTATAAAGCGTATATCTATGAGTAGTAACACATTCTGTAATTCAGTAGCAAACACTACATGGTAAGAAAATATAGTTAAATCTCTTAACATAGGAGTGGAGAGCCTGGTTCCTTTTCCTTTCCCTTGCCCATTTTGAGATTGGCCTCTTCTTGTCTCTCCCCACTTCTCTTCAGCCTGATGTTGCCTGAATGCTACCCAGTCATCAGTGGACTGACTGCCATAGTTGGAGCCTTAAGGGTCAGAACTGAGGATGGAATGGAGTGGTAAACCCCTGTAAATCCCTCTGCCCATCCTTAAAATTGTAATGCTTAAATATTACTACATAGCCCCTAATAACGGAATCCAGAATAAAAATACTGATCCTTCCACTGTGTGCTCATCCCAGTTAAAGGCAATTCCACCTTGGTCATTCAAACCAAAATCTTGGTGCATCGTTAACTTTTCTCCATCCCTCATACCCCATATCTAATCAATTAGGAAATCCTATTGAGTCTACCTTCAAAATATGTCCATAATCTAACCACTTTTCTTCACCTCCACTGCTAACAACTTGGCCCAATCCACTATTATCTTTTGTGTGGATTGTTGAAATAGGTCTCCTTCCTACCCACAGTCCAGTCTCAACAGAGCAAAGAGTGACTCTACAGCTCTAAACCACATTCTGTTACACCTTCAATCTGAACCCACCTATGGCTTTTGATATTACTCAGAGGAAAAAACCAAAGTTCTTACTATGACCTTCAAGGCCTTATGTTATCCACCTCCATCCCACCATTCATGCCCATTACCTCTCTGAATCTTTGATTACACCCACGTCTCGGCTGAAGGCACACTGGCCATGGCACCATTCCTAGAACAGACCAAACACTGTCCTGTTTAATGCCATTGCATTAAACATGACCCTTTGCCTAGAATTATCTCCCAGATGGCCAGATGACATGCTCCTCATTTTCTTCTTATCTAAACTGGATCTTTTCAGTGAGGCCTTCCTTAGACATCCTATCTAAAACTTCACCATCCCTTTCTGACACCTTATATTTTCCTCCTTTATGATATTTTTAGCGTTAGCACATTTCACTAGCTAACAAACCATGTATTTTCTTTACTTGTCCTACTTACTTTCTATTATCTCATTAGAATATAAGTTCCATCATGGCAGAGATTTTTACCTTTATTTTTTAACTACTGTACCCCAGAACTTAGAATTGATCCTAATATGTGCCAGGTCTTCAGTAAATATTTATGAATGAATGAATGAGTAAAGATACCTCCAGGCATTGGCTTCATTTACAGGATCCATAGCCTCATCATTTACATTTGATTTTTCTTAATGAGGTGGTAAAATTGTAAATTTTGAAAGAAGTGATTTTTTGCAACTTGTCTTTTTTAGGTGAATCCATTAACAAAATGGAATATAACTTTGTTATACTATAAAGTTGCATGCTGAGTTACTAGGAGAAGGAGCTCATCAGAATTTTTGAACTTAGGTGATGAGAAAGATTAAATGAGATAATATATGTTTTAAGATATTTTTAACAAGAACAGGAAGGTAAAATTATCTTTATTTTCAAATCATGAAATCTATAACTAAAAGAACCTAAAGAATTGATTGAAAATCCATTACAAAAATCTGATAATTAAGTAAAGTAACTGGTTACATTAATTTTAAAAGTAAATAACGTTATTTCATAGAAAAACTAACCAATTAGAGAATATCATGGGTAAAAGGAAAACCCATTAACTACAACAAAAAGACAGATGAAATATTATGAAAAAAAGAACCATTAAGAATTGTGTAAATATGTCAATAAAGTGTTAAAATGCTATTAAGAAAAGTGAGATAATCAAAAAGATGTGTCTTCATGAAATTACTTTAAAAAATATTTATTTAGTACCTATCAAAATGCAAGACGTCACTCTAGGCACTGGGGATACAACAGTGAGTAAGAAAGATAAGATTTCTGCCTTCGTGATGTCTCAAAGGCATGGAGAGTTCAATGTGTCCAAAACCAAACTCATAATCCACTTCCCCCAAACTCAGTCCTATCCCAGTGACTCCCGTAGCTAAGAATGACATCACCGAGTATGCAAGCCAGGAAGCAGGCATCATCTTTGACACTGCTCTTCCCCTTACCATCCAAATCAAAGCCATCAGTAAGTCCTATTGACTTTCTCTCCTAAACATTTCTTGAATGTGTCTCCTCTACATCTCCACCAACACCTGTACCTCAAACATCATTGTCTCTTGCTGAACAATGAGAACACGGCTCCCAGCACCATCTGACTTGTCTTCAACTAGATCTCCTAAGGGTGGCAAATGTGATCTTTTCCAAAAGCAAAGTTTTTAATGACTCCTCAGCCTTCAGATCTCAACTCAAACATAAGTTCCCCCTGGAAGACATTCATGACTATTCCTAGGTTCTTACAGTATCATGTGCTATTCTACTGGTCCCTTAACTCAGGTGATATTTGGTTGTATAATTTAATTATTTTGGTCTCTCCCGCAAATTATCTGTTCTGTGAGGATAGGGACACTATCTATTTTGGTTCTCATTGTATTTCTAGTGCTTAGCATAGGATCTGGTATATAGTAGGTGCTCAACAAAAAATTGTTGTCTGCAGTACTGCCTTTAGATATGGCTAAGATGAGCCTTTGCCATGGTCTTATTCTCTAGAGCCTCCCTCCATATCACACACACACAGACACACACATACATACCTACACACACACACACACCCCTACACACACACACACACATACAAAGGGAACTAAAGAACATGTGGAAGCATCTGTCCCATGGCTTTCAGCACAGAGCCATAGCACAGTGCAACCCATAACCTCAAATATTCACTCTCATAACTGACACCCTCTAGAAACCAGGGAAATTCTCCTTCTCATTTCTTGCCCTGAGTCCTTCAAATAAAAATGTAACTGTGAACAGTTGAGGATTGGTTTGATGCTGACATTGGAAAGGAACTCTTTTTCTAATGAGTAGCAAATGCACAATTAGGTAAGAGAAAAGACAAATTAATCATCTTGTCAAATCCTTCCTCTCAGACAGTATGAATGCAAGAGATTCTTGCAAAACAAGTATCATTTCCCAGAAGTGTCTAGCCTCTTTCTTGCATCTTTTCATGTTCCAATTCATAGCTCTGGAGGTCCTCACAAACCAGTACAGTATTTAACAGGAGAATTTTTCACATGTCAGGATGGCCAAGTTTAAACCAGCTCAGGGTTGATGAAGGTGTGGGAAACAGGCACTCTTCACTCTTGCTGGGACCTTAATATGGTGTTAAAATTTCAGAAGGTAATTTTGAAATACATCAAAATTTAAAGACTCATACCCTGGAGAGGCAATATATCCTAGTGGTTATAAGCACAGGTTCTGGATCCAGAAGGGATTGAGTCATACTGTGGTTCTGTCACTTCCTTGCTATGTGATTTGGGGCAAGTCTGTTAACATTACTATGCCTCAGTTTCCTCCTTTGTGAAATGGTGATAATAATAGTACTAACCTTGTACCTCCCGAAGTTGTGAAGATTAAAAGAGACACTGCCTGTAGAGTGCTTAGCACAGAGCCTGGCCCATCGTAATAGCACTTGACTAATATCAAACGTCACCATCTTCTTTCTTCTCCTCCTCCAATTCCTCATCGCCCTCATTATCACCGTTAGACCAAACACTCTCTCTGTATAATATTATCGTTGCAAATGGAAAAGCTTGCAGTTCGAAATCATAAAGAATAATGATAGATCTATATATGCTCGTAGGGAAAAATGCTCATGATGGACTATTTGAATAAAGAATATTCCACAAAAAAAATCTATGATCTATGTGTGTATACATAAACAAAATAGAGAATTTCCAAAGCAATGCACAAAAACTATTAAAAGTAGCTATATTTGGATTATCTGGATTAAGGGAAAGATTTTGTTAATCACTTTATATTCTGTTATACCGTTTGAATTTTTTAACATGAGCATTTAGCACTTTTATAATTAAAATGTTAACTTTATTTTAAAATTTTTTTCCATTTTAGTCTTTGAAGTTATTAGTGTTCACCAATTCAGGACTTGTGCTTCTTCGGCACATGGAAAGGCCCCCATTCTCCCTTGCAGTCTAGTTGAAGCCGTGTGACTGCCTCTGGCCAAAAAGTTATGAGTGAATGTGACACGTATCCCTTCTTGATCAAGGTAATTAAGAGTTTGATATCTCCAGGCTCTAAGATTTTGTGTCCCAGCAACACTGCAGGACATATGGTACTGTTGTTGCTTTCAGATAAAATAGCACAATCCCTTAACACAATTTGAAAAATGCTGTATTTTTTTTTTTAGACTCTTCATTTCTTAAGGGCAATCCTCTTACTTTTTGTATCTTAAGAGGCTAGTAAAGGGTATTGTACCATGGAAAAGTTCCTATTAGAACTTTTTATTAATTTATTATTATTAATTATTTATAATTAATATATATTAATATATTATATTTTTATTAATTTAGTGTTTATTAATTTATCAAAGGTACTAGTCATTATTTCTATGCCTTCTTCCCAGACATGGACCTGCAAATGGTAGTGCACATTATTGAAATTTTGAGGTGTAGTGTACCAGTCATCTTTGAAAACAGATAAGAAATGAAAGAAAAATAACGAACCACAGAAAATTTTTGGAATTCAGGTGTACTTAAATTGTTTGTAGTTTAGTAAATTGCCAACCTCCATATGTCGCATGCATTCAGTAGCAAGTTTCAAATATCTATTTGTACCAGGAGCTTGGAAAACAGAGATAACTAAGACTCAGGGCCAGATCTCGCCAAGTCAACAGCTGACTGGAAAGGAACATCTGGAAACAAGTAACCAGAAGACAAACACTGACAGTGCATGGGGTACTGTGGATGGATGGAGAAGTGAGTGGCTATTTATTCCTGGTGATCCGGGAAACCTTCAAGAGGAGATGCTGTCTGAGGGGAGTTTGGGTCAATTAGGCTATAAATTTAGTTTTGAAGTTCAAACGTGTCCTACATTAAGGTGTTTAAAACAAACTCACGATAACTTTTCCCCTTTGTTTATTGAATAGAACAGAGTGAATGTTTTTGAGCTATGTTTGCACATATTTTCTCATAAAGATGTACTTCTATTTCATTTGCCTCTACCTACAGTTAAATATAAGTATTGGTACGGCTGTTTCAATTATTTGATGATTTCTCATTAGAGATTGGTAAATAGTGGTTTAGTATTTTAAACATATGAAATTCAGTCCAACGTCAGATTTATGGCAGTCTGGTAATTTAATTGAAAGCCATGGCTACAGCTCACCGAGCCAGAGGTGTGATCAGATTGCACAGAGAGCAATGGATGTGGAGCGATGCTTGCTCAGCGTGTTGCATTCTTATCATGTTTCACCAGTTAAGGTGTAGGTAGAAAAACTGCAGGTTAAAACCACACAACAAAATCAGATATACATTACAAGAAACCTGATATTTCACATGCATTTTATCTCCAGTTACCTCTTAAATAAAACCTTCGTCAACCAAACTCAGGGTTAACAACAGCCCCCCACCAACATCACAAATCTGTGGTTTATATTTCATGCAAAACACAAAAACTCAGCAGGTAGAAACTGTAACTTCTTAAGTGTATGTAAGTTTAATGTTATGCAATCAATACCTAATCCTATGTCAACTTTGTTGGACTATTTATTCTGGGGTAATTCTTAATCCTGTAAATACAGATACTACAGCCAATATGATCATCAATGTCAACATTTTCTAAGCTCATCACAAGGACTAGCAAGTCAATATTTTTCTGCTCTCCCATATTGCTATCTGGTCACACTGATGTTACAGCTCAGCTCTTTATTCTTTCTCTACATTATTTCTTTCTCAGACTTTCAGGATCTCTAGCAAAAATATGAATGTTTGCTGGCCAGACATTTAATCTAGATTGTGATTTATATGTCTCAAAAACAGCACCTGACTTTTATTGTGCCCTCAGAAAATGTTCAAACCTTCCTTCAGATATTGAAAATATTTATATACGTTTACCTAGTAATTCTACTTGTTGGAAGTCACCCTAAAAAAAATGGATACAGGATGCTCATCAAAGAATTATTTATTCCCAAGTGTGAAACATGGGAAGCAAACCAAATATCCAACAAGATAGGATTGTAAAGTAGAATATTACACAGCCATTAAAAATTACATTGCTGAAGATTGATAAATGATAAAGGAAATATTCACTGTGTGTTATAAAATAGCAAAAATAGATCAGATTACAAAATGTTACTTACAGTATGATCCCAAGTTAATAAATATATGTACTAAGAAGACTAAAAGAGTGTGTAATAAAACATTCACAATTGTCGTTTCTGGGGAATAAGAGTATAAACACTTTTCCTTTTCTTATTCACTTCTTTCTAAATTTCCTAAAATTTCCTCAATAGGCACATAACTAAAATTAAAAATATTATACACATTCACAGAGTTTTACAACTTTCTCCGGGGTTTTGTAATTCTAACCACTAAGTGTAATCATCTCTTAAGTAGAATGAAACAACATCCAATAATACTCAAGCACTATTTAAGACAGAAAGGAAAATTATCTTGAAAAACTCAAGGGCTCATCCAGGTCAGAAAATAAGAATTACTCAAAACCCTGACGCTAACACTAAAATGTGTCTATCCCACAACAAGGCCGTCAAATGCTGACACTTCAACTACAAAGGCCATGTCAGTTCCTGTTGGTTCAGATCCTCTTTGGACTTGCTGTTCCTGTCAAACTTAACTCAGCTTTTAAAAAACACTAAATATGAACTCTAATCCTTCCAATACCATTTAGCTGGGCTGGGCTAGGACAGGTGATGACTTGAAGTCTCATCAAGACAGTCAACCCCCAAAATTATAAGAGAAGAGTCTGACTGCACTTAGAACCAAGAGACCCCTTGTAAATCTAAAGTTGTTCCGTTCACGGTTCCCAGACTTTTAAATTTTATGAAATGTCCTATTTTAAGCAAAAATTAAGGGACCTACATAGTCAAAAACTTTATTTTTCTACCTTCTAGTTTCACCATCATTTCATAAAAGAAAGCACATTTTTTCATGAAAAAATAAGGGCATGACCTCAAAATAAAATATTGAGCTTCTCAAGAAAAATAATTTATCGGCCTTACACTAAAACATATGTGTAACACCATCCTGTGAAAATGTTATCACCAAATGGAGCTGATCCTTGGACTGTGTTTGGGAACTCCTGAGCCAGCTGTCTGGTGATTTTTCTGAGGGGCTTTCCCTCAGAGGCTAAGGTGGTTTCATTGTTAAACTGAGGAATTTATCATAAAATGAGCCAAGGCACAAAGATTTATTTGTTCACCCAGAATGGGACATTGTCAAGAGAACAATCAAGCAATTGCTTATTTGATAATCAATTTTAAAACTTCTCTGGAAGGTAAAAGGAGCATCTGAGATCTACCTCTTCTAAGAACACTGCTGGCCATCATTATGGATTTGGGTTTTTAGAATGTTCACAAGAGAATCCATCTCATAGTAAACTCAGATTCCTAGTTGGGCACCAGAATCCATTTAGTCTTGCTGGAATCCTATAGCCTAGATGTGAGCCAAAACCAAGATATACCTACTGTTCTAGGACACAGGATAAACCAAGAGACATGGCAGCAAGTTTACCCTGAGGATTGATAGAGATGTATTTTATCTCCACGTGGCACGGAGCAATAGATAACCATAAAAGGTCAAAATAGCAATTCAAATCTCACTTCCACAGCAGCAAAATCTGCTCCTCTGGGACGGAGGGAATCTTTTTCCCTGATTGCGCTCATTACTTCCAAAGCCACTCCCGATCATCCAAGAATATTTCTTTTATAATTTTTTTTTATTCTTCTCCCCAAAGCCCCCCAGTAATAGTTGTATATTCTAGTTGTGAGCGCCTCTGGTTGTGCTATGTGGGACGCTGCCTCAGCGTGGCCTGACAAGTGGTGCCATGTCTGCGCCCAGGATTCGAACCAGTCAAACCCTGGACCACCCAAGCGGAGGGCGCGAACTAAACCACCCAGCCATGGGGCCAGCCCCCCAAGAATATTTTTTAGCGAAGTCCTGGCTCACATCATAGCCTATTCATGATGAAAATACAAACTAATCACTGACTTCTGTTTGTTTCGAAATCATTATGTAGTAAAGTCAATGAAAGTCTTAACAAGAACCAAGGAGCAAAAAAGAAGGTAAAGTAAAAGGAGATTCCCTGCAGACGGTCGGGTTCAGCTAACAGGCTTTAGGTGTAGACAGAGGTCAACATTCATAGCCGTATTTTCTTCATGGTTTCTTAATCCAAATGCAAAGGTGGTGGTTTCTTTTATGAATATTTTATCAGATGAGAATAAACGCAACATTTTATTTGGATTACACCACTCAGAGAAAGGGGGAAATAGAGAAAGGCCAATAAATCTTAAAGAGTTAATTATTTATACAGAGAAAATTTACTTTGTATGTTTTGACTTGTTTTATTGGTATACTGCAGTTCAATTTAGATTAAGAAGCAAAAGATTATTATTTCCCAACAGAGAAGTATCATAAATAAATACAGCAGAGAATTTTTTTATTTGTGCCAAACCATCTACAAATATTCAGAATAAGAGGAAAAATACGTTTCTAAACTTCCTCAGCTTAAATCCCTGAAATGGCATTTAGCTACGCTTAGCACCAAAAATATAGTGATGGGGTTAATCAGGTCAGACCCTTTGTCTAGAAGACATACCAACTGAAGGATTGGCATCATAATCACCCCATCCTTGCTAGAATGTTTGCTGACTCTCTGGTTCAGTTTAGTTTACCTACAAAACCATTCCAAATACATCATCATTCTGTGGACAAGAATGTGCTGTCATATAATATGACACTCTGGTTACCAGAAGGGTCCTATTGTAATCTAATCCATAGGTCTTTATCATTACTTACAATGCCAAGCTAAAATCTCTCCTAACCTATCAGAAAATAAAATAACATAAAGAGGAAAGTTTCATTCCCTGGCATAAAGTAGGTACTCAACAAATATTTTTTAAATTAAATGGATGGATGGATGGATGGATGGATGGATACGTGATGGTAGGAAGAATTATGAAGCCTGGCTCTACAGATGTCAACCCCTCAGCCCTTGGACAAGTCCCAACAGACACAATTCTGTGACAGTTTGTCTTGACCCCAAGAAAAGTGACAAAGTGACACCAGACAGTTATAAAACATTTCCAGTTATAAAAATATTCCATATTTAGGATGTTCTCTAGGATAGAAATGAATTTCTTTACTTTAAAATCAAATTGAACCTCCAAACCTACCACAGTGTTTACTTTAGCCTTGCGTCTTCTCTGAAATACATTCTGCTATGAATAGACCTAGAAAAGATTTCCCCCATTATTTGAATACCTCAATTTATATCTTAATTTCCTTCCAGAATTGTAAAAATAATAGCTGCTATTTATTGATCCCTAAATATGTACTAGCCACAGTGTAAAGGACTTCAGATACATGACCTCATTTGATGCTGATCAAAATCCTATTCACACATGTATTCATTCAACTTGAATTTATTAAGCACTTTCTATGTATCAGGCAATGTTCTAAGAATGTAGAAATTATTATGTGACAAAAACAGACAAAAATCCCTACCCTCATAGAGCTTAGAGACACTGATAGTCTTTGAAGATTTGAGGATTCCAATCCAGAACTCCAGCTCCAAAGCTTGTGTTTGTCATCATTATGCATATCATCATACTGTCTCCACTCTTGGAACTGAGCTAGAATGATGTCAAGTACCTGGGGCCCAAATTAGACTCTCCAAGGCCCAGTGTAACTGAACTGGCTACGTGGTAGACACTGTCAGATGCCAGTCATCTTTTCAAAACTGCTGAATAAAGTCAAACCTCCCTGTCCTTCCATCTATGATTCATAACCTGCAACTAAGATCAAAGGCAGCCTGGCAAGCTTCCTGCTGTGGTACTGAACGCAGTTCTGGTCCAACCCCTTCCAGGCATAAGACAGGATGATACTTCCTCCTCCCCTTTGGTTATATAGGAATGTGTGACTAGTTCTGCCCAATGTGTTGTGAATATTAGTGAATGTGTCACGTATAGGATGGAATATTTAGTCTTTAATTCACTACCTCTCAGAACTCTCTCCTTCCTCTTGTATTAAGCCTAGAAATGTCCAAAACGGCAGTGACTCCATCAGCACGGGGTCCTGAGTAATTACAATGAGTAGAACCCCTCTGCTGATCTGTGATGGACAAGGGGCATAAGTGAAAATAAAACTTTGTTATTTAGGACACTGGAACTTTGAAAATTTTTGTTACACAGCACAACCTAGCTCATCCTTCTTTTACCTGAACATACGCAATTTCTAAATCTTTTTCTCTTAATTATAATGACATGGCAGTAAAGGTAAATTGAATAAAAATGATCAGCTCACAGTCTAGGAAGTAACCATATTGTATCTGGTAGAGAATATATTAGAAAGTGAAGAGAAAACATATACAGAGAGTTTTGAGGAAAAGAAAAAAATATGAGAAAAATGTATCTTAAAAACAGTAGTAAGCAAGGAAAAATGTATGTAATCAAAAAAAGGAGAGATTCTTTTCTCTGCTCAAGCCCAGGAGTTATCACCATGTACAATCTCAAGATTAAAAGAAGAAACAATAAAGATGAATATTTAATCCATTGATGCATCTCTATCTTTACATTTTTCTCATCAGCCGAGTCCTTCCCTAGTTAAAAATAAACTCTGAGAAGACAAGATATAAGTGTCTGCCATGTGCCTGAACATCAAAATCTCTGAATAAAGTTGAAAAATTGGCACTCAAATCTGATATGACTTCTTCAACAAACAGAGCCTGAGGAACAGCCCCCAAGAGCCAAGACGCCACCTGCACTTACATCTTCCAAACGAAAAGTGAAAAAGGAACAAATGTGGTCTCATTACTTTCCATCAAGGGCAAGATTCTTACCACAACAATGCCTATTGCACCAGATTATCAAACACAGAATCACACTGTAGCTTCTGGAAAATACAGAATTCATACACAGAACAGAGCCCACAGACCTCCACACAGGTATACCTCACCTTTACTGACAGAGGCATCACAGAAAAAATTCTATGTCACTAAAATAGTGGAAATTGAATAATAGAGACAAAAGAAACTTGCCCTATTAAGGTTTCCTAAACTGAAATTATTCTTACAATTTGTTTTAATTTACCTTTCTTGAAATTCTTAATTCTCATATTTTTTAAAGTAAGTTGCATTCACATCTTTGTTAAATTTTAGCCTTTTGACATAAGAAGTCACTTTCTGGCAGGATTGCATTAATACCTATTTCATGACATTGTGTTCAAACACTTTCATTACTCTAAATAGAAAAGAGGAAGACTATATAATAGGCTCAGGTTTATAAAACCCTAGGTCCACAGCCATAGATAGATGAGAATAATTGAAAGTACCTAGAAGCTTTGGTATTTCCAAACCCAGGGGAATATTGTTCCATGTCTATCCACAAGCTACAGGTCATCCAAATCCTTAAACTGTCATTTAGTTATGATGTATGCTATGCATGCTTGCAGAGAGTGTCCCATAGAATGGACAGCATCAACAATAAAATACAGACTGATATTAATTGGCCTACAGAGAGAGATTGAGCTAATTTGTGGAGTTATGGAAACTTTAAAATTCAGCCAAAGTTGTTCCCATTACCACAATCCATTTGAATTGATGTTTTTCTGTCCAAGTTCCTTAGATAAAAGTTCCAAAGTAGATAGGATCCTTCACACAAGTCATACCTCCTTACGCACACTTTTCCAATTAGCAAGAAGCAAGACTTAGTGAAATTGGATCAACCAAAGAATACTCAAGAATATACCTCATAGATTTTGCCCGTGAAGCTGACTATTCCATAAAAGTAATCCATGTACTTGGAATTGTTAAATATCACCTTTTAGATGCATAAGGCAGTACTAATGTCATGCTCTGCACCTAATTCTTGGCTAAAATAAAAGATCAACTGAATATTTCTCTCCACAAACTACTATCAACACTTAGTTTAGTTCATTTGGAAAGAATATTAATTTGGTGAAGGTTGTGTATTCTCTAGCTATATGGCCCAGTTATATTCACTCTTTACGGTGCTGCCACAGAACATATTCCTGATCTTGGACAGCTCTCTGCATTGTTTCTGTAATATTCCCAACACCAGTGTAGGGACTGATTTGTCACACGTAATTCATGTACATTTGTTAAACGAACGAATCCATTTTCTTAGAATGGTATGTCATGCATTATAGAGGAACCACTAGTAGAAAGAAGATAAAAGGATATGTTTACTGCACACCTATTATGTTGGAGGCTCTTTAAAGACTTCCTGCCGTATCTCACTTGACGCAACCCTGTCTTTATTATGTCCATTATACAGATGAGGAATCCAAGGCTCAGAAAGTTTAGTAACTTGAGTTGCTACTTCAAACTCAGATCTATCTGGCTCCAAAGTCTATGCTCTTCCAAACACGCCGCATCTCAGCCTTCCCCACACGTCAAAATCTGCTTTCCCTTTTCCAAACCCTTGGCTACTGCCCACCAACAGTGGATCTCATTGCAACAGGCCCATCCACACTATAAACGCTTGCACATCAGGTTTTTCCCCCTAATTGGATGTCCTTCTTCCTCTCTAACTATGCAAACATTACTCTCTCTTTAAAAGCCATTTTCTACATGAAGTCTTACTTCCCCACCAGCCTAATCCTTTCTCAACGTGAATTGCACAATTTGGCTTCTGTGAGCAAAAGTTTGGGGTATGTCCTTTCTTGAACCATTTTCCTAGTAGGCTATTATTTCAATCTCAGTTGCATTATAAGTTCTTGTATTTTCGTTTTCCTTAAATTTCCCAGTTCGTCTTCTCCTCAGTGTTGGTATGTCATAAGCATAGTACAAATGCTTCACTGCTATTGAAAATACTAAGAATGCCATGCTAATTATGTCTCCATCTTCATGAATTGTATCATTTGATTCTTTTATAATAAATTAAGAGGTGACATCACGTACAAAAATTGCACTGGATTAGGAGTCAAGAGACCTCAGTTGATAGCCTATGTGCCACTGGGGGCAAATGATATAATTTCAGTACATCTCAGTTTCTTCTCCTGTAAACAAAAGGGTTTAGAGTAGATGTTACCCAAACAGAATGTTTATCATTATATATTTTACATTGTGTTTCTAAAAAGAAAATTTACCATTATGGTGATACAGTTTTGCAGCCCAGCTTATCCAAGTTTTTCTCCACCCAGAGACAGTTCTCACTTCAGTATCTTCCACTTCATTGGTAAGGTCCAGTAGATGCAGTATGGAAAATACTAACAGAGGCTCTTTTCAAATTATATCCAGTTTCCCAAAGCAAACCCCCACCAAGCCACTCAGATGTATTTAACACACACGTTTCAGTAAATACGATTTGTTAGTGAAACTCAATATTCTTTATTCTGAAATTGAGACTTTCACCTACGCATAATGCTCTAGGAATAAAATAGTATGTTCACATGTGAGACATATATCAGAGTTAGCTCCATCTTGCCAACCATCCTGTCTGTCCTTGTATTGTAGCTTTTACTTAAGTCATCCACATGTATTGGAGGGGGGAAATGGATTCAAATTTTTTAAATGGAGACTTCATCAAGTTTACTATTAATCTAGGGTATATCTGTATTTAATGTAAGGTCGTGTGTCACAGGTGAACGTCAAAATTAAAGCAGCACAAACAATAACCATGAGAAGTATAATAACAATTACAATGGCATACAGCATTCATTACAATCCAATTTTTTCCTTCATGCTTGCTTTCTTTAATTTATCGTTTCATTTACTCATCCATTCATCCATCCAATATGAAGGTACTGAGCATATACTGTGGATCAGCAACTGATCCAGCTGCTCAGTTTCAATTTTGTCATATTAGATGAAGTGCAAGAAATTATTTCATTTCTAGAACATGCTATATAAATGTAAAAAATAAGCAACTTTAAGAAAGTTTAACTATGGAAGAAAAGCAAAAAACCCTCATACTTAGCTTAAAGAAAAAAAGTCCCCCAAAAATCAGAAGAAAAGAAGGAAGATGACTAAGAGCGGGAAAGATGTTAACTTCATTGCACAGGAAGAGAAAATGATGCTTGATAAATTGGGTAAAGTCATGTCCTTAGGAATAATTGAAAAACCTTACAGATCACTTTTACTCGAATACTCTAACGGAAAGAAATAACCATAGTTGTCAAGTCAGTTATATCTTATTCTTTACATGCAAAAAGTAAATTTTCCAATACAGTAATCCATGTTCCCATTCAAATATTTACTTTATGTCAAATAGCAGCTAAATCTAACACATTAGATTTAGGTTTTTGCTGTATTATCTCCTATGCTCTATCCATCCAATATGGACATATCTTGGTACAAATGCACTTTACAATGATAAATAATTCAATCATTAATAGATACTCTACTGAGAAATCATTATCTTTCTTGATAGGCTCAATTAACCTGACATTTTGTCTTCAGTGAGTCAAACAGTGTTGGAGATCTTGATAACACTAGGTTAAAATGTATACATTACATCGCGCAAATTAATGTCTTAGGTAAGCACCAGCTTTATTTCTTGCCTTTGCTGTGGCATTTAGTCTTCTGGTCTTTTATATTTTCAAATACTTTAGATAAACAGTCTTCTTAATTAGTTAAAGGGAAAAGGAAGCAAAGGCTCTCAAGCCTATAACAAGATGTCTCAGAAAATTAGTGCCCAGAAGAATTGACCTGCATGGTGCACTGGGGCCCCAAACATTTCCAGAAAAAAGAAGCAGAAGGGAGCTTGGCGTATCTGGTAAATGTGTTGATTTATTTTACTCAGCTTACTTGTGAGGAGTTGGTTTCATCTTTCTCTACTTGAACTTAACAAAACTAATGGTAGCTCCCTGGCTTTGAATGCCTCCTATATATCAAGCATTTTACAGGGCACTTCATAGCATTTAGCTAATTTCCTCTTTAAAAGCACCGTACAGTGTATATAATATTATCATCTCATTTTACAGAAGAAGGAAAGGCTCAGAGAGGTTAACTGACTTGCACTGGGTCACCCAGCTGATATGTGCTGAAAGTGGGATTTCAGCAGTAGGTCTAATTCCCAGACCTGTGTTCGTAGGATCTCTTTTCTGAGCCACACACCTGACTAATTGCCGTAGTTGCTTAGAGCACAATGCTGGAGAAACCAAGACTACATGTTAGACCCTCATTTGGTCAGTTTGCTTAATAACAAGGGAGAATTCTGCTCCAGATGTGCTACCAATGTGTCTCATTGGTCATTCAGGAAACCAGGGGAAAATGTCTGCATGGCCCAACGTAAAATGTTTTCACTGATAGCCAACCGCTTCAAGTTGAATTCAAGATCAATGGTGTGCATTGTTCTCACAGAGGAGGAATAAATATAATGGTAAAAAGAGAGCCGTTTGCTGGAACATAGTCACTTTCATATAAGTGTTTTTTTAAGTTTAGTTTGAGAGTAAGTTTATATGAGAAACATAACTATCAACTTGCTGGAATCCAAGAAGCAGCAAGCTAATAATCATATGATTAGTTTCCCTCTCTAGCACTCTGATTATGTGAAGTAAATAAATTTATGACTTCCACCAAGTGGATTTTTTATAGCAGACACCATCCCATCAAATTATGTAAATAATTCAAAACTTCCCCTTGTGCATCCCTCCCTGCCCTTTGTGAGTCACCCAACAATTTGCAAAAATAACCAAGGGAAATGTTTTGGGTGGGCTTTTGAAGATATTTTTAGCTAAAGTGGTAGAGGTTTAAAATACAAGCATGGGAGTGTCTGCCATTTAGAGAAATCACCTGCTCACACAGTTCCGTGGAGAAGTGGAATGTTTTCACGTGTGTCATTCAGTGCAACATGTGGACTACATTAAGCCAGGTTACAGCAGGTCATGCCATGTGACACAACTGAGCCACCCATAATCACAAGCAACACAACTTGCTCAATGCAACATAAATTTAAACAGAAGTAGGTTTTTTCTCCTCAAAAAGAGGCAACAGCTGCTGTAGATAACAAAATGCCCACACTACCCCACACTGAGAGGGGTTTGTGCTTTGACATGATCTGAATTATTGGGAGGTAGTTCAGTACATCTATATTTAGAGGCATCTCTAAATATGAATAATGGGTTTTTGGGGGTATGGAATATATTCTCTAAGTGGCACAAACCTCACTTTTTTAATAGTGCATTTTGTAATTTTCTCACTGGTGAATAAGAGGCATTTTAAAATATAGCCTTAAAAATTAAACAGTAGAGGCAGTTTTTGGCTTAGACAAGCTGGCTTCTGAGCCAGTAGGCCAAATATTTAGTATTCGTATTTAGACTAAAGATAAAATACTCTGGAAGTGCAGACATTAAGAAAGCACAGAAAAAAGAAAGCAGCATTGAATTTTGATTAAAAGAACAAAAAAGAAGTGGGAGAAAGCAGAGATGCATTGCTGAATACCACAACAGTTAATTTCCAAGAAAAGTCAGTACATATGGTATCACTGGCAAGCGTTATAATCCTGAGAATATTAAGAAATTTGGCGTTTGTTTGTCTACTTCTTCCTACTTGCAGTAGGGTCATCTGAATTACCTTGACTTTGGAGATCTTTTGTTTGTTTTTGGTGAGGAAGATGGTCCCTGAGCTAACATCTGTGCAAATCTTCCTCTATTTTGTATGTAGGACATTGCCACAGTGTGGCTTGATGAGCAGTGTGTAGGTCCTTGTCCAGAATTCAAACCCGCGAACACCAGGCTACTGAAGCAGAGCGTGTGAACTTAACCCCTATGCCACTGGGCCAGCCCCTGGAGACCTTTTGACATTCAGATTTAGCTGCTCATTTAAGTCTCACAAGAACTCTCTGAGTAGGAAGAGAACAAATCTCTTCAGATAAGCCCACCCAGCACTGGTCACTCCACCATGACAGCACACTCCTGCCCAAGCAACACTTCCACATGTCTCCATATGTCTATAATTAGCCATGTGCTAGCTTGTAAATCTATTCGAAGCACAAAAGTCTTAAAATAAGAACACGGAAATGTTCTTGCAATGTCTGTTTTGCATTCATCAATAAATATGAATCAATTTCATTGAACCAAACTTTGGACAGTATAAAAACAAGTTAAGTATCTCATTAAAGAGGTGAAATTTAAGTTTCAGAAACAATTTTGGGCCTGGAACAAGTGTAATATAGCTCTATTCTGTAGGGCATGGTCAATGGATATGTCTTAGAAATAACTAACATTCACTGGCTGTTTAGTATGTGCAAAGCACATTACCTTACTGAGCTAATTTAATCCACATGAGAAAATTATAATAACAAGAAAAGCATGTTTCAGTTAAGAAATTTGCCCGAATTCATGTAGCCAGTATGTGGCAGAACAAGAATTTAAATACAGATCTTTCAGGTTAACAGTCACATCTCCCAACCAAACACTCATCCTTTCAATGCCCTCTCAGAACCTCAGCCACCATGAGGATTTTCTCTCCATGCTCAAGCTGAATATGTTTTCCTTGGAACTCATATTTAGCCCTCAAGTTCTTTAAAGTGGGTATATTATATTTCAACAAATAAACTGAAAATTTCTCATGGCCAAGGACTTCATAAATGATTTCTTTTTATCCTTCATATGCCTACCTGTGTGTTTGGCAAAAAGTAGGCATATAATGTTTACTGCATCTAAATGTGTTCTCATCCATGTCTACTTAACTATCAGCCCTGTTTTCCCCACTCAGCTCGGACAGTATCAGAGAGGCAGTTGGGGTTCTGGAGTCAGGACTGGACTAAAAGGTCCTGAGTTTTGGAGCCAGCTTTGCCTCCCATTAGTTGTGTGATACTGAGAAATTCATTACCTTGTTCCTCTAAACTTTGCCTTCCACATCTGTAAAATTGAGATATATAAAATCCATTTCACAAGGGTAAGATATTATCACATTTTCCTTTGATATTTTTGTACTCTACACAAAAGGCAGGAAAGTTTAACTTACAAACTCCTAAGAATCTGCTATGGATACTAGCAAAATTTTCTGGATTTAGCTGTCATTCCTTCATTCATAAGGTGCCTCATTTGTGCAGGCACTCTTCTGGAGGATGGTTACCTGCTGATGAGCAAAAACAGACTCAGAATCTGCTCTCATAGTATTCATGATCTAATGGAAGGCCAGATGTTATATCTGAATATCATTTTAACACTTTCATTATTAAAATATATCTACAATTTCAATTTTTATTAAGGGAAATTTCAAGAGTCAATTTAATACCCATCAGATCTGTGATCCTAATAATTGAAATTTCTTATAAAGCAACAAGAGTAAAAATTATACATGACACCAGAAGTACAGTTGCCTACACGTTTCTGAATTATTACTAGTGATGAGTAGAGCACTTGGGAATTCCAGGGACTGTCATAAAATCATGGAAATGTTTTCACTGTAAAAATGTTGTGCTCAGAGTATCCCCAATGTAAGTGTGATACTGCAACTCAGGTTCTGCTTTAACAAGACGAACAATTAGCCTAATGTGGACGACAGAGCTTTGGTCATCTCCATGGTATTTTTTGAGATAATGTGAAAATAAAAAGAAACATTCTGACACTTACATGATGATGTTTTATATTATATTAAATATTCTGGGGGATTGAATTCTCCTAGAAAATGGAAGAATAAAAATATAAAATAAAAACAGAAAACATTTTGCACCATTTTCAAAATTTATCATACTAAATACGGCATTTATACCAAGAATTCTCTTAAATCTGGCATTATCTTAAAAATGTGTTCATGTTAAAAATACACCTCTGTTCTGTAGGATTACATTTTCATGTGCTTTTATTTCTCACAAAAAGATGTGGTGTGTTTAATGTTAATAATTGCCTAACAATCAGTTAAAAGGAAATGTAAAAAATGGTCTTTTCATAAGAAAGGAAGGAGTTATTGGCAATGGATTTCAACAAATTCCCTGGCTGGCTAGAGATATATCACGCTGAGCCATAGAGTAGGTAAACCTTCCATGGCAAACTTTCAAGGAGCCATCATTTATGGCCCTGCTCCCGTCTTCTCTTGTCTTCCTTTAAAATGCCAGTCGTGTATGGATGAGGCTCATGTTTCTTCTGCCAGTGCCTGCTCAAGCAGACAGTTTACTAATTTGTAGCTCGGTAAACCTTTCACCACACTAAGCACCTTGAGGTTAGCACATCTCTAATCATTATTTGATAACAGAAATCTGCAAGCATCACATCCCTAGTAACAAGAACATTGTATCTTAGCAACCAGCCTTGATATTCAAACAATTTCATTAAAGCGTAGCACCTCTTAGCAGGTGGGTGAGTGCGGGTGTTGATAAACATTTATAACATGATCAGCCATTGTGTTTGCCAACACTATAATCAGCATGACAAATTTATGAATTTGTTTACAAGCTCCTAGATAGCCAATCTATGGAGGTAAACTACATTTCAGACTGCTTAGGAGATCCAAATATCAGATCCTTACTTGAAATGGAGAGTTTCTTTAGAAACCTATCAATTTAAGAGATTGCCAAGCTGTTTTCAGTACAGAGACATCATTAATATTTCCACTGTGGTTTAATCTTCAAATAGTAGTGTTGAATTTAAACGCTCCAGGAGCAAAATCTGAGTGGGAACTTCAGCCACATTAAGATTCATAAGGATCACGCTACGAAGGAAGTGCAGCGGGAAT
This sequence comes from Equus przewalskii, assembly GCF_037783145.1. Classification (NCBI taxonomy): domain Eukaryota; kingdom Metazoa; phylum Chordata; class Mammalia; order Perissodactyla; family Equidae; genus Equus; species Equus przewalskii. The sequence continues at coordinate 27,156,368 of NC_091847.1, read as the reverse complement.
TTTTTCTTCTCCAGATGGACAGAGCTAGCTGATACACCTTTTGTGCACAGCGATCTAGTTCATGAAAGGCTAAAAGAAAACAAACATAGTGAAACTCCCCCTTACAAAAAGAAGAGAATTTTTCCATGAATATTTTACTACAAATTTTAAGATGTATTAAAAATATATTTAAGCAGACATTCATTTAAGGAATTACTGATACATCACCATGAAGAATTGGTCCAAACACAAACGGCCTTTCTCACCTATTTTCTTCAATCTAATACCTACCTATGGTATCAGGATTTGCATAAAATTTAATATTCTATTTTAGAAAGATTTTGAATCTTTTTTCTGTGAATGATCAGGAAACTACATATGTATATTTTTCAATCTTCACCAACCTCATGCTCTTCAAAACTGAAAAGTCTTCTACTCTGGAAATTACTACCAGAGCACATCTCTTTCTTAATTATATAACACAGCTCCTAATATTACTATAAGATCATCAACCTGTGACTGTTCAAGCATTACCGAGTATAAAAGTTCACTAAGGCATGCACTGGCAAACAGGTAGAAGAAAAACAAGGACTTTTATACTTTCTGAAGTTTGAACCTTGAACCTACAGCACACTGCTACAACAGGGCCCCTGGGCTCCTCATCCCTGAACAAGCTATTAATCTACCTGAAATAGGTGAACTTCAGTGAAGCATTATCAAATAGGTAACAAGCTCCCTTTCAAATTAAAACCAGCCATGATGAAAAACAAGTTTGTTGACCTAGCTTGTTCACCATGAACCATGACACGTCAGTTAATAACTACCACCTGGGTAACTCCGAGCTTCAACAACTGGAATTACAATGTTTGAAAGGTTCAGAGACCAAAATCTAGAGTACAGCCTGTAAGACCAGCAGCTCCACATTCCAACATTGTTGGTAAAAAACCTTTGGGAAGAAAGAAAAAACTAAAAATGTCAAAAGTTGTAGTCAGAAAGTATCATGATCTGGAAATTGCTCCAAAGCAAAGACAACAAGAAATTCTCTGAGTTTGTGTATATGATACCTGGTGGGGTGTAGGTCAGTGTGAGGGGGTGGGAAGGGGAGAACGAGACGGTATTTGTCACATACGTTAGGTTAACTGTTATCCTTACTCATTTAACCATTATTCCTCCTAATTTCCTGATGCTTTCCAATATCTATTTCCTGTGTTTAGACTATGTGTATAAAAACTGTTTTAGTCTGAGGGGAGAAGATAATTCAGCTTCTGAGATGGGATGGGGAAAGGGTACAGTGACTGAAACAGGGATACAGTGGGAATCTGGGACTTACATTTTGTTTTAATCTTTAAACCTCTTCATCTATACAAGCACTTTCAACTTGCCAACTATTTGTCAGCTCCTTATATTTCTTACCTAGCCTTTCTTAAAAGTTAGTCATTTCTCATGAGAATTTTATTATCTTTTTATTGAAGTCACACTGGTTTACAACATTATATAAATTTCAGGTGTACATCACAATATTTTGACTTCTGTGTGGACTACGTCTTGTTCACTACCAAAAGTCTAGTTGCCATACGAACTGTACACATGTGCTCCTTGCAGCATTATTCACAATAGCCAAGACTTGGAGGCAACCTAAGTGCCCAAGAATGGACAAATGGATAAAGAAGATGTGGTATATATATATATATATATATATATATATATACACACACACACACACACACACACACACACACACAATGGAATACTACTCAGCCATAAAAAAGGATGAAATCTTGCCATTTGCGATGACATGGATACACTGTGAGGGTATTATGCTAAGTGAAATAAGTCAGATGGAGAATTTTAGACTCTCTATTTTCTATGTGAAATTTGGGGCAAGAACCAGTGTGTTTGAGATTGTGTGTATGTGTGTGTATGTGCAGGTATGAGGGAGTATGAGTGTGAGAATATGTATTAGTTTATTCTGCTTACTGAAGTCATCAGAGAATTCTACCTCTTATTTTTACGAAAGTGCTATCAAAATTCATTGGCTCAGTATTTGATGGACTACTTCCTACATTGCAGATTTGTGATCATTAAAACGCCGGATTTCTAAAAATATATAATAGACCATAACTAGCACAACTGTTTCAGAAGTTAAGTTCCAGAAATTACAGACATAAGAAAGCTTTTCTGTGCAGTATTTTGCTTTCAAAACAGTGTTGTACATTACGGATTATCTTCCAGTTAAACAAAAAATATAGATAAACCAACACCTCTTTCCATATAACACCAGCTAGTGAAGACCCTTCTGAGCTGCCTTTCCTTGCCTGTGCTTGACAGTTAAGGAAAGGTATATTGCACACCTGAGAGACCCTCATCCTAGAGACAGCTACCACTAGAGTCCGGCACCAAAGTCAAGGCAAAACCTCAAGTTTCGTGTAATATCAGGTGGTATATAGTCTCTATGCAGAATTCATCTGCTATGACTTCAAATGCATTTTTCACTCTGGGTATTCAGACAAAAAGTGTCTGCCAAAATATTTTAGGCTAAAAAATAGCCTACGTCATCGGTCATACTAAAATTCAGAAAGAATGTGAGAAAGAAAACAGGTGAGAGCTGTGATTTTACTAATGAATTCAGACACCAGCCTAAATCAGACCTGTTGTGGTCCTGCAAGAGGAACACCTTCCCTAATAAGCCACCGAGCAGCTTGCTGTTAGTAGTTGTAAGGACTGAGAATTCCACAGGGTTTACAGCGCTTGGTATTTGTGTAATACTTCTCACCTGAAAGTATGAAGGTGCAGAATAAAGATTAACTCACAGATTGTCAGTTTTGCAGCACTGGAAGTTCGTAAACTCAGACTTTTAGTCAGAATTACTCCTGGATTCCATTTTACTTCATTTCCCAGGACAGGAATAAGTTTTACTCTTCCACACAAAGTTTGACTATAAATAAAAAGTTAAAACACCTGTGAAATTAAAACTTTGAACCCCCCCCTTCTCACTCAGAATCCATTTTAAGATTGAAAAGAAATCCAAATTGGAATTAAATTAATGCTTGATTTATCTGCCATAATCACAGAAAAGGTATATTTCTTTAAGAAATAAAACCTTGTTATCAAATTTTAAAAATCATTTTCACTGAAATCTTCTTAAATTGTGTTATAAATGTTCTGGTTTTCTGAGACAGAGCAAACCAAAGACAAGTTTAACCTTTCTTGATTACTGCAGACCACCATTACGGCCGTTTATGACTGAACTGGGTTGTAACACAGCTCTTACAATCTAGACGGCTGTTTGCCCTCAGAGAAAATAGTGCAGATTGCAATTTCTTTTTCCATTTTTGTATCTGATTTTGTGGACCCTTTTTTAATCTTCTCCCTTTCCATAGATTGCCATGCTACTCTTACAGCTATCTCTCATCCCTTCTACCTTTTTGCTGCTAATATAATGTTAGCCAGGAAACAAGATACCGGAGCTAGAAAACTAACCTGGTCATAAGTGAGGGTCTATGGCTATTGCCAATGAATGAGGCACATGAGTTTATTACATTCATGATATATATAAATTGTAAAGAGTCTTTATTCATGACAATCTTCTGAATATATTTGACCCACATCCCTGAATAGGCGAACTATCACCATAGTACAAAATACACATGTAAGAGCAAAATCTATATCTTTATCATAATAATTTGAACTAGTTACCTGGCAGGAGGGATTGGACATAAAATACCATATCTAAAGGAAATTTAAGAAAAATCCAAAAATAAGGTAGTAGAGCTGTTGGGATTTTTTTTTTCTCTTTGTTTTAGCAATGCTAGTTTCTGTTTCTAGAAGGTGATCATTTCAAAATCTTAATTCTCAACTGGATTTTCTTTATATTCGTTGATCATTGGAGACTCAGAATCAGATAAATAAATACTATTATTTCACAAATTTTCTTTGATTTGCTTCTCCAAATTAGGTTGGCCCTATATCAGCAACCAGTACAATCAAGCTGGGGCGAAACAGAATCAAGTAAAAGACAAAATACACTACCAGAAAAGAGACTAAGTCAGGAAGACAAGATCCTACTGATATCTAGGAACATGTGTAACACGGTCAGAAAAATAGATGAAGATCCTGGAGAGAGAAAAGGTCTATTCATAATGTTCACAATCACATACCTGAAATGATAGTACGGGCAACATTGGTCGGTAGGTTAAACCTCATAACCGGATGAGTAACGGTGCAGCGAATGCTCCCACGGCAACCTGTTGATCATGGCGAGCACCTGGATCTCACTAAATACCTTCCCTAAAGGGAAACCTTTAAGAGACTTCCCAGAGATGTATAAGGTGGGCTTCATCATGAAAACTTTTTTTAGTCTAAACCAGAAATATTTTTTGAATTTACAAAACAAATTTTTGCTCCCCCAGATCACCCATTTCTCCCAAATGTCTTAAAGATTGCCAAAGTATAAATGGGAATCACCTGGAGAGTCGGTGGGATTATGGATTAGACTTTAGATTATGGATTACACATTACAGTTCTTCCTATGATGCATTATATAATCCTTCATATTTCAAGAGAGTTTGTGGGAAGAAACACATATAAAATAATATTGGGTAACTCCTCTCTCATAGGCTTCTAGATCATCATTAAAAGACAACCATGACCAGTCAGGACTAAGACCTCATAGACTCTACAGTCACAGTCATAACCAAACAATTAGATAAATCACTACTTAAATCTTTGCTGCTCAAAGTGTGGTCTGTGGATTAGCTGCACCAACATCACCTGAGTGCTTGTTAGAAATGCAGAATCTCTGAGGCCATCTCAGATGTACTGAGTCAGTCTCTGCATTTTAATAAGATCCCCAGATGATTCTTAGGAACATTAAAATTTGCGAGGCATTAAATATGGAATGTCTTTCTATAGTCCATGCACTGTTCTAGGAGCTTGTATCCATTTACTCAATTAACCCACATGATAACTCATGAAGTTGGTATAAAGACCACAGTTTTATAGACACAGGCAAAAACTTTGTTTCACTAATACATGAGAGATGTTTAAAATGGTATTTGTGATTGGAAATTGGTTTCCTTTCTGACACTTCACTAATGGGCACAAAATGCTTCTTTAGGAAATCTCTATGGACAGCTGTGGTGATGTTGGTCTGTAACATTCCTTTCTTTATAGCCTTCCATTCTTGGCAAAGAAGCAATTGACAGAGGAACCAGGCCAGATACTCATCCCAGAATTGTGGAGTGGGACGCTTCTGGGAAAATTGCAAGCTCCACAAAGGGCAGATGAATTTTCCATCTCAGCTTTCCTTTCCTGCCAAGGTGTGTCTTACCTTGAAATTTGGGACCACCATAGGGAGGAAAGCTATTCTCAAAAAAAAAAATTCTTTGCATTACTAAGCATATTGAATAACTAGAAGGGGGGATTTCTTGTCTGTTATTCCAGGTAACAGTCCAAGATAAAAATAATTTCAGGAATAAAATCAAAATATATCTTGTGATTCCTGCATGAAAGAGAAAGAGAGGGAAGAAAGGAGAGAGAGGGAGGAAAGAAGAAAGGAAGGAAAAGGAAAATTCCAAATCAGATTGGCTTTAAAACCCCACTTTTAAGTAAATTTCTAGGGGGCTGGCCCTGTGGCCTAGTGTTAAGATCAGTGCGCGCCACTTTGGCAGCCCAGGTTCAGTTCCTGGACGAAGACCTACACCACTCGTCCGCAGCCATGCTGAGGCAGCCACCCACATACAAAATAGAGGAAGACAGGCACAGATGTTAGTTCAAGGAGAATCTTCCTCAAGCAAAAAGAGGAAGATTGGCAACTGATATTAGCTCGGGCGAATCTTCCACAGGAAAAGAAAAAAAAAAATCTAAAGCCATCATCTTTAGTAGTGAATGAATAAAAGAAAAAAAGTGCACCATTGGTTATTATTCCTATGTTTATCTTAAGCACAGAATATTGCATATCCTGTGATAGGAACGAATTTTAAGGAAATTACAATGTTTAGTCCCTTGGACCAGACCATCCTTGGAGTATTTTTTTTCTTTGATTTGACATAAGCCATCTGCGGTGGAATTTATTCAGTTACAAGAATGACTAGAATCTCTTCTTTGAGGATTTAAACTCTTTCTTTTATCCTACTACATAATAACCCCTAATAGAAAATATATTTTATTACCTGGAATACAAATAATAGAAGTCTGTCCATTATTAGAACTGGCGTTATAGATATGATGATAAGTCTAATTTTTTTTAACCTCTATAATCCTGAAATTCATTTTAGAGCCCCTGGGATTCTTTTGATTGATAAATGATGAGAGGTATAAACACTCAGCAATCACCTCAGCCGTCTTCAAGTTATCTTTATAAACATATCATCTGTTGCTCTAAAGCAACCATAAGGTATATACAGAAGGACTCAACACCAAATATCTTACCGTTTATGTTTTATAGTAATCTTTAAATTATGAGAATTTTCTTTATATCTTCGTAATTCTTCTTTGAACCAAAAACCTCCATTTTGGTTTTCATTTTGTGCCCTAACTCTCACATTAAACTCAGTATCGGTCATGATTCTTGCTGACTTCTTTGTATCAATGAGCCTCTGAGATTTCCTGCAAAGCCCTGAAAACTTCACCCAGGGCACCATTAAATTAGGCCAGCCGGTTTTCCTCTGTGTTTATGAACTGAAGCACGTAGTCTCTGATCTTGGAAGTACATGTCTGGCTAGGCAGTCACACCCGGTTTTCACAATTTATCATTCCTTTTAATGGCTTTCTTTTAATCTCAATGAAATACTCCATCTCTTAATTTCATGTGAATATGTTTTACCTGGGAAAGTGGAAGAAAAATGATAACACTTGTTTAAAATTAATTTCTTACTTTTCCCTCAGTGCAGTGCATCTAAAGAAGCAAAACTTATTGAGTTAGGTTTAATGACATAATAAATTCTTCCTTTCCGACAATGCTGTGGTTTAATTCACTAGTGCACTTTAAGCTTTTGCCTTTAGCATCTGATGGGTCATTAGTCTGTATGTAATCCAGCAGCCGGACTCCTCGGAGTCTAAATTCCGTCAGCCAGCACCAAATCAGTAGTTTCTGAAATATGACTGGTAGGTCAAGTGTCCTGAAAAAGAGTGCCTTGGGCATCCCAGATGGAGAATAGGGCATGACAAGCAACAAACTAGGACGGAATTTGATGCCAGCACTCACTAAAGACTTCATTCATTCTAACTCACTAAACAACTGTTCTCCAAATGATTTGACGTCTACTTTTGATGTTTCTAGGCGGTAGGTCATGCAATGAAATTGGTTGTTATGTGCCAATAGGCTTAGCATACATGTCATTGAGTTGAACATATTCTCATCATGTTTTGCCCCAAGAATCTTTGCCTAATATTGAAACAGTCCGTGGAATCACTATCAGTCATCCTAGAACAAAAAAGCTAATTACTGCACATCACCCTCACGTGTGAAATATGCTCTCTGTTGGGTCAAATAGACCCTTTTCTTTGAGAGCATCTTCAATTGCTGGAAAATAGAAATGCAGATGCTATTAACATTTTTCCTGAATTTCACATAAGATTTCGGAAAACCACTTTTCCACCCTATATTTAGTTGTTGAAATAACCAACCTATCCAATCCACGGTAGATGTGCTATAGTGCCACGTTCATTTAACTCACTCAAACAGCACTAGATACCGGGAGTAGAGATAGAGTTTGTGTCCCTGCCATCAAGAATCAAATAGATCATTTGAGATAAGTGATGTAACAGTGTCCTTTGGCCTGCATCATCATCTTATGTCTGTTTGTTTAATATTCTATTTTTGATAGATGTCAATCAGGGAGTAGTTTTTAGTAGCATGACGGTACAATCTTTACAAGTCAAGTTTTTTTGTTTTTGGGTTTTGGGGGTATTTTTGGAGGGGTTTTTTGGTGAGGAAGAGAGGCCCTGAGCTAACATCTGTTGCCAATCTTCCTCCTTTTTTTTTCCTTTTCTCCCCAAAGCCCCAGTACATAGTTGTATATCCTAGTTGTAAGTCATTCTAGTTCCTCTATGTGGGACGCTGCCAAAGCATGGCTTGATGAGCGATGCTAGGTCCCCACCCAGGATCAAAAGCAGTGAACCCTGGGCTTCCGAAGCAAAGCACATGAACTTAACCACTCAGCCACAGGGCCGGACCCTCATCTTATGTTTTTAAAGAATTTAAAATGTCTGCAAGCCTGAACACTAGACACAATTGAGACCTGACATTATGCGTGGAGAAATAGAAAAGTCCACCTGCTCCCTCTGCAATGGGATTTTCAATATTCTATAAAAAGTAGGTTGTCTCACTTCACCATGGTGTCATCTTCCTAGAGGAACTTGGGAGAAAAACAAGACTCGATAGCTGAAATAAACCACTTTATTTAGAAATTTAAAAGCCAGCATCTAAAATTGCTGGTCATCCATGGTCCCTATTAGCAGAGAGAGGAGCAGGAACGCCCACGGTAGCAGGAAAGATACAGAGGACTTGGATTCTGAAAGGAAGGTGACCGCTGAGAGGATGAGAATGGAGAAAAGAGACAAATACGGAGTCTGAAAGAGAAGTGAGTAGAGACTGAAGCAGGAGAGCAGAGGAAGCAAGAAAGGAAGAGCAAAAGGAGAAGAGAAATTGAAGAGTGGGTGGGAGGAAGAACAAGTGAGAAGAGTATTAAACTAAAGCACATATGCCTAAACCCATAAAATTAACATAGTGAAAATAATCCACTGCTTCCCTATTGGGAGAACAAGGGGTTGGATCAAGTTGCAGGGCTTCGTGCATGAGACAGCCAAGTACCAATTGTGGTAGGCAGCCTCTAAAATGGCTCCTGCCTCCCAATATTCATGTGCTTGTGTAATCCCCTCCCACTGAGTCTGGGCTGGACCTAGTGACTCACTTCTAACCAAGAGAACACAGTAAAAATGATGGGCTGTCACTTCCAAGATTAAGTTACAAAAAAGCTCTAGCTTCCACTTTGTCTTTTCTTGCTCTCTCTCACTTCCTCGCTCTGAGGGACATGAGTTGCCATATTGTGAACTGCCCTGTGGGAAAGGCCATGTGACAAGGAACTGAGGGAGGCCTCTGGACAACAGCTAGTGAGGAAACGGGGCCCTCAGTCCAATAGCTCCCCAGGAACTGAATCCTGCCAACAACTACCCAAGGGAGCTTAGAAGCTAATCCTCCCTCAACCAGGCCATTAAATGAGACCACGACCCCGGCCGACACCATAACTGTAGCTTTGAGAAGTCTGAGACAGAAGCGCTGAAGCAACCTTCAGCTCTTGACCCACAGAAAGTGTGAGATAATAAATGTTTGTTGTTTTGAATTGCTGTTTTAGGACAATTTGTTACATATCAATCGATAACTAATATATACATTTAATATGAATTTGACCACTTCGCCCAAGATTAACTCTAGGTTATTGGGTGAACCACTAAGATTAGTAATTAACTAATAGATTTAATAACAGAATTATGAAAGCCCAACTATGATAAACACCAGAAAGTACTTTAAATTAATCGGCAAATCTTACTCAGGTTTCACACAGACAACTATAGGCCAGGTACTTACGAACTGTGAGAAAATGGCCAAATCATTTAAGCTCTCTGAGATTCAGTCATCACCTGTAGAAAGTGGGGCTAATAATTATCCCTACCTGTCATGCCTCTCCTGAGACTGAGTCGAGGTCATGTACCTGAAACTCCTTTGGAAACTCTAAAGCTGGTCACAATGTCACTTCTTAGGAGACCTCTGCAGTCCCACTCACGGGATTTCTCGGGGTTAATAACATTTTAAATATTTGCAACTCCTTTAAAAGTATTTCCTCTTTTTTATGAGGCAAAAGATAATATCTCTATGCTTCTTAAGTTTTGCCACATCTGAAAACCTCTTAAGTTTTCCTTCTGTTTTTCCAAATCTAAGACTTTATTCTATCAATGTCTGTCTTAAAACTGGTCGTTTCTAACATATTGAAGATTTAGTTAACTCATTCTAAGACTTTTCTTTATTTTAAAGGTGTACGTTTTAGGTGAGTTTCCTTAGAAACAGAGACTGACAAAGGAATTCTTTTTCAAGTGATTTTTCGGAGGAGTGTTTGAAGGGGAAGGAGAGGGAAGAAAGAGGGGGTGGATGCTACGCAAGAATGCGGGCTCAGCTGGAGACTAGCTTCACTGGATCCCACGGAGACGCTCTGGAGCACAGATTGCACCACAGCCTTAGGTCCATGTTGAGGCCAAGCGGCTGGCCTTTGCAAGCTTCCCCCCTTCCCAGTCAGCCATGGTCAGGGGGCAATTCTCCAGAGAAGGAGGCGGCTGTGAGTTTACCAGTTGCACTCAAAGCAGCTGGGGGGAGTATGTACCAGCCACTGAAGGGGATCTAGGCAGGGTACCAACAGCATCTACTACAGAGTATATATAGCATGTTTTCTCATGGTATTTTATCATCATTCCTGCAAACAGGTCTTGATATGCTAATCAGTTGCAGCATTTGATCCCTTCTCTATCAGCTGTGTCAAATGAGCCAGCAGAAAGAGTAGCAGTGTCGAAAAATAAAGATTTGTCTCTAATCAGAGTTGTAAAACTTAATTCAAGTCAGATAACAAAAGAAAGGAGGTCACGGGGAGACTCATTTTCCCGTAAAGTATAACCATTAAGCAACACATATAAGAGGTACTTAAGCAATGCTGAGGTGAGGAGACACCTGCGAGGAAATGGTTACCCAATAAGCCCAAGTGGGAGAAGGCTCCGGGGGAGATGAATGAGAGGAGAATGGGGAGAGTATTGAGAAGTTCTGAACTCAGGTCCCCAAGTTAAGCAAAGGCAAACAAAGTCCAAGCCAGTGCCCAAGAGGGAAGGGGAGAGAAGGGAAGGAATGATGATTTCAAAGACAAGAATATATCTAAACAGTTTAGAATCATAGGCGTGTCCTACCTACCTGTCCTGACAAAGCACAACTCTGATTTTCTTGTCAAGCTTTTCTCTGTTGCTCAAATCTGACATGCTCACTATTTTCCTTATAAATTGTTTACATTTGAGAAGTTCAATCATGAAACAGAAGATGGCAAAACTTCTGTTTATCCAATGGTTATTACTCACACTTCAACTGAAGCTTCCTGAAATATTTTTGCTCTTGGTTGCATTTTTGGGGGGTATTTGTCAGAAAATGTATTTTGACATCAGTTGCCTAGAAGAAATTCTGAAGCTTCAGAATGCATAAGAGGCTTTATAGAGGAACTCAAAAGGAAAAGTGGACTCTGGGGTTTATACAGCATATAGGACTCCCAGTCTTCCCCCCTCCTAGCATGGATGTATGATTATTGCCAACCTTCATTTGTGTTTCTGACGTTAATTAATTTTGACTTTTTTAGTATATCTGAAAAAAGATTGGAGATTCTCATGAATAAAGCACTACAGTGGCAATCCTATTGCAACCAGAATTCCAAGTCTCTTTCCATCATTCTCAAACATAGGTTACCATTTTTTAAAACTATTTCAGCTAGATAATGTTTATGTATGATAAAACTAAAACATAAACGTGGGTTTAAGGTGATTGCCCAGCTTGCTTTATATAACGAAATATCTACTGGTTTTCCAACTGATATTGAAACAGCATGTTAGTTCTGTTCTGACAGTATATAAAGATATTGGCTTTCCTGGACACATAAGCAGAGTCTTTTTTATGAGCTCATAAAGGCTAGACTTAGGAATATTTAAGTAGTGGGTAATTCATAGAATAATATCTTTAGTCATTCAGCTAACATAGAGGGCAACCACAATTTATTCTTCTTAGATCTCTTCCTCTCATTTTTTATATTCTTAGGAGGTGAAAGGTATTTAGCAAAGACCTAAATACATTTTTTTATTATTATTGAACTATCAAAGATGTGCTCTCTTGTGGGACTCCCTTCCCTTCCTCACTCTGTATATGTTAACACACTTCAGAGACAATGGTGAAATGAACCCAAAATGCCAACTTACTATTTGCATTATAAATGGAGGCACAAAAGCATATTTTAAAACTTTTGGTTGATCTGGCATATCAAAGATTTCTTTCTAAGCTACTTCAGTGACTGCATTGAAGTAAACTGAAAGCAATAGCTTAAAAGTGGCAAAAAAATAAAAAATAAAAAAACCCAGCATATTTCCATGGAAATCTTCAGTTTACTCTCTGAAGCCCTCCTTCTGAATTACTTCTCTTTCTTACCGTCTTCTCTATTTGCACGACTGAACAAGGAAGAAATCTGAAGTTTTCTGAATTCAAGTGTTAAGCTAGTTCTCACTGGAATGCAATCCATTTTCTTTGCCTTGTCAAATTTGTGCTCAAATTCCCAGAAAATAACCTAACTCTCAGTTTTACTCTATTGAACTAATTACCAATACTGCAGCTTTGACTCTATCCATACATTTTGCAGTGCCTGACATTTTCCTCTGCTTCATAAAGTGCCCAACAAAATTATGTCATTAGAGTGTCTACTTGAGAGTCAATATAAATGAGTCCAATGAAATTTAAACAAGAAGTTTCCATGTCTTAACAATTGCTACTGCTTTCTTAAGTTCCCCTTTGACCTTCATAGATCTGTGGTTTGTTTTCTGTTTTCCAAATGGAGCCTAGGGCCTTCCTAAGAATCACGGAAAAGTTGAAATGGGCTGTAGACAAGTGGTGTTTCAATTTTACTAAATACCCACTGAACAAGGTGGAGTCTTCCATGGGCTCCTGCAAACTAAGCCAATCAAAGGCCCTGGGAAGAGATGAAGATTGCCATGTGGTATTGGCAGTGCCTGTGGAAGGATTTGGACTTCTTTTTAGCATTATCTTGGGGAAGTTGAGATGTCAGGGCGGAGGACTCTTCATAGCCTCGGAGGATTGAGAAACGTGAAATGCTCACAGAATATGAAATCTTATTACCAGAACATGAGGGGAAAAGCAAAGTACTTTACTCACCAAATTCTTAGAAGTAAAATACACACTATTACCAAATTTGTCTGTACAATAACGTATCTCTAAAATGAAACGTTATGCCCATATCTGACTACTTGTCATTTCCAAATATTATTTTAACTCTGTCCTCTTTAGACAAAATATCCTATCTGCCTCTCTTTTTACATGTGAAAGTATTTAGACTAAATTAGTACAATATCTGACGTACGTCCACCTACACTATCAAGCTCCTACAAAACTATCTCAAATTTTGCTTTTTTTCACACTTTATCATACTTTATACTGATAGGAAAATAATTCATATGGGTATAGGTTATTAGTCTCTCTGTTCTGATTTTTGTTGAAAGTAGCAAATCTTCCTGGATATGAAAAGTTGAGGACCTAGAACACTTTATAATTCCGACAATTATTTAAGTGTTAACCTTTGGAGATACATCAAACTGGCCCCAAGCTTCTGAATGTCTGCCCCACCACACTCCCTGGCTACCATCAAAAAAAAAGAGAAAACAAAACAAAAAGGAAAAAATAACAAGCTGTTGCCACAGATTCAGTAAAATAATATTAAGATTAAATTTGGGGGCCGGCCCCGTGGCCAAGTGGTTTAGTTCGTGTGTTCCGTTGCGGCAGCCCAGGGTTTCACAAGTTCAGATCCTGGGCGCGGACATGGCACGGGTCATCAGGCCACGTTGAGGCAGCGTTCCACATGGGACAACCAGAGGCACTCACAACTAGAATATACAACTATGTAGTGGGGGGCTTTGGGGAGAATAAGGAAAAAAAAAAAAGATTGGCAACACATGTTAGCGCAGGTGCCAATCTTTAAAAAGAAAAAAGATTAAATTTGGATAACATTGATGGAGGAGATGCTAGCATTGCCACTGAATAATATGGAGCTTATTAGACCCAAGGTACATCTGCCGCTAATTAAGTTAAAGAATATAATATGTAACTGTTTCAGCTTCACAACAAAATTCATTTCTTTAGGGTGGTTAGATACTTGATTTGGGTTTGAAAGGCTATTGTCTATTCTTGAACTATAATGCAACATTTCCCTCCCAGTTAAGCCTAGAATACTTACAGTTATCTGTCAAAGTATTTCAGCATTGTTTTTAACAAATCAGACCTTTGGAAAGACATCCATGTGTCACTAACTTTGGTGTCACACCTCGCTAACCTCAAGCCACAATCTCAACTTCAACTGTGAATCCTGTGTGCATTTGTTCACTGTCTATCAACCAATTCGCCCACCTTTCCAAAGTGCAGCTTCATAAAAATCATACAAATTGGTATTTTCTTGGGGCTGCACAAAGCTTCGAATTATATTTGGCAATGACTCATTCTAGAGGAAAACTTTAGTAACGTTCTATTATTGCCACATATTCCTGTGCCCGTGTTAGAAACACCTCAGTATCTTTTCCTTTCTGCCACCACCTCCTACCTACTTCCTCCGAAATTATGAGAGCCAAGGCCGCATTACAATGACCTTTGCCATGTCTCACTAAGACTTTTCACCGATGTTGCCACTAAGTCTTCCCGAAAACACACCTCCCTTAAGTTGTCCATCTAAACATCTTGGGGGAGGTCTGCTCAACCGTAACAAGGAAACAAAGAAAAATTTGCAATAATGCAAAGGAAGCCAGAACCATTACATTTGGACAACCCAGTTCTAGTTTCAACCCCAGTTGGCACTTCTGTAAATTGTCCATCCCACAGAGGTTGTAAACTATGTTGAATACTGGAGGACTTCCTGCTGGCCCTTAAGAAATAATTATTATAAGAAATAATAATAAGACTTTAACAATACTACTAAGATTTGTTTGGTTAGTTCAATAGACTTTGGGAAAAAAAGAAAAAATAAATAGAAGTTCTTGACACTTAAAAAGCAAACAATAAGAAGCACAGTAAACCTTTGACTTGTCAGGGAAATGAGGTCTCCTAGGAATTATCTCTGTATTGTTAGGATAAGAAATTAACAAATATAAAAAGTTGCCTCAAACTGGCATTTTATTTAATCTTTTCACTACTCTAAGACTGAGGCATTGTCAAACACCAAGACATATTTATAAAAAGAATTTAAAATATTTATTTTCCTTTTGAGGAGAATTTATCAGACTGCCTAATGAGTATAGTTTAAAAATTTATTTAGTATAATTTCTTAAGATTCCATATAAATCAGAAGTCAAAAATGTCAGTGATAAATCTTTATATCTAAACAAACTTGTTTAGCAAATACAGAGCTATTGGAAAATAACTACGAAATTTTATATAATTAAACATGATAGAAAAAAAAATTTCGTAGAAAAAGATCTACTCTTGGCCATCACTCCACCCAGGAAAAAAACAAATGTTATAGGTGGAGACATTTAATTGGATAAATACAGACAAGTGCTAAATCCCATGAAATACAAGATCAGTCTGGTTCTTAATGATCAACATTTTATGGTTCATTTCTAACACTGTCTGCAATAATCCTGGATTTCATTTAATCTCTACCATGGTACTAAAAATTTCAGAAAGCAGTAAAATCTAAGACAGTCCATGTTGCAAGAGCGGCTGCCTTCAGCATGCCTGATAAAAACGACAGCCCCTCCCTCATGTCAGGTTCAGATACACCAGAGCGGGTGCTCCTGTCATTCTGATGCATGCCTTTCTTCTCATATTCACAGTAAAAGTTTAGTGTGCTCTTTGACTGCAGAAGTTCCTTCCTGAGCACAAGTGTGTCTTATCTGTTGAGAAATTCTGACACCAGGTAGATAGTTGTTTATGTCAAAAGCACCTCTCTTAGGCAGATAACTGAGTGTTTTAAGAACCTAGATAGAGGAGCAAGTTCTCTGTGCAAATATACAAAACCCTGCGAATATAGATGGTTTTTTCCTGGGAAGACTATTATGAATTTCTATGATGGACATTTCTACATAGAACCCAGTCTCCAACAATTGCCCACCCCCATCTAACCTCTGTACGGTTTGCCTCTGCTCAATTTCTACAATCTAGTCAAGAAAAGACTATAAGACCGATCAATACTCCCTAGACACTTCTTACTTTCTCCCACCTCTCTCTCACACAACGGCCATGCTACCAGAAAAATACAAACGAGGCAGTTTTCCTTTGCTCTTTCCCTGCATCTCTGCCAGGATTGAAAGTTAGCCTGTGCTGCCTACCTACCCACCCAAAATCAACCTGCTGTGCTGTGCCAGCTCGCCACCACTCTGTTCCTGCTCCTGAAAAGAGGTCAATCAGATAAATAAAGTAGGTTCGTGTGTTAACTCATTCCTGATCTTTCCTTCCAGGTAACTAAATATCTTATCCAAATGTAAACGTACAAGTCGCCCAATAAGACTTCAATCACCCATTTGTTATTTCTTAAACACTAAATATGTGCTGGGCACACTGCTGAGGTTGTGAAGATGGATAAGAGAATTCTTACCATCTAGGTGCTCATAGTTCAGTGAAGTCAGCAGATACAAGCAGGGCGGTAAATGGAGTGATGGGAATATGTACAGTACGTCCTGGGAAAACACAGGGGAAAAGTCAAGGTCACATAGCTTTATGAAAGAGAATAGAAGTAGGGGTAATTCTAAACACCAAATAATACAGGAATCGCAAGCTCTGGACTGCACTAACGGGCTAACATTTTGATTTACTCATGTACTGAATGCTTAGGAGCCAACTCAAACAAGACGCTGTACGCAAGCACTTTCAGTTCTACCTACTAAATCTGTTTCTCATTGTCCCCTTTTCTCCAAACGCACGGCTTCAGTTCAGGCCCTCATCGTCGGGCACCTGGACAATGCCATCACCATTCCCTGGATACTTCTAATTGGTCTCCCAGCCTCCACACTGTTAGCATATTGAGTTTGCTCAAACACAAATCCCTACCTACCTGGTGGTTTGGGGTAAGGGTCTATGACAGACATTCTAAAGAAGTGACTCCTGACATGGTATAAAAATGGTAAGTAAAGAAAAGCAAGAAGGGCATTCCAGAGGAAGGACGAGCCTGAGAAAAATCATGAAGATAGGACAAAGTGTGGTGTGAGAGGGGAAAATCTAAAGTTCTAGCATTTGCATAAGGATAGACTGATTTGAATGATCTCAAACAAATGGAAGAGATATTTTTAGTCAAGCGAGTATTGTGAGGACATTTATTCAGGCTTCCTAAAGCAGCAACTTCCCTTTTTTTGAGAATGAGACCAGTCCTAACTGCAGAATTTCTCTTCCACTCACACAGACTCCTCCAAAGTATGTTCTTCCTCTCCTTTAGCATCCAATGTACCTGGAGACCTTTCCCTGACTTAAACTACTCCATCCATCTTCTCAGATTTAATTCATTCACATAATTCTTTACGGCTATTTTGATATCATTCTCAATTATTACCTTGTCTCCCCGCAGCACGTTAGAGGCAGGAGACTTGAATGCTATTTCTTTCTCTTCCCCCTTTCAGGACATTTTAGAATTCTGTAAATGCTGTTAATTTGTCATCTGACTTAGCATTTCATAAACAGAAGCAGACAATTATTTTTTCATAATTGTTTCTCAGGCAATACTTTCAGACAGATATCAGCAAAGTAATTCACAACAGGAGTGAAGTGTCCGAGGCCATTAGATAAGAAATAGTAATAAAACTGGCTACCACCTGAGAAAGCCTACAGGTGCCTTGCATCAGGCACAGACAATGCACCTTGCATTGTCTCATTTAATCTTCACAATAACATCATAGCATCAGTATTATTACCCCTATTTTATAGATGAGAAAACTGAAGCTCACAGAGATTAATTTGCTCAAGTTTTTCAGCATTCGATAAACAAATATTTATAGGCACTCTCAATTTGTAGCCCAGCAAAGAAGTCAGGTACGAAAACATCCACACAAATGAGTGTGAAATTGTGCGTTTGGGAGGTTTTAACCTGGCCAAGAAAGTTAGAGAAAGTCTTACTACAGAAGAGAGCTAAAAGTGGCGGGGAACTAATCATGGGGGAAAGGAGGAAAGATTCCTTCCAGTGTTCAGAAAGTCAGGATTCAAACCTACATCCATCTGACTTAAAAGCTCACCATCCAAATATTTTTAAATCCATGAATTCAAAATAATACAGTTTAAACAAACACAGCTGTCATTAGTCCTCTTTGAAGAATGCCAGAAAATAAGCTGAAACTAGTAAATAAATAAGGGTTAAATCCAGTATTTATCCTGAGTTCCGTATGCAAATAATACTGAACATATAATTCGTAATAAAATAAAGGAGACTTCTCTTAAAAGAAATTTTTCAGCTACCAGGTTAAAAAGGAATTATATTAATAGAATTAATACATTGCATCCTATAATGAATTAGTATATTACAACCTATAATGAATAATCAATAATGTCTACTAATATGACAAAAAGGGAGGCAAGGAGACATTATCTGCCTCCTAATAGAAATACACTACACATCTACGAAGTAGAATTGCCAAAAAAAAAAACCCTGAATCTAATCATGCCCTTACCAGTTCACAGGAAACAGAAGAGACTGACGGACGAACAAGTCAAAAGATAACACAGAAATTTAATCATTAAAATCAGAAAATGCACAGGAAAAATGACCCAGTTTCCTGACCAAATAGATGTTAAGGAGAAAAAAAAAAGAAAGAAAGATAGAAGACACCTGTAGATTAAAAGAGACTTCATATCACCAATAGTTATCTATGGACCTTATTAGGATCCAGATTCAAACAAATTGTAAAAATATATACGTGAGACAATCGGAGAAATACGATCCCTGACTTCAACTGAATAATATTAAGGAGTTTTTGTTAAATTTTTACGTGTTAATAATATTGCAATAGCCTTTTAAAATAAAAAGAGTCCTTAACTTTTAGAAATATTTACAGATTATGTGAGGGATTTAACTCAAAATACTCTTATTAGAACAAGATTAAGTGAAGATACAGATGAAACAAGATTGGCCAAGAATTGATTGTTGAATCTTAATGGGAATATGAAGATTCATTATACTTGTCATTATATTTTTTATATGTTTGAAACATATAAATTTCAATGCTAAATTTCGTGTAATTTATTAATATAATATATGTAATATCATAATAATAAATCTTTAAATCTTTTCTCTTTCCCTTGCTCCTCTCTGCCTCCTTCTGCGAGGGTTCTTGGTCTTTTGTCAAGTCTAGCGTTCTGTTTTAAAGACTCAATTAAAAAACAACCATCCAAGGATTTTATCCATCAGAAAAAGGGATTATCTGAGCCACAGGGCTATCTGTGCTTTAATTATTATCCTCTCTCTTTCTGGACAATGTAGTTCTTAACTAAAATGTAGTTTGGCCAACTCTGAAATATGCCAGGAGAAGATACATATTTTTCAGTCTTGACTTTAGGCAGCCTAAAAAGTGCACACCCTTCAAAACTATTTAGATTACACCCTGTCACACCTCTTCCTCATTTTTCAACTTCACTTTTTACCATCCTGCATTTTGACATCATGGACATTTACAATTATCAGCAAGGACACAGTCTTTCTCCATAGTTACTGTAAGTTTACTTAGTGTTTATATAGAAAAGTCCAGAGTCAGTGGCATGCAAACTCAAATGGGGCCTTAGCTTTCTGTGAGTCCAGCCCCCCCAACACCCAGGGGTGGTAAGTTAGTCTCCGAAAAGTGAGGAGACTTGCCCAAAATACATACTGAAGGGAAGTGCCAGACTTGGGCACTCTAAAATGACAAACACAGCTTTCCTCTCCAATTCTCTACCTCTCAGAACAGAGGCTCACTCAGAACTATGATTTTATGATTTATTTTAGCCAATGTGTTCCCAAAACCTATAGTCCTAACCAACGTAGTTGAGCCTTTTAAGGCCCCCTCCTCTTGCCAGCTATTGTGATAGCATTGATAATAAGCAGCGTCAGGTTCCTTCTAGGGTAGAAGAGCTCAGAGGCTTGAAGGATGCTGAGCCACAATGGATGGCTCTGTGAGCAGTGCAAGATGGAAAAGGTTCCTCCCTGTCTGGAAGATGCCATGTGTGTTTCAGCCTACAGTGTTGAATGCTTCTTTTCTTTTGATCCTCTTTTAGTCCTTGCATAGGTTCCTTAACTTTATTTATAGTTTCAAAAAGCCTTGTGTAAAAAAAAATTAATAGTGCACATTTTAAACCCTCTCTTTCTCTCCCTTAACACTAAACAGACTCAAAACTGAATAAAATTAACATCCTTAATTAGTGCTCTGGCATTGGTCATTCCTGAGCTGAAGCAATTGGCTAAGTGACTGCTGAAAATAATGTTAAAATTTCTTCTGTGTTAATTTCCTTTCAATGCATTAAAATTCTTCCATTTCATTCTATAAGTTTTATAGTTTTCCAAGAAAGCCATACCCAAGAATGACAAGTGAATTGCCCAAGATCTCAGAGGTGGCGAGGGCATTGCTGAGAGCTAGGCATCCAACTAACTGACCCCAAACCCATTCCTTCCACACAGCGCAAGAGAGAGGAAAGTACCATCTGTGTGTCTTTCAGAGCACAGAGGAAGAACAGTCCTCCCAGGAAAGGACCATCAGGACCTCAAAGCCATCTGCTCTCTAATTTTCCTTCAAGATCCTCCTGGGAAAAGGCCAAATGAGTTCTGGGCTCTTTAGAGAGAGCTGTAACATGGCTGTGGGAGAACAGCCTCGGCGTGAACCTGATATTGGGTGTGGGTAAATGGTTCATGACTCTGCTGTTTAGTGTACATGAGTCACCCAGAACACGGTGAGGCTCCAACATAAACCATGTCCTCAGGCCTCACCCTCAGCCCCTGCCACAGGCTTATTCACTCATGATGTGCTTGCCTGGCACCCAAAATTCCCAAATCATCCGTGAGTCAGAGCTCATTACGTGGAACACTTTAGACTTGCTGTCCTTATGTTTGGCCATTATTTTCTTAATCGAACTAAGGAAAGGAACATGGGGAGTCAGGGGGCCAAGCTGTTGCTTATCCAGTAAAGGATATGAAACAGGACTAAAGGCATCAAGAAAATGTTTCGAGTTGAACTTTTCCTAGAGGAGGTCAAAAACTCTGAAGCCAGACTGCTGAGTTCCAAACCCAGCCCAGCTCTGCCCCTTAGCATGTGTGTGATCTTGGACATGTTACCTCTGCCTCAGTTTCCTCATCAGTAAAATGACAGTAAAATTATATCGACCTTATAGGGCTTACTCTTGTTAAAATAATAACACCTAGAATATGTACATAAATAAGTACTGTTATTATTTGTCCTTCAGAATATCTTGGCTTAAAACCATCTACGTCATTGATATATAAATCGTGAAGTTTAACCCATTAACCCATTGCAACAGGATCATCCTGAAACTGAATTTGGATAGCTTTGTTAATTACAAGCTTGCTCAATATTTGATATCTGCAGTTGGAAAACAAAATAAGTTGGAAATTAGTAATCAATATAAACCTCAATGATATCTTCAGGGAGTTAAAATTATAATCTTTAACAGCTGATCTTTTCATGTAATTCTGTCTTAGAACTATGTCTAGGTATCTTTTCTTTAACTTTTAGGTTCAAGAGCTTATTTATCTTCTCGCTAAAGTTCAAAATATAATTTCTCACACAGGTTACTTACTATAATAAACTCTACAAGCTTTAAAATGACAGGTTGAAAGATACAATTTTTTAGAGTTATGAATTAATAGCCATATATGTCAAAGACTTTGAAAGTGCCAACTTTTTCATATTTATAGATATATTATTGAAATGATAAAAAATGAACTGCGGAAAGAGGAAAGAACTGAGAACCACATATAATGAATCAAACATACTTAACAAGACATGTACGGACACTTTGGTGAGCATCTCTTTTATTACGTTACATTAATCAAATACTGCTAAAGACATCCATCTGAGCAAAGTGTCACAATGATATTCTATAAAAATATTCTTTTGAAAAGAGTTCGTCCTGACAGCCATACCAACTATATTGTCTTAAGTGATTGTCAGACCCACATTTCTCAGAAATTAAGACAATTTATGTATATACCTCTTGAGCTCCCTTCTCCCTCTGCCCTCTCTCCCACCCCACCCCCACCGAAGCTGGCTTTTTAAAAGAAAATAATGAAATTCGAGAAAATGCATAAACTCTTATAAGGACTTATAAAAATCTGGGGGTAAATGATTTAATTTTTTTTAAAGCATGCTATCAATTCTTCTAGTTTTTAAGTTTTCACAAATTAGAATAGAAAATATTAGTTATTTAACAAAATAATTAATCTGACCTTAAGGTGATTTCTTTCCCCTTAAAACGGTGACAACTACCTGATATGCTGATAAACTACCTAAGTATTGCAATTTTATACATAATTGTTCATAATTGTATTTGGATTTCTCTAAGTTCTATTAGAGTTCTATTTTACGGAAAACTAAGTCTATCATTTAATATTCCTATTAATATTGAGATGAACACACATAAAAGCAAACAGAGGAGGAAGACAAGTAACATCTCGGGATCTACAGAATCAGACTATGTGAAAAGCATAGTAGAGTATTAAATCCTTTCAGTTATAGTCAGATATTTCAGAAAAAAATAATAGTGCATTAAAAAACACAATTTCTCTTGTCTTTAGATAACCCACGTAATTCAACTTATACATTTGGGTAATATTTATAGCTCTCTATGCCTATGATTTTATTTTGCCCTTTCTAAATTAAACTGGATCTTTAAACAATTTAGCTGATTTTTTTTTTTTTTACCGTGAGGAAAGAAACTTCAAAAAACTTTAGGACTGGAAGTTTATCTTAATTACTATGCAACTGAACAACCAAAATCTAAAAACTGGAAGCTAGTAGCTGAATGTGAGACTGATTTTGATATCTTTCTCTTAAAGAGAATCTATACACAAAATTGATGCCAGGTAGAAAAAGGATAGGCGTCCACAAACTGCTTAGTCAACTATATTTTAAAAAAACATTTGGAAAAAGGGCAAATAATGCCAATTGCACCTTTGCCCTCATATAGATCCAATTTTGTTTTTCAGTTGAGGATAAAGTTTTTAGTACTTAGTACTTTAGTGCTTTAGTACCCTCGCTCAAGAAACCCCACCTAACATATAAGCAAGTAATTTTTCAGTTTGACGTAAGATAGCTAGAAACCTCTCTTCTAAAAATAGAGTAAGGGATAGAAAGAAAATCGAACATGTAGACATGATGGTTTTTAAGATTGTGTTGAGACCACCTCCGAAATCTGGTTCCCTGACTACAAAACACCTAAGCAAGTTCTTTTTCTTCTAGTCCTTGGCACATTCAGAGTGACCAGCCACACGTTGCTATCACTCTCACACAAACCTAACAAATTCTATGTATGACTAATCTCTGTTAACCTTGATTTGCTAGATAATTTCTTACTTGTATGTAAAAGAACAACAATCTACCTTTTGAAAAAATAACTCTCATCATTTTGCCCAGTAGACCAAGTTCCAGAATGAAAGCAAGTTCTCTCTTCAGATTTTACATTGAAAAGATAAATTTATTTTACTCTAACTGCTGAACCTTTTTTGCGCTAGACATGTAATTGCATTAGTGTTCTACATGTTGGAACATGATTTTATTTGATACTGTTTAACTGAAAATTTTCTCAAGAAAGTTTCTTAATTTTCTTTAAATATTCTAGAAAAGCATAGAAGAGTTTGAACTCAAATAAATATAAAGTGTATTTATGATTTGAAGCTTAACCAGTGCAAAGTATGTATCTGGCTATTGCGTTCTACGACCACAATCTATTCATCTGTGTTACATGAAAGATTAATGAAAGGAATAATTTAATCATTTTTCTCTAATCCTGACCACAGTTCTACAAGATAAGTACTTCACTCTTATTTTACTGTGAGGACCTGGAAGCTTAGTTGGATGGAGTGGTTTGCCCAAGGTCACAATAATAGAAGTAGGCAGAGCCCAGATCAAATGAAATCCAGGCCTTTCCAGCTCCTAAAATGTGTTCTTTGGAGGCTACGAGACTGCTGGCCTGAGAGAAGTCAGTCAATTCCCCTTAATAATGACTCATTAGAACCAGTCTTCAGAGCTCAAAGAGGTTCTTCTCTAAAACTAAGCTTGAAAGAGCCCCACAGGATTGACCCAAGGAAGCCCTCTGCATTTAGGAAAAGCTCAAAACCAGGCAGACATTGTGTGGGGCAATTTCCTAAAACGTCCTTTTCCAAGTGTTTGGACATAACAATCACAAGAGAACTTTTAAAGCCAAGTAACACTTGCACGTGTAAGTCCACCTTTGTTTATTCTTCTTTACTAGTCTAACGAGATTGCAAAGAGAAAAGGTACCAAGTAGAAAAATGTAATTTAAAACAGAGATCATCAACTTACAGCCTGTGATCTGAAATCAGGCCACTGGTTTTGCTCCACTCACACAAAGATTTTAATTTTTTAAAATTAGTTTCAATGCTTTAAAAATGGGATCTTTTTCCATAAAATTTCAGATTTCTGGCTCCTCTGATGAATTTTGGAAATCTGGCCACCCTGTACCCATATTCTAGCAATTGGCTTGAGCGGAATGGACATTGCCCAAGCATAGGGAGGCCACAAACTTGTCCAGCTGGCCACCACTTCCTCCCTTCCCACCCTCCTCTCAATAGTATGTTCAATTACGTTACTCACATGGACCCCACAGGCATTTTCATTCGTGAACAGTGGCCTAAATCATTTATGGGTTCCTTTGAGAAGTGGTACAGCCTTGATTTTGCACAGGCTCCTTGCCCAGCTTTTCTTGCTTCAACACCATGCTTCTTCTCCATGAAGCTGGGGAAAGCTCATGAAAGAGAAAGAAGTTGTAACAGGGAAGTAAAACCTGGCTTTGAGTAATTCATGCTTCTTTTCAAACAAGCTGAGCTGCCATTACTCTCTCAATTCCAATTTTCTCGTGTAGAGGCTGAAACTAAGAAGGTTGGTTTGATTCCAAAACAGCAAAGAATTTCTCAATAGGCACCATCCCGCCCAGTAGGAGCAGCAGGCAGGTAAAGTAACCTGCCAATTCTCAGCGCCTCTTTGGAGTCGCTCAGGGAGGACCTGGGGGTAAAATAAGAAACAAATGGGGAAAGATTCTATTCAGAAAGAGATTCCCTGGTTGTGTCCCTCCCGTTTCCTCTGTTTGCATTCTTACAGCCCCCCATGACTTTCCCACTCATCCAGAGTTTTGAAACGGAGGGGAACACTCAGAAACAATTGGCATGTGATTTCAAGTCATTACCTGCCTGCCACTCTAATTGCAAGCCATTACCTGCCAGCAGCACACAGTTTTGTGTGGTTTATGAGACACAGGGAGGGTCTACTTAACTAGAAGGATCATTTTTCTCAGGCTAAGCAATGCCAGCATTGGCAGCCGTGTACCTAACAGTGTTACGTAATATTCAGCTGGCACACGTTCTGTAAGGATCATCCTTGAAGATGGGCACACGTGTATCTTGCATGGAAAAGGCCAAAGGGATATCCATCGTTTTCTGTCATTCATCACCATTTGCCTCAAATTTCTTTCTTTCTTTTTTATTTATTTATTTTTTTTTTTTTGAGGAAGATTAGCCCTGAGCTAACTACTGCCAGTCCTTCTCTTTTTGCTGAGGAAGACTGCCCCTGAGCTAACATCCATGACCATCTTCCTCTACTTTATACGTGGGATGCCTGCCACAGCACGGCGTGCCAAGCAGTGCCATGTCTCCACCCAGGATCCGAACCTGCGAACCCCAGGCTGCTGAGAGGCAGAATGTGCACCAAATTTCACATTGTTATGTACTAAGGGAAAAAAACCCACAAATCCCATTTCACAGTTTTTCCTACTGTAACGTCTCTTTGAAAACATACAAAATACAGAGTGAATATAACTCTAATACTTTAAAAGTGCATTTATAATAAATGAGGTTTTAGATTGCCGTCTATTATTACCTATCAATAAGATAAAGTTCTATTACCATCTTAATTGCCACTTCCAGAATGGGTGTTGCTAATGTCTGTAAATTATGCACATCTCTATTAAATGAAAGTCCACCAAAAATTGTCATTTTTAATCCATACTGTATTTATTTGTGACACAACGGATGATTAAAAATCTTAATGCTTTCCAGTTTCTTTTTAAATTGCAAAGAGCCCAGGTCTGCCACTTTCATTTTTAAGTTTAATTTTATTTTATTCTTCTCCAATCTTGGCTTAAGAAACACAGGAATTTACCAGCTTTTTACTGACGTAGTTAAAAATCCCATTATTTTACTCTTCTGTACCTCGGCAATGAACACATGACATACCAGGTATGTCACACATTGTGTTTGGCATGAACTTTGAGGATAATTTACAGGATTTTCCAAAATGACACTTCTTTTTTATTCAGCAGATAGAACATAAAGACAGAACCCTTTTCTGACTGCAAATATAGCAATTATACCAAGTTATGCTTTGACACTGTTACCACAGGCAAGTGGCCAAAGAGCATCCACAATCAAAATATCTAAGCAAGTTAACAAGCTCCCTTTACTCTCTACAGAGCGGGAGAAGAAAGGGAATCCAACCCCTGAGAGATGTTAAAATGAAGGAGAAAAAAGGCTGTTGGTGTTTGTTAAAGAAAATGGTGTCAGTGTCTTGGGCTGATCAAGGTGTAGGATCTGAGGCCCTGACAGATGCCCAGGCCTACATTTGACAGGAAGCCTTTTTCCAGGTCAGATCTGCTTGATGATCTCAACTAATGAATGGCTCTGGTCCGCCAGCCCTGGCGTTGGAACTCCACCTTGCTTTCGGGCTTTGGTCATCCTGGTCTGCCCTCCCTCTGGCCTCCCCTCTCCCTCACCCCTTGCAAGGCTGCATTTTCCCTCCTCTTTTTTCAGCTCCATTTTATAAAATATCACCACATTTACCTCACAAAAGACATCGAAACTAATTAAGTAAACTCCAAAGAACTATTACAAATCATTTTGCTTCAGCCAGAGATATCAGCTTTAATTAGGTGATCATTGTTGATGGGGTACAAAAACAAGAGCTATCTCCTGTTTGAAAAGGTTCAGGCCCTATAGAGACCCAGCCTTCCCACTATGACACAAATAATAATTGAGCATTTCTTTAAAAAAAAAAAAAGACAGGCATGAAAAGAGTTTTCTGTTAGAGACAAAAGCTTTCAACTAAGGTTTGTTTTCTCTTTTTGCCAGGTGATTTAAAAACAAAAAGAAACCCCACACCATCTACAAAGAAATTGCTAGAACCTGCATTGATATTACCATGGCACAGAATATAAAGTGGTTCTAACAAGCATAATTTTTGCAAGTGATTAATCAAAATCTATTTAGTCAGTCATCTTCAATGATTATCAACAGACTTGCTTAATAGTACAATGCAAAGAGTTTAATTTTCCCCAGGTTACCCATCAGATAACAGCGTTTCTTCAGCATATGAAACAAAAGGTTCAAGTTTAAAGTTAATACAGTAGTTAGGCAATCTGAATTGTAGTGTGGTAGATTTCCTGTTCATAAGGAAAGTGGAAGAAAAACTATGGACTCGAGTTGGCCCCACTTCAAGCACAGCATTGTGGATTAAAGCAAGCCCTGTTAATGTCATGCACTAGGAACGCATTATTTTGATATATTGGCAATAAATAATATAGGATGGGGTAATTATTTTTGAATCAATCTTTATCATGAATTAGTTGTCAAATTCCAATATACAGATATATCGGATCTTAAAAGAAGATGGTATTCTTTTCAAAGAAAAATAGTTTTCTCTTATTAAAATATTTATTGAATTAGAAGTTGAAAACGTGATGCCGTTTTTTTATTTTCATACTACAGACTTATGACAGCCAGACTTCTGATGACAGTGAAAATTTGTATAATTGTCTCCGTAACTTTTAGTCCTACACACACGCACACAAAAATACACACATCTAGAGATTATGAAGGAAAACAAATACATATTGGTCTCCACATGATACACTTTGGATCTCTTTTGTTTGTTCTGATGTTTGTGGTGTTGAGCAGCTCTGAATAATGGCTCTTTTATATGCTGCTGTTAAACAATTTTCCTGGAATTTTTATCAAACAAATGCATATAACTTTATATGACGAAATAGCCTTACAGCAAGTCTGCAACAGTCATACAAGTTAGCAAAAATGCCAATGCAATATTTCCCGAGTTTAAGTACACCTCGAAATTCCTTTCTTTGGCTCTTAAAATGTTGAAAGGAAAATAATTTTCTACGTTGGCATTTAAATGGTATCGTTCCGTGTGAAAAGAGTTACTGAGACATTTGTTGGAAGTCAACAAAAATAATTTGGACATATTTTGAACTTATTTTATCTGACTCCTCGACATTTAATTTGGTGTGAAAAACAGCAACGGTAGAAAACAGATGTTAAGGGGCCAAGCGTACAGCAGAGGTCAAAACAAACATAAAACACAGCTTCCATTTCTAAAAGAGGGGAAAAAAAAATGATTCCTCCAGCAACAGGTTCTATGTTAAACCTGCGTTTTTATTGTTCTGCTTGGGATATCTGTAGGCTGCACAATGCAATGCTGTCTGCCGTGGAGCAATACCTCTCAGCACTGGTAATTTAAGACTTTCTTCTCTGTAATACACTGAACCATCATAACCTGTCTCTTCCCATTTAGTTTAACCTACAACCACCACATACTGATTTGGCTGTGTGTGGCTTTTTCTATTGCCATTTATTACTCTGCTCGACTCCTGAAATTCTGTTTGCAATTTAAGGCCACAAATTAGAAGCGTAAGTCATCTGTTTCCTATAATCCCCCTGTCAGGACTGGAATCGCATTTGGAGCTCAGCACTGAGTCTGGGCCTGGGCCCTTACAGACTTTCTGATTGGCTGGACTCTCTAAAAGCTGCAGTGGAATAAATAAAATGCTCTGGAAAATAGCGCTTTTTACCAAAAAAGAGACAGAGAAAGAGATGAAAGAAAAGAAATCGGGTTTCAAAGATTTTCTTCTCCCTTACATAATTATCAAATCAGTTGTTACAATGGTAGGTTGTCCCCCCCCCACCCCCCAATAAATAGCAGAGCTGAATATTACTTCTTTAAGGACAAAATGCTAAGTATTTAAGACTCCATGTGGGAGAAAAGTGTAATCCTTCTTCAATCAGCTATGTATTTTTGCTGTGTGTGGAATATGTTTTATAAGTCCTGCCATGTTTCTTACAAAACATTTTTTTATATTGCAAATGTACTAATTAGCTGGGTATTTTTTAATAGTCATAGATCTTTTGCTGACCTAAAAATCTATGAAGTCCTAATCTGCTCATTCTACCAGGCTTTCCCTTTTAAAATATTTTGGCAAATTTCACTTAGTGAACTTTTCACTTAGTGGATTTTACAGAAAGATTTCAAGAAATCAAATACAAAATCAATTTATCTTTTTAAAAGACATTTATTCTCTTAATAACATAAGAATTTCAAAATCTGGGAATATGATTGTTTCTTCTTTCCTTGTTTCCTCTGTTCATTTTAATAGGTTTCCCACTATCCCTGCTGTGGCTTTACACTCTTAGCATTTCATATTTTAAAATATTTCCATGTTCTTTCCATTATGCTTTAAGTGTACAACATAGTAGATTACATATTAAAGACAGTAAGATACAAAATATACATGGAGAGAAATAGAGAATAAACACATCTAAAAACATATTCTGCGTTCTCAGTGCAATTGTGAACTGCCATTGGGCTTTACAAAATCATTAGTTAACCCGGATAAAATCCAACAGACTGACTCATGTTTATTAATATACTTATACTGGTTCTACCTGGGCCAAAAGGTTGGAAATAAACGGACCGATATTAGCTGAAGTGCCCCAAAGCAGAGTTTGTATTTCAAAAGAAAACAAAGTTCAGTGTGGAAAATTATATATGTGATGCAAGCTACATTTTAGCAAAATTTTTTTTTAAAAATTAAGTTAAAAAAATAATAGTGATGTTTAGAGACAAACGATTTTAAGAAAAAATAAAAGAATTTAAAGAAAAACAAAGGAATCATAATATTAAATCATTTTAAAGTTATGGGGTTATTTACAATACCACCTCTGGAAATGTTTTGTACTTCTGTAGCTTAAATTTGGTTCCTTTTTTTTTTTTTTAACATCAATTTTTGTAGGCTGTTGGTCTATGGTGTGGCCTGTAATCTCTGGTTGTTTAAAAGAAACAAAGGAGGAATACTCGCCAAGACGTTGAGGTTTCAAAACAAAACAAAACAAATAGCTACTGTACATGCGCACTCTGATTATTTTCTAGATTTTTTTCAACTATACTTTCTGTGTCGCGGATTTATTTAATAAACAAATGCATCTTCTGGGCCCGGAATACACAAATGCATGCTACTGTTAATTCATTTACAGAATGCGCTGTGATGGCCCCTGAGCAAAAGAGCAATCTTGTTATAATGAATGTGTACTATTCTTAATAAGCACACTGTAGCAACGACCCGCACTGCACACAAAAGCACACCCAAACCATTTGGTTTGTTCCCAGAGCTCGGACACCAGCACCACTATTAAATAGCTGTGCGCTGGGAGAGCAATCCAGTATTGGCATGCAAATGAGCGCACGAAGAGGCCAGATGCTGCTCTTTAGAAAGGGAAAGTGCCTCCGCTCAAATTTGGGGGGGAGAGAGAACCTGTGAATGTTACAGGCGTTGGGCAGCTCCGAGACTGTGCTCCATTATATTTCTGACAGGGGTGGAACTGCCGGTGGGATAAACCTGGGAAAGACGAATAGAACAGAACTTTTTGAAAACACGTGAGCATTCAGGCACTCCATATTTCCGTGGGTCCGCTAGAGGTTGCCCACCACGTTTTGGGGTTTTTTTTCCCCCTGTGCTTTTTAAGTTGAAGATATCATTATCCATAGGGAGTCAATGATTCTCAAAACCTTTATCATTTCCAATAATGTATTAGATTATTGAAAAGAACGTGGATTTTTTTCCCCCCAAACTAGCTCATCATGCATCATATCCATCTGTGTTTGGTGATTTTTTTATTTTGTGGTAGGCATATGACCCATTAGTTGCTTGCTTTATCTTGTCATAACATTTGACTGCCTGGGCATGGAGTAGGAGAGGCGGCCAGTACTCAAGAGACTGAAACTGGCCTTGCAACAACTTTGGTAGCCTGTATTCCAACCAGAATCAGAACATTGCTTTTTCTCTTGGCTCATTTTTCATTTCCTTTTCTTCTCAATGCTTAGGGAGTCATTGATTTATCTGATTTCTTGAAGATAGTTGGAGATGATAGGGATTGAAGTCATGGGTATGTGTTTTGAGAAAAGGAGTAATAAAAAAGAAACAGGAACGCCCATACATGGTAAAATTCACAAGGGAAGATAACAGGATGCCTCTGACAGAGCTAATTAAAATATATGTGTACTATGTCCCTTTTCTAATAATGGCATTGGAGACAGGACCTTCCCCTACCCTCATTATTAATCGTGTAATAACAATTTTACCATATATCTTATTCCTATAGACATTTATTGAATTCCTGCTATAGGCTGGATAGAGCACAAAGCTCTAAGAAGAGCTGTATGTCATGGGAAATAAAATGGCTCATGGAAGTGACCAAATGTACACACTAAATCTCCTGATCATGGGTTGTTAATATAAACCTCACAATAAGTAAATCTTCGATACTGACTTCAGTAAGAATAGAAATTGATATGAATATATCTAGTAGGATTATGTCCATTTTTTTCTTTGTTGATCTCAGCAGTGTCTCTAAATATCTGAGCAACCTTTTCCCACCAATCAATGGGTCCAATTTACCCATACATTTAAAAAATTTTCATTGAGCACTGTATTAGTTTCCTAAGGCTGCTGTAGCAATGTATCACAAATTGAGTGGCTTAAAACAACAGAAATGTATTCTCTCACAGTTCTGGAACCTAGAGGGAAAATCAATGTGTGGGCAGGGCCGTACTCCCTCTGACACCTCTGGGAGAAGATGCTTCCTTGTTGCTTCCAGCTTCTAAGAACCCCAGGCATTCCTTGGCATGTGGCAGCACAACTCCAGTCTTTGCCTCTGTCTTTACATGGCCATCTTCACTCTGTGTCTGTGTCTCTTCTCCTCTTTTTGTAAAGACACCAGTCATATTGGATTATGGTCCACCCTAATTCAGTATGACCTCATCTTAACTAATTACATCTACAAAGACCCTATTTCCAAATAAAGTAACACTCACAGGTGGGAGTGTTAGGGACTAAGAGTTCAACATCTTTTGGGGGAACACAATCCAACCTGGAACAAGCACTTACTAGGTACCAGGCACTTGTACTTGGGAATTTTATCATTTTTATCATGGGAAAATCCTGTGAAATCTGTTATGGAATTCACTATATAAACGTTGTTGCAGATATTCTTATTTCATCATACAGAGCCTCCTTATGAGAACTCGGGAGAAAATGCTCTCAAGACTCAGCATGAGGAATCATTGAGTTTCTTCAAATTGTCTTTTTAAATATTTTAGATGCTACCAGTCACGTAACTGATCATATTTCTCTCTGTCTCTGAATTGGCTGCCAGCAAGTTCAAAATCAAATTTGGACCCACCACAAATAAGTATATAATAACCTTACCAATGTATTTTATATAGTGAACTTTATTCCAGTTCTGTCTTACTTCTCTACATTTTATTTCCTTTTGCCATTTCCGTGTTTTTTATCTTGTCAATATATTATTGTAAATGGTGTTAAATGACTAATTCTGGAGTAAAGCAAGCTTCAAATAAATTTTAAAACTAATTAGGATAAACTCAAACATTTTATATATAAACATTTATAGAACAAACTCAAACATGTTTATTTCCTAAAACAAAAATAACTTAAAATACATTCCAAATGCCAACTCAGTTCTTCTCAATTACTGGGAATAATCAAATATTAATGATATGACATGGGACATTTATAAGCTACATTGAATCCTCATGTAGTACTGAAGCTTGAGGGAAATCTAGAAGTGATGAAGTTTCTGAAAACTCCTATACACCCTAAAATGAATGAAAAAAAGAAATCCGAGGAATTAACATGATCACTTGCTTCAGATATCCAAAGGCTATCAAACAGCAGAGGGAACAGACGTTGTATTCTCAGAGTAAAGATTAGTATCAATTGGTATAGAATATTACAGACAAACAGAAATAGTAGAAGGAATAACCCAAGATGATCAGCACTAGGAAAGGACATCCCATTCGTAACTCTCCATTATTAGAGATGTTCAAGCTACAGCATTTCATGAGTCAAAGATCTGGAATATTGAATCTCAGCATTTGATAAGCAGTTGGCTCAGAAAACCACTTTTCCTTCCATCTGACTACAAAATTCTAAGATCAATGATTCCATAGATGGTTTCTTTTTAATATAAATGCTGCCATTATTTTATTATAATTGGATCCATTTAAACAGTTGCAAGATACATAAAAGTTTCATGTTTAGAAAAGAAATGGACATTATAATGGGCCTAAAATCTAGGCACCAGTGGTACACTAAAACTTCCTTTCCACAATCTTACCGAATAACAAAACCTAGAATTTTGATAAGCAGGCCATATTTCATCTTATTCATTTTAAAAAATAAGCAACTGAAATTTAACAAGATAAAATTATTGGCCCTATGACATGCAGCAAGTCTAGAGCATAACCAGAATTAGAAGTTACCAGTCCTCAGACTGCAATTGGAGATGCAGTCATACTACCCTCCAAAGAATCAGAAAATCACAGCAACCATTACCCAACCACTCGATTCAAGCCACATGTGTCTTCTCCTTAGGCATTCTCCAGACATCTAGTTTCTGAATCCCGTCACTGAAGGGCATAGGGTGATCCTGTGGCTGTTTGGGTGACGATTACAAATGTGATTCCAGAGTCTCATAACTTTCAGACCACATCCATGCACCTTGGCCCTTGTCATGACTAAACTTTTCTCCTACTCACACACTACTGAGCCAAATTTCCATATGGCAGAATGGCAGGATTTCCCCCAGTCTTCTCCCTATAAACATGTCTGCTGTGCCGTGCTGCCCTTTGATTCCTGAGTTTTCTTTCAAATGCTTGTGCACTCAGTTTAATAGATGAGATCATTATTCCTTACTCCCTTTCCTTGATGGATGACAGACTATTGCAACAAAAACTGACTAGTCCCTCCATGTTATTTCTGTCTTTACCAGTGATGTGCTCTGTAACTTTACCCAAGTCACTCACCCTTTCTCTGGACAGGATCCTTCCATGGTAAACTTGAGGTTGTTAGTTTCACCAGATTATATTCAGGAAACACTGAAGTCTATGCTTGACAGTTCTTATAGACAAGGGAAAGTATTATCATTATTGTTGTTGTTGTTTATGACTAACACAGCTGCAGAACTTGAAGATTTAAGACCTCCCCATGGATTTTACTGTGGCCTCCAGAACCTGAGATTTAATTTTAAAAGAATTAAATTTCCAGTCTGCTTTACAGGGGTGACTGTGAGAATGCATGCTGACAGACTGTTGTCTTCAGAGGCAAAATCCAGACACACTAAGACAATGCCACAGCTTGAACAGGGGGTGACCCTTTCCCATTCATCTTAATGGAGTGTTAAACTTGAAGCCTAATTAGGTCCACTTAAATGCCAGCATTATTATACTTTTCTCTGCTTATCTTCATACCAGAAACAATCAACTAATGCACTCATTTAATCTGAGTGCGTGCAACGATCACATCCAGACACCCTGTCATTTTGATAGCCTGCTTTGCAGTCATAAAAGTACAAGTTTTAAACTTGCACTTTTGTTGTTTTTAATTATCCACATAATTAGATTACTTTCTATTACCTTGAAATTTTAGAGGTGAGACTGTATGCACACATCTATGATGTTTGTAAGGTAGTGGGGCATGATCACTATTCCCATAACGAGAGGCTGGTATCAAACCGCTCCCAGGATAACAAACTAAGAAGATGTGTTAAATGAAAGATCCCATTCCTGCCCCTCCGAGAAAGCTCGCAGCTTTATAGTTGATCCCTTGCCTATGTGCCTGAACTTGCCACATACCCTTTCTGACTCATCATTGTTGCCTGGACTCCATTTTAATTTTTAATTCCTACAATGAACCTCAGAAGAAACAGAATTAAAAATATATAAATCCACACTTGCCTATTTTCTACCTAGGCAGAGCTAGATCTAAGCCCTCAATTCAAAGTCTTTGGCTACCTTATAAAATATCTTGTAAAAGTGTATGTATTTACTCATGGCTACAAGGAGATTAGTCTGTTTTTCTTTAATGGTCTCTGTGCCAAGATGGCATACAAGAAAAATTTTGGAAGTTCGTCATCCAGGCTTGTGCGTAATGACAGTGTGGGCGTCTTCGAGATGGGACAAATTTTTCACCCTTCTGCCTACACACTCTTCCACGTAAGGCCATTCCTTTCGTACCTCAGCCATCTGAATGTCAAACACGAGACTCAAAACATTTTCCAAAGGTGTTTGTAATAGACCTTGCTGATGCCCACCTTGGTTTTCCGACCCTTCCTGGACACACAGAAGACTACGTTTCTAAGCCCCTTTTGCAGTTGAGTGGGACAATGACTAATTCTAGCCAATGGATTTGGAGACGGAGGTCACTTTGGGGAGGAAATACTTAAGAGGCAATGCATAATTCTTAACACTCTCTTTCTCTGCTTAGAGAAACCCTGAAGCCCCATGTTGAGAAAATTGCTGTGAGATAGAAGTGGCCTGGAATGTTTGGTCCCCACGTGGAGAACCCCTGGAGAGATGCCTAGGCCAGCAGAAGGTTTGCATGACTAAAAATAGCACTATTCTGGTTAACCATGGAGATTTTGGTGTTGTTTGTTGCTACAACATTCCCTAGCCTATCTGGTCTGAAACAATGTCTCAGAATTAATTTCCAAGCCAAACCTCACTAGATGAACACTCATATATAATTGTCATCACTGCCTTCTTCCAGCTTCAAATACAAAAGAGTAAACAAATGAAGATGCGTAAGTCACTCCAGACAGTCCACCAATGTCTGATTTCATTCCTCACCATGGATTCCCTTGTGTCTTCTACTTTGGTCTTGAAAGAAGTGAATTAAGTCACATCACAGGCTGTTCTTTTCCACCAAGAGGGATATTTGGAAGACAATGGTTGCTCACAATACTCAGGGCGTTTTCCAGAGACAGAGACTTAACATCCAAAGCCAGGGCAGAGTCAACGAGGGTTGGGAAAAAAAATCCCTAGGTAAAACCCTAAAATTCAGGTTTGCATTATCCAAGCAGACACTAGGGCAAATGTTCGTTAGCTAGCGACAGCAACAGGGCACTATCCAGAGAGCCACTGAAGAGGACTGGACAAACAAAAGTTGTTCATAATCTTTAAAAGGGGGCTTTTGTTAATAAAAATATCAAATTATATCTGAAGTGAGCTAGGCAGTATTTTTAGTGAGCCTTTTAGATGATACTTGCCAACATCCAAACTTTTAAAACAGTTGCTCTGACAACTTTGAAAGGCAAAGAACTAATTTTTACTTTGACAAGAATGTGTTTATTGTGTTTACATTAAATCTGGTCACATGGTCCTAAATGGTTTCTGACTTCGGAACGAGCTTGTTTCCTACTTACAGACTCAGTTATGCAAATTCTCTAGTCGATCCATAGATACTAATGAGCTCCAGCAGGGACTTAAGAAGGAAAGTGAGCCTTAGGGAGCCCTAGTAAAGAACGGAGTGAAAGAGTGAGATGGAGATGAAGGGGGAAGCTACCGCTCCCACTGGTGAGGAATGAGCAGGCCACATGGTTAGGAGCCCTGTGAGTTGACTAACAGGAAGGATCTGCTTGGCTGGCACAGAAGCTTGCAAGCCAGGGAGACCATGCGCACAGTGGAAGGTGTACTCACCTCAGAGTCTTTTGGGGTTGGGAAAGCAATTCTCCAATTTACTAGCTCTGTGACTTTAGACAAAGTCTTCCCATCAACAAAATAGGGATAAAAATATCCACCTCATAGAGTTAGTGTGAGGATTAAATTTTTAATAAGACCATGCATGTAATGTTCCCAGAACACTGACCATACATAGTATGTTTTCAGTTAATATTAACTGTTACTAGATTTGCATACTATGTGAATGTAACTTTGTTAATAAAACCATATGTACACAGCAAACAAAAGCAACAGTATTACAGGGGAGTCCCTTCAATGACTGTGCCTCCCTGAGTGAGAAGGGAAGCTCAATCAGACATTTCTTCAGCCGATCTCAATTCCTAAGTAGCTCTCATAGTGTGAGAATTTCCCAGGGACGTATGAGAGATACAATGGAATTTTTAGGATAACTTTTGCCTGAAATTTCATTTGGAATTTTGCTCCTAAAAACTGCACAAGATACAACTCTACTGTATTAATACAGTAAAGAATCCTTATTTTGCAGTTTATGAAGAATCACGCCCAGTTTTGCTAAGCATAATTGGTGTTTGTTCCCTCTTCCACCATGGTGTTGCAAAGAATATAGCACTGGGGTCAGCAGACCTGGGTGCAAATTTCAGCTTCACCATTTACTAGTTCTGGCACTAAAACAAGTCCTGGACCTCTTTGAACTTCCATTTTCCCATCAGTAAAATTAGGATAACCTCAAAGGAATGTGGTAATAATGAAATCAAATAATACATGCAATGTGCCTAGCCCATAAAACTCTATAATTCTAATACAGAGTTGTCAGAGTATTGTATTATTTCTGTGCATCTCTCTCTCACTAGATTATGAGTCTCTTGAAGGCAATGGCTAGGATCTGATATACTTTGTACTGCAAGTATCTGGAAGGACAGAGAGGAATTTGGCTATGACAGAAGGAGAAATCAAGAGTGATCATTGGTTTCTGAGCACAAATGAACAAAGTATGAATGAACAAAACAATATTATCTCCTAGAAGCTTGAAAAAGTCATCTGTCAACACTGTCTCTCACTCACACATCTCAAATTCTCTCCTCTGTGTACTCTAAAAGTAATCCATTCCCACCATTTTGATACTGCTCTGGCCAAAGTCACTACTGATCTTCATATGCCAAATCCAATGCTCTTTTCTCTGTTCTCTTGCTCATCCTCTCAGCACGGTGACTGCTCTCTTTTTCTTGAAACACTTTCTTCTCTTGGCTTCCACGACACCACACTTTCATAGCTTTCCTCTGTTCAGTCTCTTTCACTGATCCTTTGTCAATAGGTTTCTAATCTTTGTAGTGCCCTGCTCATTCCTAGCCTTCTTCTCTATCTACACCCTCTCATTAGTGAGCTCATCCATTCCTTCACTGGCTAGCGAGCATCATCCAAATGCTAATGAATCACAGATCTTTATCTCATGCCTTGACTATCCCCAGAAATCCAGACTCATAACCAACTGTTACTTGAAGGCTGCATTTGCATGTCAAATAAATGTTTCAAAATTCACATGAGTAAAAGAGAAATTTTGATTCCCTCCCCCCACCCTAACGGACTCCTGCCTCAGGGTTCTCCATCTGGATAAGTAGCACTATTCTCCCTGGAGATCAAGATGATAGTCTAGCACAGGGCTTCTCAAACTTTAATGTGTATATGGATCACCTGGGGGTCTTCTAATTCAGTAGGTCTGAATTATAGCATATGACTCTGCATTTGTCACAAGCTCCAAATGATGGGATGCTGCTGATCCTTTAATCACATTATTGAATAGCAAGGACCTCGGAAATAATTCTTGGTGCCTCTGTTTCCCTGGTGAATATCCCTACACACATATTCAAAGAATCAGCAATGCTTATTGAAACCATATTTCTCCAGAATCTGTCTATTTTCCAACTCACAACACCTGGTCAGTGCCACCATCTTCTTTCCCCGGTACTACTGTCATAGATTCCCAACTAGTCCCCTGCTTCTACTTTGTCCACTGTCTTCAGGATGTTTTGACCACTGCAGCTTTATAACACCAGTAACATCAGATTACTACTAGCCAATGGCTTCTTCTATCACACTTATGATTAAATCTCGTCAATGACTCTCGAGTAGCCCCTGCCTGTCCTTCAGCCTCATTTGGTATCACTCACTCTCTGACCCACCATGCTCCAGCCACGCTGATCTTTCATTTCTTGAACTTATCAAGCTCACTCCCACCTTGACTTTTGCACTAACTGCTCCCTCTGCTTGGGGAAGGTTCATCACCCTTGGTCTTTCACATATCTGGCTCTTTCTTGTTATTCAAATCACAGCTTATATATCATCTCAGAATGCCCTTCCTCAACCACCCAATCCAAAATAGTCACTCTGTAACCTGTCGCTTAATATCAAATCACTGTTTTATTTCTCTGCATTTCACTTATTGCTATGTGATATTTTTCTGGATTATTTGTTTATTTGCTCACGTTCTGTTTCTCTTTCTTCCTCTCTCTGTCCATCTCTCTCTCTCTCTCTTTTTCCCTCTTCCTCCTTCTCTCCCTCCCTCTTATCCCACCCACACTAAGAGATAAGCCCCAGGAAAGCAGAACCACGTCTATCTTGTTACCAGTTGTGATCCCTGCATCTAGGTCAATGCCCAGCATGGAGTAGGCACTCAGCAGCTACTTGATATATGATTGGATGAGTAAATGATTGAATAAAAATTTCCAGAGTCCATTGCAGACTGAGAGGGAATACACAGCTGCCTGGCATTTGGGCCTTCGACTTTATCCTGCAGTATCCTCCTTAACTCCTTCCCTGAGTCTACCCAACTCCATATGATACACTTAAAAGTGAAGATGAGCATCTGGGGGTGAGTCATCATCATTTTTGTCATTAAAGGACCTTGTATTTCACAGTCTCTGCCACAAGCACTAGAATTTATCTCATTTCAAAATGAACAAGCCAGTTTCTCAAGTAAAGAGTAGCCCCTCTGAGCATGGACTTAATTTTCATGACTCTCCACCGAGCACTTTCAAAAGCCCTACTCGACTCAGTGCCCATTTATTATTTGGGGAGGTGGAGAAGCAGGGAGGGAACTCACTCATCGTGAGTTGAATATGTAGCTTGGTTGGATTATTATAAAACACGTGTGGAAATAGGGTAGTTTCAGTGGGTCACAAAGTGTGGGCCCCTGGCCAGCATTACCTGCAGCACCAGGGATCTTGTTAAAAATGCAAACTCTTAGGTTCTGCCCTTGACCTTCTGAACAGAAACTCTTGGGATAGGGCCAAGCAATTTGTGTTTCAAGAGTTCTCCAGATGATTCTGATGCCTGCTACAATTTGAGAACCACCGATTTAAACCATCCACATATACCATCATGAGTTTGCATTGCTCAGGAAAGTTGGTGACCTCAAAAATGCTTAGTCTAGGCATTAAATAATGCCCAGAAGTATGACTCAGACCTGCCCAAGTTGGGTATTAGCAAGCAGATATTCTGGAACACTTTTGACTGACCTAGGTTTATCCAGGAAACAGGACTCAACCTAAGTCCTTCACTCAGCTTCCTTTTACTTTCTATATAATTCTCCTTTGTTCTCTCCAATTTAGCCAATACCGCTCCAGTAAGACCACTGGTTCTTGGTATCTGAGGAAAGAACTAACACCTGAGTCTTAAAGGAACCGTGATGGGTAGCCCTCCTACAAACACACACACACACACACACACACACACACACACACAGAGCACCTATTCAGTTGCTAAAAGAGATTCCAAGTGTGCAGTCATATCTGAACTATGATATGTATTTCACCCAGTTGTTCAATGAGCCAAATCTCAGCAACCTCAAGATGTATTCAATTCTAGCAGATAAGATATTCTTAGCTACACAACCACGGCATCTACCTGCTTTCAGTTTTGATCCTAGAAATATTTCTGTGTCAGCCATCATAGTTTCAAGATGAGAACTTGCAAAAGTTAGTGGTGAGTGAATTACTTAAAAAAAAAGTCAGTACTTGTGTGTGTGTCGATTCCCAGTGCTGGTGGCTAAAATCTATGGAATCACTGTGGATCTGTGTTTTATTTTTAAATTTAAAACAAAAGCAGATATTGTAGGTTGCTTTGAAGGTCATGGTTTCCATGGATTGCTCTGGTCATATGTAGAGACAAAAGCCCTTTTCCAAGGATGTTTGTTGATTCCTATTAAATTTTCCCAATTGTCAAAAAGAGAAAACATTAGTATTATGATTAGAGTCATAAATTGTGGGTAATGCTATCCCAGAAGGTTGAGATAAATAGAGTGTAGAGGATATTCCAGGAAACTTGAATAAACTACTTAATCACCACTTGGTTATATTTGGGGATTGTGCAATAAGATGTTCTAGAATGTCACTCATTCTTACATGGATTTTGTCTTTTTATCAATAATATTATGCTCCTCATGTTGCAAAAAACTAAAACTCAAGGAAACATTAATCCTGTTCCTCACTGTCAATATTATGAAAAGATTCTACTTTATTTTAAATATTGTCATTGTTTTAATAATCATTATGAACCTGTGAGGAGAATAGAACATAGATTATTCTCCACATTTGAAATATCAACATCTGAGAGTCTGAGATGTTAAGTGGCTTAATCGGGATCCCATAACTAATTTTTGCAGAACTGAAGTGAATTCCAGGTCTAGGACTCTAGTTTCTATTGTACAATACACACTTGACTACAATTCCCAGACAGCCTAGGAGGTGGAAGAGGAAATGTTTGTTCAATAATGTAATGTTGCTTTACTCTATCCTGAAAATGCATTTCTTTTAGCCTCATGACAAATGCTGTTTTAAAAACTATATTCACTGACTGATATGAGAAATCACCTTCTGAAGGCCCAGGCCCATCCCACATTTTGCAATGTTTCTTATCATGCTAATGTAAAATGTTAGAGGTAGCAACAGCAGGAAGGATAGAGAAGGACATTCATTACATGATGCAACAGCACATATTGATTTTTCTTTCCATTCTAAGAGACAGGTAATACAATTTCATTGCCTATTCAATATGAAAATAGGACTTAATGGAGTTATGGTTTATTATTTGGCCATTGTGTCAGACTTCCTTTCCAGCAATCTCTTCTCCATCTCAGACTCTACCCCAGGACACTAGGTAACCAGGAGCTAGATCTGCCCATTTAGGACCAAATGCCATTGGTCCTGCAGAACACGAGATGGAATACATGAAAGAAAATAATGAATGAGGGGCCACTCTTTACAAGATGGTCACCTACAGTAACTGTGGCTAAAGAACACTGGAGATACACGCCCACAGGGGCTGTCCCTCAATAGCACAAAAGAAAAGGCCGCATTGCCCCAGAAGATGTGGCTAACAGTCTGAAGGTCATGGCAATCTGAGAATTTATTAGTTGTGGCAGAATTTCTTCCAGGCAAGATGTAGTCTCAAAAAGCAGAAGGTGTTAGTTTTGTTCACTTTTTGGCTTATTTCCTTAAAACCCAGTTGCGAATGTTGTTGGGAGACAATTCTGCATAGGTCTCTCATTTTTGCATATCTTGCAAGCAGAAGCATTGACTTCTTTTGTTCCAGACTATCTGTGCAAGGATATTTGTACAGTGAACAGTCATGGAAGATAGAGCTAGCATCTCACTCTCGAGCAGAGAGCCAGCAAGCTGCTTCCCCAATGTGAAACTTTCAGGTTCTGTAGGCTCAGGATTCCTGTTCTGTAACACAACTTAACTGCATATGCAAGTGTCACCTAGTTCTCTTAGTGTCACTCAGTAAGAATGGAGGATTTAGGGTACCAAACATGCTGATGCTCATGCTGCTTGCTGAGTTGTAAATAATCAAATCCTTTATCTCTGACCTAAGTCTCTCTTGCTGACCTGGCCTTGAAATGACCAGATCAAAATAACAGTTATAAGAGTTGTGGTCATTCATGTTCAGTTTTTCTAGGTGAGTTTGCTAAATTACAGATTTGTGGTGTTGGTCACACTTCCCTGTGACAGAGATTAGTACTGGCTTTTACTGTTGATTTTCTTGTTGCCACCTTGTTGAGCTGGTCTTCAGTATCGTTGGGCTAAAGAACTTAAAAATTAATGAAAAAGTACCTACACCAAAACTTTGGTTCGATACTGAATAAATGCTAAGAAATTATCCAATAATCTACAGGTTTACCTATGCAGACAAATTATGTTAAAATAAATTTCGTACATAAATTTCTCTTACAGACCTCAACCTCCTATGCACATATATTTCTGGGAGTTCCCAAAAGATTTCTCTTGTATACTTCGTTCATTCGATATCTACCATGCTCTGCCATGTTCTGTCTCTAACTTACAATTCTTGCCAGCTTGACATTTAGCTTCTCCAGCTCTCTTGATGCAGAACAGTAGTTCTTCACTGGTGTTGGTCTTTATCCCACGAGACACAACAAACCCCACCAATATCCACAGTTCAAGTGCCAAGTCCTAGGAGCCAAGTTTCCTGGGGGGATCTTATACCATAGCGACCGCTGCTGCTTCTCACCCTGCACCCTAAGTGGCATAGCCCTTTCTGCTCTGGTGTTTGTGGAGGAAAGGAGATAGGTCTTTACCTATTGTGATACACTCAGTGCTAACTCAATGTTACTTGGGCAGCAAATTCCCTTCTAGACATATCCAGAACATTATTTAAATATAAACCACCGTATAGGATCTTTCCCCTACTCACCATCTTCAGTGGCTCATGGATCACTCTCATAATGTATAGAGCTTTCTTCTCTTAGGATCTGTTTTCTCTCAGATTTCTTGGACGCTCTTCACCAAGACTTTTGTGGAGCCAATCTCCCAGTAGACCAAATATACCTGAACCCCCAGGGGTAGACACACTAGAAAATACTTGCCCCAGGCATCTGCATGGCTCATTTCTTCCCTCCTCTCCCTCATGTTTGGCTTCAAAGTTGGAAGTCATCTGGTCAGGGAGGCTCTTCTGACTACCCATTTAAAAATGTTAACCTCCTCTCCCACCCCAAGCTGTCCTTTTCCCTGCCTTATTTCACTCTATTGCACTAATCCCTTCCAAATGTATTATAATGGATTTCT
This sequence comes from Equus przewalskii, assembly GCF_037783145.1. Taxonomy (NCBI): domain Eukaryota; kingdom Metazoa; phylum Chordata; class Mammalia; order Perissodactyla; family Equidae; genus Equus; species Equus przewalskii. Next base: position 27,112,494 of record NC_091847.1, on the reverse strand, counting down.
TGTGTTATTGTTTTCCCCCACCAAAATATAAGTTCCAAGAGGGCAAGAGTTTTCATCTGTTTGTCTCACTGATGTGCTTAGACTGGGGCCTAGCACCCAGTTGGTCCTCAATAAATATTTAAAGAATGAATGACTGAATCCTAGACACAGGCCACATGTGGGATGCACTTCTCTCACATAAATTCCACTGGCCATGTGCCATTAAACCTGACATCCAATAAATATACTTTGGCTGAAAAGATAACTGTGAATAATGAAGCAAAGAAGACATACCCCACATGAAGGGCCAAGTAGTTGGATAAATAATAATGACCCAGTCTCTCCTTCTGGTTGTCTTTCACCTGTGAAATGAGGGCAGAAAATACAAATACCTTTAGCCTGGTTTTTCTATTCTTTGTCATGATTAGCCATTTTTAAATCCATATAGTTCTTAGATTCAATACTATAATTATTTTAACCCTTGTCTTTCTCTGTTGCCACTTAAAATCCCTTCAGAAATGAATTATAACTGTTGAAACTTTAATGTGATTCAAGATACACAGTTACATGTCATAATAACTTAGGACAGATTTTGTGTGTGTGTGTGTTAACTATGGGGGAAATTAGTAAGAATGTGCCCATTTATCATGAAGGAATAACAGGTCAAAATGAGAAAGTCTGTATTTGGGATTCACAAATCTATGAAGCAATACTGATAGGCACGTAAGTTGTTACAAATTTTCTGGAAAGCACTTAGAATATATCAAATTACTTCAGAATATTCATATATTTGAATGTATTTATTAAACTTTTAAGTATGTATGTAGAAAGATGTTCATGGAAATGTTATTCATAATGAATAATATTTCAAGCAACCTATCTATTCAATAATAGAGAAATTGAAATATGTTACAGTCCTATTATTTTGTATAATAGAATATTATTCAGTCACTTAAAATTGTGTTTTTGAAGACCATCTAAAGAAACTGTTCTCACAACATAACAATGAAAACTAAAAGCTAAATACACATTATAATGTCCATTTCTTAAACAATAAATATATAATATATCCATAGGAAAAATTGGAATGAAATTTGTAAATATGTTAATAGTGATTACTTCTGTCGGTTCATCTGGGCTGCTGTAACAACATACCATAGACTGGGTGGCTTATAAATAAGAAAAACTTATTTCTCACAGTTCTGGAGGCTAGAAGTCTGAGACCAGGACGTTAGGATGGTAGGGTGAGGGCCTTCTTCTGCGTCACAGACTTACGGTATCCTCACAGGTTGGAAGAGGCTAGAGAGCTCTGGGGGCCTCTTGTGTGAGGGCACTGACCCCATTCATGAGGGCTCCATTCTCATGACCTAATCACCTCTCAAAGGCCCTACTTCCTAATACTATTGCATTAGGATTTCAACATAAATTTGAGGGGACGCAGACATTCAGACTATAGCTACTTCCAGTTGTGGACTTAGAAGTCATTTGATGGGTAACTCCTAATATACCCAACTATTTAGTTGGCATTGGCCACCATGTTCTTAACTGATGTTGATAATTGGACCAAACACCTTTGTGACAAAAGATTTTTAAACAGTGAAATACCTTTAGATGATGATGCAGAATAAATTGAATGTAGTCATAATAAGAGCTGGCATTTAGTGAACTCTGATTTGAGTCAGGTACTGTGCTAAATACTTCAATCCCTCTATGAAGTAGGTATCACTGTAATAGATTATAGATGAGGAACTGAGCTTTTTAGGAGATGAAATAACTATTTCAGTATCACATGGTCAGTCAGAGGCAGGGCAAGATTTGATCCAGAATGTTCTGATTCCAGAGCTTCTGCTTTGCAACACTATGCTCCATTAAAAACAGTTAACAATGACCCACCACAAGTGAGCTTGTAATTTGCTTTTGGTGGAGACAAGGATTATTTTCAGGTAGGTTAGCATTCCTGATGGTAATTACTATTCAGATGAGTACTATCTTTTAAGTCTTGGTCAGATCTTCACTGCCTCTCTAGGGTAAATACTTCCATTTCTTATTGCTGATTAAAAAAAAAATAGAATATTTTGGCTTAGACATTGACAATAAAATGGGAATATTTACAGTTTTAATCAATTGCAGTTAAGGCATAATCATAACATAAAGCCTTTTTTTCCCCAAGGGAAAAAAATTCCTTTCAGAAAAGACACTTTTTAAACTAAAACCAGTATAAAAAGTGAGGCCAGAAGACTCCAGTTGACTTCCAGATAAATGAAGAAAATGTTAGAACCACAGAAAAGTCAAATTGACCTTGGGGAAAAAAACTGGTAGTTTCACAGACTCTGCCTCTGAACAAATTGTTGGGAACTCTCTTTACACTTCTCCCAGACATGCAGGTAGAACAGGAGACACTGATTACTTTACTAAAACAATCTGCTTTTACACAAACCCACCTCAGGTCCAAACAAGTGTGAAGCTTATAAAACTGCCAGATCAAGAAAAGATGGTTTTTACCTGAGTAGAGAAACTAAGCAAACTGCGCAGAACATAACAAGTCCTTATAACCTAAGATATTCACTGTTTCATATTACCTAGAAGAAAATTCTAGGTCAAAAAGAGTCCCTAGAAAGAACTCCAAAATAGGCAAAATAAAGAGAGGGGGAGTTTTACAAATTGTGTTTAATACAGAAAGGGAACAAAATTAGGAGTTTTAGTCTAATTTTTAGGAAGGAATCATTTCGAGAAAAAATTCACTTAAAAGGAAGGTATAGAATTGTAAACGTAAATCTGAAAGACAATGCTGCCACTTTAGATGATAAACATTTTAATAATCCCACAATTTAAAACTCTCTTAAAAGGACAGGCCCAGGAGTTATCAAAATGTTTATATCAGTCTGTTTAAGGAATCTGTTTGTTTGGAACCTCGTGTGTTAAATGCATGTTGTCGTATTCCTCAGATACACTCTGAAAAAAAAGCTCTCATGTTTTTTAATCTACTATGTTGTTAACAGATAACATCCTCAAGTTAAAAAATAAAGAATGTTCCTAAAATACTGTCTCTTCCCCTGAGGTACCTCTTGGAAGGTAGCAGTGAGTAACGCAATCAGATATCTGGGGCTATTTCAGTTGCCTGCCAAAATATCGCTCATGACTATTAAAGTATGCTGAAAAACACCATTACATCAATGACAGAAAGGGCACGATTGTTCTTATTTCTGGAATTCTTCTGATGTGAGTCAATTCACTGGGTGGGATTTCACTGGAAAATGGCTTTAGGAATGTTTTAAATGTAGGAAGGACAAAACTAAGCCTTCAAACACAGACATAATGGAAAACCAGAGAGTCAGACTTCACCCAGAAGGCAATGACAGACATCAAATTCAAAGTAAAGTTCGTAGCTACAAAAACTCCAGTTTTCTGTGCAATTTCTCTTTTTATTGATTTAACATTAATTATTTCTTCTTAGTAGTCCAAATAAAAACATTTCATCCTCCATATACAAAAACAAAATTATGTGACTTGGTTTTCACTTCAGACCTAGCAACATTGGATTAAAGGAGAGAAAATATTAGATTATTTTAAATATTGTTTCCATATTTGCCCTAAAATCCAAAAGGCACTTAGGAATTTGGATAATTTGAAAGATGCAGAAATAATTTATAAGAAAAAAGGACTTTCTGATGTATTTTTTTAAATCCCTAGACTCATAGGACTTTTAACTCAAACAGAATACACCACCATGGAGAAGGCCTTCGCTGCCTGGGCTGATCATACACAAATTCTCTCCTTCGAGTCCCTCTAGGTGGAAACAAGGTGATCCAATTTATAACTATTGGGTTCCGCCTACTGAAATCAGTTCTTCTGCTGATCTTTTATTATTTTCTGTGTTTGCTTTGTCTTTTCAACTAAGTTCAGCTAAGAAGCTGTTTTCTATCTGTCTTCTTGTTCCCCCAAAGAGCCTCATCCACAGTGAGCGTTCTCTGTTTGTTAATTCCAGATAGGTCCAAATTGGTTTTTTCTCTTAATTAAGAAGACAAGCTCTCCATGTGTAGGTAGATATGTTCCCTGTTATTTGGAGTTAGGACTAAGAAGATTCTTGTTTAATAAATCTAATAAGTATGCTAACAGTTAATACAGTAATACTTAACGGTAACATAGAGAGTCTAGTAATTTTCAAACTTTTTTTCATAAAAGGAAATCTTGCTCAGATACCAGCAAACAGCATTGAAACTCTTTTGGTTGAAGTAAATGGAGAGGATTGGGTGAGAAATAGGGAACAGCAGGTGGGGAGAGGTGGAGGCACAGAGGAACTGAAGCCAAACTAGTTAGCTCTCTAGCCACTATCTGACAAAGGTCACTGGGAACTTCTGGCCACGCTACAGCAGTGCTCAAAAGCCACTAGTTTAGTCTGTTGTGTAATATATATTAGTAAAAATAAAATCTCTGCCTCTCCCTCCTGTCAATTCAGTGTCAGAAATTCAATCATATATTTTCAAAGTCTGTTGTAAACATATATTGAATAAATGAATTGACTGAGTGAATAAATACTTATAACCAAACTGGACAAAATCCTTATTACCATTATGACATTTGCTCTAGTTGACTTGAATGGGATATGAGAACCTAGACGTATTTGGAATTAGAGAAACAAGCAAGTGAAAAGTATCAACTAAGACTGAATGCCAATATCTGAAATTTTTTTAAGTCCTTTTACAAAGTTAAAATTTGTACACACGGCATTTTTTCCTATCTATGGTAATGAAATGGATTCCAGGTCATAGGTCTGTTTCTGTTGCCCTGAATCTATGCCTCCCTCTTTTGGTAACAATGACTCAACTTTTTTTCTTGTTGGGAGCTACCCCTTCCCTATGAATTCAGTCTTAACAATCTTTCCACCAAAATGTTCCACTCACTCCTACCCACCCATCTAATGCCCAGCCAAGGTTCAGGCACATTGCCCAAGCTAGACTAGTCAAATCCTCTGACCCTGAAATAGGAAGATTTCTTGGGATGACAAGAGGTAGGAGCAATGATTGGAGCTGCTCTTCCCACCTCTGGGGCTGTGAGCAGACTCTCCATTAGGTTCTGCTACTTGAATCCCTGTAGCTATGCTGGTCTAGAGCTTTCTGAGCCCTGATTGTTACACCTCTTCTTTTCTTCTGTGGGCTATACCATATCTTTCCAATAACATCCTTACTTTATTTATTTATGTATTTATTTTTATTTATTTGTATTTAAGTTAGCCAGAGCCAATTTCTGAAACCCAAGAACGCTGAGAGATACAGGAACCCTATGCACTGATTACACAGATGGAAATTCACTTAAAGAAGCTTAGATCAAACAAGTCACATCTGTATACCAGTGAAATTGGTCCCCAAGTCTCAGCTTGGTTTACTAGGATTCATCTCCATCTTATTAGGTCTTTTGCAAATGATGCTTATAGTAGCCTACAACCCGGTCATGTGCAAACTAAAGACCATGAGACTGAGATCAGGAGAGCAATTCACTGTGCAGTTTGGGGCAAAACTTTTTGAATCTCCATTTCCTCATCTGTGAAAGGATGAGGTTAAGGTAGAAGATCTATGAAGCCTCCTCTAATTGTGCAACCTATGAATGTCCAAGTTTACAAATATAGAATAACACACACCAACTGTTGATTATTGTTTTTCAGTCTGAAGTAGGTGCTCTGAAGGAGTCCCTGCTGTCTTACTTCAAGGCAGTATTTAAATTTAACACCAGGCCCACCCAGGATCAGCCTAGGCTGTGGTGTGACTTTCCTCCAGAGCTTCGTAGAATCTCTTTTTGTGATGGAAATCAGTGCACTTTCTGTACTCACATTTTCCCTTTTCCGTTCTCCTTCTACAGTTGGAAAAAAAATGAGTTATAATTAGAATCGAGAAAATACTGTAAGGATAAATACAATGTATCCTGTTTTTATAAAAGGTCATTCTTCCAAGCTATCAAAGGCCTTTACAACAAATACCGAATTGATGGTCACAGCCTCCTCTGTAGGAATAAAACACAATGCCCAGTTTACAGATGAAGAAACTGGACAGGGAGTCAACAGAATTTCAGTTGACCATCTCAAATCTGGAACAAGAAATTCAGAGCACATCCATTTTAGAACATTATATGTCAGAGTGCCAAATTAGCTCAGTTAGTTGTAGATTATTTTAATGTTGACCTAGAAATATGCATAATACATTTATAATGAAAACAAAGTGAAAGACATATTCAAATAGCTAAGAGTCAATCCTAAAACAAATAGCTATTACAGTGGTTCTCAGAATAAGTTCTTTGGTGACTAGTTGATGACTTCTGTGAAACTCCCATGTAAGTGTGGTAAGTCCAATTTACTGTATAATTACAAAAAACTGGAATAGAGTCTGCACTTAAGGCCAAGTTTGCATACTAATAAACTGATGCTAAGTGATGATCATAGCAACGGCTGCATGTCACTCATTTAAATCAGACACATACTTCCCAGCAGCACTACCACCACGTTTCCCCAATGTCCATAGCTAGACTGGCACAGGATGAGAGAGGAAGCATATGTGCCTCACTCATTAGATAATGCCTATTTAGCATTCAATCGTCCACTCTTTTATTTATTCAAAAAATAATTATTCTTCATGCCAGGCACTGTGCTATGCTCCCCAACAGATTACTCATCTATGAATCTCTAGAACTCATTCTCTCCACTTGGAGAACCTAAGCAGCCCAGGAGAATGTTGATCAATGAAGGAACTGGAAGCCTTTTCCTGATTTAACAGCACAGCTTCATGCATATTCCTTTTAATTATTTAGTGGAATGAGTGGATTTCCTCAGGGGGATATTCACCAGTCACTGATGACAGACTCCTATGGAAAGCTCCCATATCACATAGGAGCTAAAAGGCCAGGGGACCTGGTAAAGTCCCAGTTGAAGATTTTCCAACTGCCATAGGACTTCCAAGATATAACTTAGGAGATATGGCACACAGCGGCTCCCACCAACAGGGAAACACTCTTCCCAACCCTGAACAGGAGACAAATATAGGCCACACCTTCAGGTGTGCAGAGGGAAGAGCGAGGCACATTTTTCATCACCTGCTCTTCATCAGTCACTCAATTAGTCTCTTTTGATCTCATCATCTTACTGAATCTTCAGCTGTTCCTTGTTCACTGAGACTTGCCCTGACCACGCCATCAAAAAATCAAAACCCCATGTGATAAATCATATACTTTATTTATTTACTATTTGTTTCTCTCCTCTAGGATGTGAACTCTGAGGACACAGAAACAGATTCTTGAAAAATGTACTACTAGTCTGATCATCATAACCCAATCCTCTTCTCTTTCAGTTCTGAGCCAATTGCAAAATGGGCTAGGAGGGTAGAAGGAGCTCCAACACTTTCACTTGATTCCTGGTAAAGTGCTTGGAGAATGCTGCTTCTATGCAAGGCAAAGTGGGAAGTCTACATCTTCCCTCCCACCAACCCCTGAATTAAACTCATTCACTTATGGCAGGCAGAAGACCTGGAAAGTCGTAGACCTTTCCCATGCAGATGAAAAGGGGAGCACACAATAGTCCTGCAGGGGCAGCTCTAGGAAATGGAGGCAAGACAGTTTAGGACCTCATTACTCAAAGTGTGATCCTTGGACTAGCTGCATCAGCCCCAGGAAGCTTCTTAGAAATACAAACTCAGGCCCCACTCTAGACCTACTGAATTGGAATCAGTATTTTCATAAGCTGCCTGGGTGATCCATATGCATGTAAAAATTTTAATAACACCTGTGAAATATACCTTAACATGGTAACCCTATCACAGGTATGTGGACCAATGGGCATTGGACTTCTCATATTAGAAATCAGACAAATCCCTCTAACTTCCATTATTAGGCCCCCAAAATATGAAGAGACTGGGCAGCCTCCAAATTCTGAATTCTTCCAAGAGAGGATAGAAGTGATGATTTAAAAATATGAGTTTCTTCACTTGTTTGTTTGCTGCTAGTTAAAGGCAGCAGGAACTTGAGAGGAGAGAAAGATGAATCTCTACCTCCACTCTAATTTCTCTCTCTTCTTTCCTCATTTGGAAAAAGGGTATAATAACACCTGCTCTATGGGCAGGTGTTGAACTTGAATAAGATAATACACATCACAGTCTTTAGGAAACTTGAAAGTATTATTGTTTAAAGTTTGTTCTTGTTACACAAAGAAAATTCATAAATCAGCAGCCCCTCCAGTTTTAGAAATTCAGCATATTATACCGTTGCTGGATCACAGAGAATTTTACAAATATTTTCCTGTTATCATGCTGGTCAAAAATGTGCAGCAATGATATTTGTCTGCAAATCGAATGAAAACTTTTTAATATGTTAATACTTAGGCCAGTTTCTATGAGATTAAAATGAGAAACTGACAATGAAAAGTTTGAAGATTGACTAGTATATTTTGAAAAGCAAACACAGATGTATTTAGACTACATATATTCTTTCAAAGCTAAGAATATAAAATATATGTGTATTCTCTTAGCTTTGAAAATTCAAAACTAACATTTATCTCACTCTGCCTGCAACTTGCCAAATGGCGTGCAGTAGAAATGATTGTCCTGAAATATGCCCTCAATAAAACAGCCAGGTACCTTTTTTTAATTAGCAGGTAATGAGCTATTATGTCTATTTATACAGATGCATAAATTTTAAGTCACCATTTGTTTCAAACTGGTTAAACAACATATTCATATTTCAAAGATTATGAAGCTTTTCCTTGGGACTGTCTTTTTATCTTTAAAAGAAAACAATGCTAATAGTTTCCTTTTTCCTATATTCAACGACTATTTACTACCCCATCTTGATGTGGGCTTTCAAAATACAAAGAAGGTTTGGCAAGTTTTCAATGTCCTTTTTTAAAGACTCTTCTTAAGCACTTGTATAAAAGCATAAAGAGTATGTCTTTGGAGAATTGATAATGTCCCATGTTCAGTATTTGTGTATTAAGGACTGTCAGTTACATTTAGTGTATTCGTTCATTGAATCTGTTCTGCTAATCTGCATGCAACTGATTTCAGGGAAAAAAGTGATCAGAAGAAGTCAAAGTTAACATAACAATTCATTTTCTACAAAAAACAGCCTGAGACATTATGGGTCCAAATTTCAAAGCAAGTTACTGTATTTGTAAGTTTTAGGCCACACTTGGCAGTTTTTCCAAACACAGTGGTCAGGAACTGAAAAAAATAAACATGTGTTTCCAGGATTTTCTTTTCACATGCCACACAAAAAGTAATGTTACAACTATGTTTTCACTCCTTTTAAAAAGTCCTTCCTAAAGAAGAAAGCTTTGCTGATTTGTGTTATTTTAAGGTAGATTTTACAAAATAACATTAAGGGGCAAGATAAATATTACTTTCACTGTATAAATGGAAATTTAACTTTCCCAAAGGGATTTCCTGAAGAATCTGATCTATCATTATGCAGTGATATTCTGTAGTTAACTCTCGTACTTAAATTCAGAACACTTAGCACTTTCCATCTTCCAGGTGCCTTAAACAAAAGGGAAAATAAAAGAATCAAGCTTAGGTAGCAAACCTAAAGCCATTCCCATTTTGCTGAAAGAATAACTGAGGTAAAGTAAATTTATTACTTTCCTGAGGCTTAACAAAGTCTTGGTAGCTGCAGAAGGATGAAAATTCACAGGTGTGGTTCTTATTCAATCCAGAGGAAACAATCAATCATAAAGTGGGATTTCAGCAGTCCATAAAGGCCTCCAGACCCAAAAATATCTCCATTACTGGTAGGCCAGGTGGCCTAAATCTCCACTCCAACCTTCCCACCCTATCTAAAGTGTTGCCTTGAAAATTCTGAGCCATTAAAATGTAAATATCATACTTTGTAAGAATAACAATACCAGCCATCAACTCATTAGGAGGAATTTATTTCTCAGCCTCCTAGCAAAGATCTGGAACTACAGAGAATAGGATCCAGGGGAGAAAGTGAGTCTAGCGGAGAATAAAGGATGAAAAGGATTCAGTGGAGAATCCTTACAGAGACTGGATACTAGTAGAGACCGTGGGCTGCTGTGGATAGTGGTGTGGCCCTGGCTCCTGAATGAGGAGGGATAAGATGAGAGAATGATAGAATAAAGTAGACTTCTTTGAGCAGGGTGGGTGGTATCAGGAATGTTTTGGGGGAAAAGGACGATTGGAAAGGTTATAAAACACAAGAGAAAAAAACTGTTCCAGCAATTGCACTCCTTGCTGTTTACCCAAATGAGCTGAAAACTTATGTCCACACAAAAACCTGCACAAGGATGTTTATAGCATCTTAATCATAAATGCCAAACTTGGAAGCAAAGATGTCCTTCAGTAGGTGAGTAGATAAATAAACTGTAGGACATCCAGATACTAGAGTATTATTCAGTGCCAAAAAGAAATGAGCTACCAAGCCATGAAAGATATGGAGGAAGCTTAAATGCCTATTACTAAGTGAAAGAAGCCAATCTGCAAGCCTATATACTGTATGATTCCAAGTATATGGCATTCTGGAAAAGATAACACTGTGGAAACTGTAAAAAGATCATTGGTGGCCAGGGGTCAGGAGAGAGGGAGGGATGAATAGGCAGAGAATGGAGGACTTCGAGGGCAATGAAACTACTCTTTATGATACAATTGTGGTGGATACACGTCATTATAAATTTGTCCAAACTCATAGAATGTACAACACCAGGAGTGAACTCTATATAAACTATGGATTGTGGGTGATAATCATGTGTCATTGTAGGTTCATTGGTTGCAACAAATGTATCACTTTGGTGTGGGGTGTTGTTGGTGGAGAAGGCTGTGAGTGTGTCAGGGCAAAGAGCACATGGGAATTCTCTGTACGTTTCACTCGATTTTGCTGTAAACCTAAAACTGCCCTAAAAAATAAATTCTATTTTTAAAAACAGTAATATTTAACAACTTTGTCTAGGAGTCTTTCTTAATCTATACTCTGTTTTTATTTTCTGTTTTCAGTCTTTGTTATTATTTGGAAGTGATGGGCTCCTTTGAGACTCTAATGACAGCTATATATTCTCTCCCCCCAAAAAATGATACACATTCTCATGAAACAATGCATACAATCTCAGGTGTTCACAAATTCCCTGAAATCCATTCGTAAAACTAATGCTAGCTAATTTTATCACGTGCTACTAAGTACCAAACACTTTACTAAGCACTGTATTATGCTCTATCACATTTAGTCCCAGCAACAACCTTATGAGGTAGATATTCTCATCCCTGTTTACTTATGAGGAAATTTAATTGCAGGAAGTATTTTTTTTAACAGCTGCTGCGTGTTCAAGCTTGGACTCCAAACCTGGGCTGATCCCAAGGAACACGTTCCTAACCACTCCCTACAAGAAAGTCTGGCTCTGGCAGCTCACTGACCCCAGCTAAGCATCCCTCGTCTAACAATGGGTCTGTTTGCCTATTCTCAAGCTCCTATTCTTCTATCAATAAAATATTTATCTAAGACCAGCATGTGGAGATTATCCAGAGCTGGACCTAAATTGGAATGGAAGGTAATCATTTGCTGCTGATCCAACTTCCACAACTGACCCCACCACCACCCCCATCTATCCCGCCACCTACAAAGTCATACGTGATGGGCAACAGCAGGGTTTCTCTGAGTTTACTTGAGAGAAGAGAAATAAAATTGCCACAGAAATAAAAAAGACTGGGTCAGGTCAACGTGAATCTCAGTGTTGGTGGCTAATAAGGAGTATTCCATGATCAATAAGAAGTCACGCTAGCTAACATGCAAACCACATATGTTAGTAGAGACTGGAAAACTCTGAATTGGGTCAAACATGGATAAATGAAATAGAAGACAAAAATAAAGTCCAAATCCCTTAACATGGCACAGATGGAGTTCTCATAACCCCTTTGGGCCCCAACTTCCTGGCTCTATTATGTGGGGTCTTTCCTTTAGGCTAACCCAACAAAGCTATCCCTTCAATGTCCCAGAAGGACATCAAGTCCAAGTATGTAAAACAGAATACATTGTTTCCCCTTCCATTTGTGTTTCTAACTCATCCTAATTTTAAAATCCTAGTAAATGAAGTCACTGTCCACACAATCAAAAAGTCAGAAACATGAATGTCATTCTGAGAACCTTTCCCTCTCTCATCCCCACTATTTAAGTTTTCATGTATCTTGATGATTCAGTCATCAAAATATCTTTTAAATTTCCCATTATTTGTCAGGAGTGTTACAATAGCCTCCCTACTAGTCTCTCCATCATCAACCTTAACCCTATCTCCAAGTCTCTTCTCAACACTGTCCAGTGGTTATTCATTCTAAAGTATGAGTACATTATTCTCTTACTCAGAATTCTCAGTGTTTCCTCATTTCTTTCAAATGGCATCCAAACTCTTTAACATGTCATAATAGGTCCTAATTCTCACAAATCTCCATTCTGTGCTCCACCCACACCAAACCAATGAACACCATCTTTCTCTCAATGCATTTTCACAGAGAATTTGCCTGACCATAACACACACCTTCCCCAAAATCCTGCCTTCTCTCATACTCCCAACCAGGGCACCTCACCAACTCCATCACAACCTCCATAACTCCAAGTTCTTCACTACTCAAGTATTGCCTGCTCTTGGAAGTCTTCTCTGAAAAGTCAATCTGAGTCAAGAGTCCCCACTGCTAGATGATCTAATAGGCCCATCATGTGCTAATGGCACCAACTAGGAAAGGCACGAAAAAGGTGAGAAAAAAGTTAATTTGAAATCATTTGATTTCTCTTGAAAGCAATAAAATATTTATCCAAGTCAAAATCAAAACTTGGCTGGTCTTCATTGCACTGTTTTTACAGTTTAACATTATTTTTATGTTTAATTACAAAGGAGTACAACATAATCTTTTCAGTGGCACACCCTGGGTATCCCTCCTTAGTGCTCCCATATGTAAGATGCCCCCTATAATTGTTGTTTTTCTTGAACATTACCCCAACTGGAATGTCAATTGCTCCTGAACAGGAACTGTGGCTTCCCTTATTTATACCCAGTGGTCATTACGATGCCTGTCAAATACAGAATTCGATAAATGCTTATATAGAGAAGGAAAAAGGAGGGGGAAGGGAAGATGGAAGGGAACAAGGGAGAGAAAGAATAAAGAAGGAGGAAAGAAGGAAATTTCTTCCAGCCCTAATATCCTATACTTCTAATTTTGAAACTGAATTCTCAGTGCCCCTTTTGCCGTAATAGCTTCATTAGCAACATACAGAAAACAGCGGATTTGAACTTGGGGAAGCCCTGAAGGCAGGTAAAATTAGTCCTGGTCAAGCCCAGTCTATTCTAAGGATGACTTGATAGTTCCTTGGCTCTAACCTAAAAGGGCTTTTCATGTGAATCCAGTGTCAACTTTGAGCTCCCACAGAATGCATAACTAGTCACTACCCACAATCTTCCCTGAACTGCCTGGTTCCCTATACATACATCAAGATACTCTCTGGGCCATCAGGGTTTCAGGTGCAAACCAGTGGTTCCTAGAGGCTAGGTAGCTCTACATCTCAACTTTCAGAGTTGAGACAACCCAGCAGACAGTCCTAATTGCAGTGTGTTCATATCACACAGAACCATGGGCACTGGTCTTCCCCTTCTACCCTATTCGCACAATGACGAAAGCCTACAAATCCAATATGTCACAGGGCCCTTTTTTCCCATTAAAAAAAATAATAAAAGGCTAAACTGAGACATACACTAAATGGGAGCCAAAGTATTTTGAAAAGTTATAATGAATTCTTATGACAGGAATTATATTATGCATAATATAAACATCTGTATTTAAGGAAGATAATGGTTTAGCTCCATGAAATAATAGCTAAGCAGTGATGACTTAAGAAAATGTTTTACAATTAATGGAAATAAAAATTACATATTATTATAGTTAAGGGATGCTGGAAGAATGGGACAGGAGGTAACTCATACCGATGGACTCTAATGCAAGACAGAATTAAAGTTTCTATAAAACAGACTCTCCCCCAAAGAGAGGAATTGCAAAAAGATCAAACTTCTTGAAGTTCAAAGGCGTTAAATTCTACTCTTTAAACCCCATTACATATGTAGTTACTGGCATAGCCATTTCTTACCTTCAACAGAGTCAATCCGCCTCTTAAAATGAGATATTTCAAGGCAGACTGTTGGCCTGGTGTCTTGGATGGCAGATCACAGAGTTCCAAAGCCCTTAAGATACTGTAGCACTGGTTCTTACTAAGTCGTAATTAACTTCATTGGGAGTTACATGATAGCAACTTAGAACAGAATTTGGCCGAACATTTTTAGTATTCTTCCACTTGGTAATTACTACTTCAGTGGGAATCTCAAGTAAGAAACAGAGGGCAGAATTTGGCCCACAAAGAGAAGCACATCAAGTAACTGGCCCAATTTATAATGCCAATAACGGAGTATATTAAAATCTCCCATGAAGCATCCCCATTAGCTCCTTGATTTCATCATGGATGTAAATTCAACCAAAATGACTACAGTAAATACTCAGATCCTTTACCAAGTCTCCATGAAGGTCAGTGTGTAGGGAAGAATACGGCCAAGGAAAGGCTCCATACACCCGATAACCACCCTAGAAGGGCAATTATGTAAAAACTAAGTAAAGAGCTGGATGCTGTTTGGCAGTTTAACCACATAATAAATTCTTGTTGATGCAAGAAAAAGGAGCCATCACATCTCTAGTCTGGGCATTAAATATCTGAAGAATAAGATTTAGGCCACTAAGATTTGGACTTGCATTTCAAAATGAAAACCCAATACTAGTTTCAGAATGATAGCTATAATTATCGTTATACATTAGAAAACTTCAAATTATACAATATGCAATTTTTTACTACCATTAATTGTGAAACATAACATTTCCTGAAACTCAATCACAATTCTCCTTCAAAAGTGTTTATATAGTGCATGACCTAATTTTTATCATAAAAATGGAGACTTTTTTTTGGTTTGCTTGCTTCAAATTACAGTATTTTGTTAGAAACTAATTTTAGGGTATTATCAATTTGACATGCATTTAAAGGACACTCAAAAATCACAAACTGATGAGCAACATAGGAAGGCTATAATTTTAAAATATATTCTTGCCTTCACTACCTATGTTCCTCCCAGTGATTCACCTGAGGCATTGAAGATAATGAATTCATTTCCTGAGGGCCAACCCACAATTCCCTTGATGTGGTGTCTTGGCCAGACTTTCAATAGAAGGCCATTAACACCACTTCCCCAACAACCCAAACTGACTCTCCTTTGTCATGAAGTCCTCATTCTCCACCACCACCACCCCACCTCCTAGCAGGCCCTTCTTCTCAATGGCCACAGTATTGAGAAACAAAAGAAAAATCACATTGATATGTCCTACCAAGTAAGGCAGACTTCTCTCCCATTGGCCAGCCCACCCGTCAGCACGCCATGTTTGTTAACATTCTGAAAGACATTTGTGCATAGAACAAATTGACAGAACCCGTGTTTATATCAGAAATTTCAGAAACGGCAAGAGATTTATTCATGGAATCTTAACACCCATTCAGACTGTCATAAAACACAAAGGACCAGATTCAATAAAAACTCTGTCCAACTTCCACAACACTCAAGTCTGTGTGAGCCTTCAAAACAAAATCAATTTTTCCAGTTTTGCAAAGGGCTGTTCAGACTTCAGTAGCATGGAAGCCAGCTGGGGCATTTCCTTACTCATCCCCTAAATTAGTTTCAAAAGTAGTTTTGAGGACCACATTTGATTAGAAGAATTTGCATGCTTTTTTTCTCTCTTTTCCTTTCTTTTTTTTTTTCTGTTACATATTTCCGAGTGCAGTACATCACATGGAGAACAAACAACAGAACTTCAGCATATGTCTCACGCAGTGAAAGCTTTAAAACTGGCCCGTAAAACAGAATTCTTTGGTACACAGTGAAAAATATTTTTTGATTCCATAATCCATACTGCAGTAAAGTTGGGTATAATCATTTTTAAAAGTTGCTGTGTCCATGGACAGCTGTTCTTCATACATACTGGGAATGTTTCCTTTACATTCCTAAGGACATAAGAGTTTGACTTCAAGCCAATACCTCTAGAAATGGTGAAAACTAAACACACCCCATACTGACGCTTTTACTCTCCCAACAAACTTTCTCCCACAACTAAAATGTTAAAACTTTTACCCCACAGCCCACATTCTGAGATTAGTCCAATAACTAATGTTCTGTCCAAGTAAAATACATTTTGTCATAGCTTGAAAATGTTACCTTTCACAGAAGTATAGTATTTCTGACCAGCAGGGAACATATGTCAACATTATCTATTATTACCCAATGTCAGGACCAAAACGGGAAGGTGGGTGGTGGATGTTAATAACGACTTAAGCGATTTCTAAAAGAGGCATTTGAGAAGTACAAAGCCAGAAGTTTCAAATGTTTTGTCTTATTTTCGCTGTGTCAGCAACCTGCCCCCCCAGCCCAACAAGAACAAACCTAACGCTGCCTCCAACCCAACGCCTAGTTCTCTTTTCAATTTTAGCCAACGCTTTGCTAAGCTGGAAAGTTTGAAAAATACCCTAGAAAACTTCTTCACCAGAAATGAAAAACAAAAACATATGACCAGCAATGATGAAAGCAACTCCCACTCACTGAGAAAAAGATTTTCAATCACAGAAGCACACGGCTTTTGGATTTGAAAATTTATTTTCATTTTTCAAGCTACTTGTCTGGTGTTTAGATTTAGGGGTTGGGTTTCTTGTTTGACATTGGAGAAGCTGGGGGAAATGCTGGTTGGGAGGGTAATTGTATTGAAGCAATTTTCTCAAAGGTAAGCAGAAAGCATTCTGCTCACCCAACAAGGCTGCAGAGGAGACAATGCCCATCTTGAGTTGAATAAGGGGTTTCCCCTGCAGAAGGAGCTGAAAGTCACATTCCACAACAGTCCAGAGGAGAAAATGTGTCTCCCACTTTTTCCAAAGTTGGAGCAAGATGTGGCACAAAATTTATTGTGAACCTGTGGCTGACCATGCCCCCTCTCCTGGGCAGTCATGACCATGAACTGCGAATGTACTTGGAGGTATCATCATGACTGGGAGCAATTAAGTTCTTGTTGTCTCTTTAGGCCATGTGGTTCTGTCCAGTGTTTCTCAAGGAAAAAAAATTTGATTTCTCACCTCACCACACGAGCATCTTGGGAAAGAGATTACTTTGGCTTACAGATAAAGACGTGAGTCCTGGGTGAGGCCTGGAGCAGAAAGTACCGGGGTAATACATCCCCTGCGTACTGGAGATTGTGTACTTTCCATCAGGGCCATAGTGTCTTGGGGCTCTGGGCCTATTGACAAGTAGGTTCTCATTCACTCACCTCTTTGGCTGCTGTAAAAATGGATCTTTCCCTTTGAAGAAAACATTCAGGAAAGATAATAAAATGAAAGCATCTAAATAAATTCCTCATGCTATGAGACCCTCAGAACTACAGAAAACTCAACCCACGGCAGAGCACGTGTCACAAGACTGTGGAGGAAGGTGGCAATGCTTACTCTTTTGACTTTTGGAGGAAGTTATCCTAATTCGTTCTTCCTCATCTCACACAGCTTCTGAGGACAGAAGTCATAGAACTATAGGTTCCTTCTAGATATATCACTAAGGCAAAAAAGGAGATTTTAATCCTATCATTTTAAGAAGTCAATATTGCTACCCAAACAACATGTTAATTACTAAGTGGCAGAAGTCCATATTCATTCCACAACTGACTGGTGGATCTAAAACAATCAAATTACAGAGAATTTTTCACTCTTCTTGTGATGTGGTTTTGTCCAATGTGTCAAGCAGAGGAGACTGCTTTCAGGTAATCCTTCCAGTGTCGTAGGAGAGATGGGGCTCCCGCAGTTATTCAGCCCAGCGTCCTCTCTCCCTGACTCCTCCAGGACCATGTTTATAACATAGCCGGTGAGGTCAGGGGTTTGTTTGTGTTCATGGTAGAGGATGAAGTTAACTAGCCGCCTCTCATTTAAAATATGGCTTCTGCGAAGCCCCACCTGAGCTAACAAACCACAGAAGATGTTGTACAACAATGATAGTAACCTAGATAGAGTGTTCTTTAGGAGAATCTTTCAATGTTGAGATTGGAAAAAAAACTAAAGGTTCAACCTCCTTGTTTGTAAAGATGAGAATTGAAGCCAAGAGACTTCAAGCAACTTGCTATGTCACATAGCTTAGTAGGTGCCCTAACTCCATTCCATTTGGGCATGACATCGTGGGAAACTAAGTAATGTTTTGGAAGTGTTGGAAGCTGGGATCCTGGTCTTCTTGGGGTGGGGAGAGGTAGCAGATTGCGAAAGCTAAGAGAGGACCCTCTGGGGTGCTGATCCCTCGATTAGGATGCTGTTTACATGGGCTTCTTCACCTAAGATTTGGGTCTGCGAGTATGTTATCCTTCAATTAAAAAAAGAAGAAAGGAAAGAAGGAGAAAAATAATTAAATACAGTAATATATATATATATCATTTCTGGTAAAAATCTCTAGATACAAAATTTAAGGTAAAATAAAACAGTACATACAAAGAGGGTTGACTTAAGTTAGCCTAACTTAAAGTTCCAGCTCCAACACTGGGAAATAAGAATTCCAGGAAAGAAGACAGTCATATATGTCTTCAAAACAGTAATAATAATACAAATAATAGTTTTCATTTGAAATGTACTAATCAGATTACACAATGTTCTATTATTCATTTCCCTTGATCTTCAAAACAATCTGTTCTCCAAGGAGAAAATCTATTTGTATGGTCACTTTGTAACTATGAAAACTAAAGTTCAGAGAGATTTATTAACTTGCCAAAGGTGACCCAGCTAGTAGGCTGGTGCGGCAGGAAGGAGAAGCTGGGTATTCTGACCCCTGGATCCCTAGGTGTTCTCCACACTATAATGTGTTGCCAGTAATAATATTGTCTTGCTTTTGTGGGGACAAAGGGCATTTTCATTCATTCCACACAAATACGTACCAAAGATTAGGTTAGGCACTTTAAGGATTACAAACATGGAATGGAAACCTTTCTTCAAGAAATTTGTTCTTTCAAAAGGAAGTGAAACAGCTTAGTTTTTAAGATATAAGTTCAATCACCAAAAATTAATCTTATGGGACAATTTTGTCTTCACTTGCATTTTGAGATGGCCAGAGTCTAAGAAAAGCTGAGGAAGCATTTTAGGCTAAAATTGCCGAGAACTAAGTTCCTTTTTGAGGCTAGAAACATTTTTAGGGGTGGAAGTGGGGGAAGATTTGATATTTTAATTGCTTTTCTCTGCTGGTGCATGACTCATGAATAGGCTTTATGACTTATAGACAGGCTAATAGACAGTAATAAAAATATGAGTATCAATGTTCGTTTTTTTTAATTTGGAATCTAAAAAATGTAAATGATGCTTAATCTCTACCACATACCATCTAGTAAAATTTGCAGAGAAAAAAAAAAAGCTTGGCAGAGACAAGAAAATTAAAACATGAAATTATGTCTGGGCCTTCTTCCTACCGATGTCATTTGATCAGC
Organism: Equus przewalskii; assembly: GCF_037783145.1. Lineage (NCBI taxonomy): Eukaryota > Metazoa > Chordata > Mammalia > Perissodactyla > Equidae > Equus > Equus przewalskii. The sequence continues at coordinate 27,092,977 of NC_091847.1, read as the reverse complement.
AAACTTGGTTGATCTTCGGAAGCTTTGCCAGTTTTAATGGGGAGCACATTAATTTGTATGATAGCCTCTTGGGTGAATAGGTTACAGGTCCTGCTTCAGAGTTATCCCGGAACCTTTTTCTGGTTAATATCATCACAATTCTTGCTTTTTATATTGGCCTATGATTAATGGATGACATTTGCCTGAATTTGGATTGAGTGTTAATATACCATATTACACTGCAACTGACAGGCTCCCTTCTTCAATTTATTTGAGGCATCTTGCAGAAGAATAGTAAAACACATGATGGATCCAGATATGACTGGCCAAAAGCAGACAAGAAAAAGAATTATGCCAAATTAATATAACTGAAATAAGCAGGACATTGGAGAATTTAGCCAATTATTTTCTACCCTCTTATTACCAATTTAGAGCACCACACGGTCAGTATGTTTGGTTGCCATAAGAAGAACAACTGTAAGGCTTAAAATACCAAAATAATAAACTAAACCCAAATTAGAATGTGAATTACTGTAATCTTTCTGAACAAAAGGATACTAACATGAACTAAAAGTTAAAATCCATACATGTTGTTGATTCAGCAATTCTACTTCTAGAAACATGTTTTAAGAGAATAATCAAGAACAAGGACAAATATTTGGCTGCATGGAACATTTATGCCAACCATATCTACAATCTTGAAAAGATTGGAAACAACCTAAATGCTCAACAATAAGGGATTGATTAAATAAATAATGGCGCAGCCAAGATAAAGGGTGTTGTGAAAGAATATTTAATGACACTGAAATATATTCAATATACATTCTTACATGAAAAGAGATTTAAAAATTAAAGTAGGATTTACATCTTTTTTAAATCTTTTTTTAAGTGTATAACATAACGTACATAGATGAAATGTTTGGAAGGCTGTGAACGAAAATACTACTAATGGTTATTTTCTAACTGGGATTTTTGGGTGGTTTCTAATTTTCTTTACCTTATATATCTATACTTCCTAAATTTTCTGTAATGGACATGAATGAGTTTGGTTAGGAGGAAAATAAAACAGATATTTTTTTAATAAAGAAGAATGGCCTCCATCATGCTACAGAAGCATTTGTCAATGCAGAAAAAGAGAAAAGGGTATAGGCACATTATTTGTGTCATGTTTTTTTCCATTCAAAGTGAAAACCCCTCTCCAACAAAAATGAAAATAAAATTCAATGACTGTTTTTAATTACTCTACTTTTGTGTTGCCATCCTATAATGTTAAATATTTAAATTATTTGAGGACAATATTGAAAGTATCAAATTTAAACATAGCAGTGTTGTTCAGTGGGCTACAGCTTTGATACTTAATCTGCTATTATGCATTTACATAGTTTTTCAGTGTCTCAGTTTAATTACTAATAAAAGGGGGATAGGCTGTGAGTCATACTCAGCTTGTTGAAAAATATTAGAGCAATCATACCAAAAGAATACTTTAATTTCATTTGGTCCAGTTCCTGCTTTAGAACAGGATTAAAAATAAATATAGAGAAAGAGATGGAGAAAGTGAATCATCTTATTTACATTTAGCATAATGCAAACTAGCATTTCTTTAATAGGTGTTCAGTACCTGAAGTGCTAAATTATGGCAACTTAAAAGCAACTTCTTAATGGAAAATCTTAGCATTTTTAATCTTATTGCAGATGCAGATTTTTTAACTTGTCAACTCAGAATTCATCTGATTTTGAAAAAGAAAAATCTTTTACTTGGAGACAAAGGTAAGCCGCAGTACACCTCAAACTAATTAAAGATGAATCTTTCCTGGAACAATGGTACAAAGAAAAAAAGCAAATTATATTTTATAACACAGACAAAACAGTCATCTACCAAAAGAATATTGCCTTCTTTTAATTATTAGAATAAATCATTCCATGGAAAACTGTTTGGCACATAGTGAAGATAAGAAGATGATAAATATAATACAAAAAAAAATAGAAAGAGAAAGATTCTCTATTCAAGCAAACTCATCCTAGTTGCAAGGGAAACCCTTGAAGGATCATATACCAAGACACCTCAGAGGCTTGTCCACGATGATTCACATACAACCTGGAGATAACCTAGTCTGATTAAGATTGACCCAATTTAATTTTCAGTAACTGACCTTTTGTAGTATTCCAACTAAAATAAAATATTTGAAACTCTTCTCAAAAAGGATCATTGTTAGGAGAAAAGATGTGGTAGCTATTTTATTCAGTAAGTATGAGTTGAGTCAACATGAAGCTGGTGGTTGTGCTTGACTAGCTAGGGTACTAAGTATTCGAGGGTAGAGCGGTAGGTTGGAGCAGAGCCTGGGATGCTGTTTGAGTTCTATTTTTGGGTAACCTTCCTTTTTCGAGAGACTTTTGTGGTCCTGAGAACCCGGGTGAATTTCTTTTTTTTTTTTTTTTTTTTTTGGCTTAAACAACACCTGTTTATTTCTCACAGTTCTAGAGGCTGGGAAGTCCAAGATAAGGCTGGGTGAATTTCTAGAAGCTTTCCCTGTCTTTGGTTTTTAGCCCAACCGTAGATACTTGGAAACTACACTTGCAAGAACTCTGGTTACTTTGCAGCAGAAGGACATTTAATTAAAGAAAGAAAGTAAATAAACCTATTAAGTTATTCCTTACTGTCCCTCTGAGTCAGCTGCCCAGTGTCCCTCATGGTCCTTGGATAAAGTCTCTTTCCAGAGACAGATCTACCCAATCAATGACAAAGTTCTCTGGCAGTGCTAAGAGGACTGTTCACTTTTCACTTTTCTTTGCTATGGTGACTGGCTCACTCTCGTCCACTAACTTCCTATGAGTTTCCCCCTTCAGACTCAGCTTCCAGTAGCACTGTTAGCTCTAGAAAATGGCACATCACCCTGAAAAGAATCTCCTCACGAGACCCGATTCTTATACTAGCAATTAAGCTCTCTCTAAATTTCTATTTTCTCTCTCTTAAACGATTGCACACTTCTCTTTATTCTTAATTACGTTCATCTTGACTGAAACTCTGTCCGTTAACCCACTTCCCAATTAGGGTATTCAATGCTTCATGTTGCCTCCATAGTTCTTCCAATAATATTTGGAACACAGTAGGACATTTAGGAGAAATTCTTGTTCTAGGGCCACAAGTTTGGCTTGGTGAACTTTTGCTCATTCTCCTGAAGGACTGGGACTCATGATGCAATGAAAGAATACAGACACATGAGAAATAGAAAATCTCTAATAATAACCACAGTTTGCATAGAAAAATCAAGAGTGTAACATTTGACACTAGACAGCACACACTTCTCAGTCTGTTCAGATATAACAGTATTATGAGAAGGGAAGGGAATAAATATAAAGCATATTTTGCAAGAATTTTGGCCATGAATATAAATGATGAGCACAGAAGGGTTATTTAGGGATAATAGAGCTGAGAGAATTGGGGATGGTGTTTTCATTTATGTTAATGCTTTTTTTCAGATAAGGAAAATCTGATTATCTTTATAATAACATTCATAGCTACCATTTTGTGCATACTCTGTCAGGGATTCTTTACATATGTTTTCTTAATTAATCTACACAATTGCCCTTCCTTATCCCCATTTCATAGGTGAGGAAATCAAGGTTCAGAGAAATTAAGTAATTTGCCCACTGTCAAACAGTTAGTAAGTGAAAAAAACGTGTTCAAACTGAGGTCAACAGGTTCTGCAGCCTGTGCACTACCGTGCAAATGAAGGCAGTGAAGAGGGAAGAGCTAGGGGTGCAGAAAAGAGCTGCAATTGTTTGAATAAACAAGACCTCAGAAGAGGCTAGAAAAATTAGATCCAAAACACAGGTTCAGGAGGAAACATATGCCTAGCAAGGCAGAAACATACTTCTCAGAGACAAAAGGAAGAACTGCATTAAAAATTAAATGGTTCTATGTTTGAAGGTGACATTACAACTAAAACAGTATTGAATGATCATCCAGAAGGTTAAAGATTTGGGGGTCTTTAAAGCTAATTACCTGCCATAGATGGTATACTAAAACTTTGTTGAAGAGTAGAATCGGGTACAACAGGTCTGTCTTGGACATTAACCAGCCACTTAGTTACTGATCTTTTAATTAGTTTCCTCACTTTCCAGACAGCCCCACAGTACAAGCGTGGAGCCATGTGGACTGCATTCCTTAAGACTATATCATACAATCTTACACAATAATAACTATAACACTACAGTATGGTACAAAAGCTTTAGACTAAGAGTCAAGAGACCTAAGTTCTAGTTGAAGATTTACTAACTAATCTCGTGAGCATAAGAATTTCTCTTACCTTCTTTGTGACCAATATTTCCAGTCTGTGTAGGAAAATATTAATTTATTTAACAAATATTCATTGAGAGCCTACAATGTTGCAGGCACAATTATATGTGCTACAGAGTGTACCCTATATCCAATTTCTCTACCCTCCTGAAACTTACATCGTGGTAAGGGGCAGCAGAGTCAGAAAATCACAAAGGAAGCAAATCAATAAACAGAGTCTCAGGAAGTAATATGTAGAAAATAACACAGAAAATGTAAGAGAATATACAGCAAAGAGATGAGGTCCAGGCTCTTAGCATATCAAGGCAAGAGATGATGGTGGCTCTTGGCAAAGTACTAGATATACTCAGGATACCAAAAATATAAGATTTACTGATGCATTGGATATAGGGTGGTAAAGGTAATAAAGAATAAAAGATGAATTATAGTTTTTCTTTTCCATACCTATATAGACGAGGTTGGCATTTACCGAGCTGGAGAAAAATGGTGAAGATCAGGTTTGGGACTTTGACTGAAGTAGGATAGAAATGGTGGCCAAGAGAATCTAAGACATATAGAAACTGTGTATAAGCCCAGTTGATAGAATCATGAACTCAGATGTCCAATTCACTAAATATTAAGGTTAAGAATAGGACAGAGAAGATTGTTGTTCTACAGCCAAAGCCATTGGAGACCTAGTAAATTGCTCTAGAGATCTATACATGATATGTAGAAGATGGCATACACATCTGGAAGACAGGAGGGCAAAACAAAGATGGAGGAGACCTCTCTCAGCCACTGGTTTGCGCAAGAGATCTTGTTATCTCTTTATTCTCAAAGAATAAATGAGTTAGGAGACCGTAGGAATATGCCTGGGTGGGTTCAGTGTGAAACCTGCCATTTTATTTTGTGAGGGCTGGACTTATCACCTCAGAAGTGTGAAAACAGGTGCGAAAAACAAAAACATCCCCCCTTCCCACCCCCATTTCTTCTAATAAATGCATTCTTTGTTAAAATGCTTTACGCAGACAGTAAATGATTCTAAATATCCAGAGTCCTTACTCTCCATGCCTACTCTTCACCTTCTTCAATAGAACTGTCTAAAACTCCTGCGATCACGTATGTGGTGTCATGATCAGCTCAAGGAGATATCGGGTTAATTGCTATGGAACACACTTTCGTTTCAATTTTCCACAAGTTACTACACTTAAAAATACTGGTTTCATCATCTGTTTGATACGAAGACACTCTGCAAATGTTGTTAGGCAGAGTGAGGAATATTTCTGCCCCGTTAAAAGGAACCACGTTGCTCGAGTCATCACCACTCGCACAGGACTGAAGACAAACTGTCACTGTTCCCATTTACAATGAGGATAAGTTACAACCAAGTATCGTGTAAGATGTTGCAAGCGAAAGCATCTTGTAAATTGTAGTATAATACGCGAATATAAGGTGTGATTCTTACGTTCTTATTCAATCGTGAAGAAATGGACGCTGGCTATCAGTAGGTGGAATTCCTACAGATTTTTATTCCTTAAGGCTGGATCACAAATGTGCCCTTACAACCAAAGCTAGTCTTGAACAATCTAAGCAATTACTATTGCTGAGAAGAATGGTGACTTGACAAGCGTAGCGTGAATTTGACCATAATAGTTTCACTTCAGCACCAGATATTTGACATTCAATAGCACTGAAGAAGGTAAAGGGCGGTTTTTTCACGCCTTTTTTATATTTGGTAAGTGATAGGTCCCACCCAATTAGAGTTCCAATTTACTTTAAATGATAGATTTTACAAAAAACTCACCTAAACCCCTATCTCATGTATTTTTATCGAATTTTAACCTCTTTCTTAAAGTACAGAGGCCAATTTACCCACTAAAATTGTCCCCTGGCATGGCTACCTTTGCAAATAAAAATTATCTCATAAATTTGTTTTATACCCTTCTTTGCTACCCACAGAAACTGCTGGCTTCGCTAGTTTCTTCCCTCTCCTCTAAATCCAGCCATTCTCTGATTCTATTCCGTCTAAATTCACGCCCATACAGGTCTCTATTATGACAGAAAATATATTATTCAGTACTTGAATCCTTCCATCCTCAATCATGTTCAAAAATGTTTTTTTCTCTTCTTCCTTGTGTGAGTAAAGTGAGAACACATATTTGGCTTTGTTGTAGCTAATGTGTCAAGCATTTCTAAATGCACGTCCTCCTTTATGAGTTGCCAATGTCACACAAATTTTTTAAATGTGAGCTTTTAAATGATAAGGACCCAGCCTCCATCAAGCCTTTAGCACCGTGATTCTCTCACCCAGGAAGCCCCCGTCTCAATGTTCCAACCACTGACTCCAACGTGTTGGGGAACTTTCTTGATAGAAATAATTCATGTGCATTTTCAAGCCTCAGTTTACAAACACGACCAGATAGATTGTCATAAGGCCAATGCACACCACCCTGCCTCCACATCCACATCACTAATTTGACAGCACAAAATGTTAACGCTAACTTTATTTTGAATTTGTTTATTAAACATTTCCTTTATCCTGGACAAAAAAGACACTGTGGATTGTTAGTAAATTCTTCTGCTGCTGCTATTAGAAATTGTTTTAAGAACCCATAGCTCTGCGAGGAAATAAGCAATTTCTACCCACTCCAAGCACGTGCCAGTTGCTGCCATCTTTTCCAATTCACAACTTCCGGAGTTAAGTCTAACCTCAGCTGTAAAAAAAAAGACAGAAGCCAGAATGCAGTGGTCAAGACATTCAGATCAGCAAGGCTTCCTAAACTCGCTGTCCTCCAGAGCAGAGTTAAGACAGAAATTCCACTCAAAGGACACTCCAGTCATCAAATCCAAGACCTGTTCAAAACAAAAGGATAAAAATGAGATCAAAACACAAAAACTCCACAGTTTTATTTAAGAAGTGCTATTTAAGCTATAAAGGATTTCCTGTTGTTCTTGTTCTAAATAATTTTAATAGTATTCTTTTGTTCTTGGGTTACTCTATATCCAAATAATCATGTATGTAAATGACTCCATACAACAGTGGATGCCACTGACAATGTCAACATTACTGTTTATCCAGAAGCATTATATGTTCATGCAAAAATGGCATTAAAAGCTTGTGGTCAGATCAAAAAACCACAACTGTAATTGTTTATTTATATAGCTCACCATTACTCTGTAGTGTAAGTTTACATTTTTAAAAATTTCTAAACATTGCCGAGTTAGTCTTAGAAGAGTGAAAAATGCATCGTTCGCCTAAATGATTAAAGACAAACAACTTAGGACTATGCATGCAGCAAGATGCTTTAATATGGAAATTATTTACTTTGCCAAGGCTTATAGTTTTCATTTTGATGCTGCCCTTGAAAACTCCATGATAACAGGGCCATTCAGTGGAATTTCTGCATTTTGCTCTTTAGTTCAGGGCAGCTGGTTTCTTTCCTCTCTAAGCAGAAAGCTAAAGTATATTTATCACTCTAACAGTGACTCAAAACAAACAGGAAGTCTTCATCAGCCGGCTCCTGGGCATAGCTGATATTAGGTACTGGCAGAAAGGAAACAGAGACCTCATTCTGTGGGAGTCCGACAGAATGTACATGCAGATGCAGGCGATAACAAAGTTAGGGATGCTCCAAATGACCACCGTGTTCTCCCAAGATTAAGTGCACTTGCAGTGCTCACCAGTTTTCAGAGTCTGTGAGAATTCCTCAGGAGTTTTCCTTTCCATTTCAGTTTGAAAGAGGAGTTTGAACTGGATACCACGAGCCTTAGAATCCTTGTGAACCTATGCACCAAAGGAAACCTGGGAGCGAGCTATTCTGGGAGATTTGGCTTTGATCTGGTTGCTAGGAAAAAGCCCTGCTTTTGTCTGGAAGTATTCTGAATGGCTCCTTCAGTCGGAATGAGGCCTGCAGGTCACTGTCTGAATTAAGTGAAGAGGACTTTTTTTTTTTAATTCTAAAAATGAAGTTGTCGCTGTGTGCCACAATAAAGCTGGAGAGAAGGAACTCTGCTGCCGAGCCCTGGCAGTGGCTCTTTGCTACAGCTTAAACTCCAAGGTACACTGTGAAAGTCACTGAGGCATGTCGCAGATCAAATGTATGCAAATACTCCTCAGTGGCACGCATGTTCCTAGAGACCTTCGTCTTCACCTTGTTTTTCAGATAAAACCTGTTTCAGATTCAAAGCCCACTTTATTTTTCTTAATATAAATGTTCATTATCAAACAGCTTTTTTAACCTTTCAAATAAATAGAAAGGTCAAACATTCACACCTAACTTTTTGCAGCTCAACCAAACAGAATGGATTGGACTGCAAACTGCTCATATTGATTCAAAAAGTATTGAGCAATACACTTTGGGGGGTCCCTTAAATTTTTTTTCATTTGTTGACTAATCTCCTTGTTCGTGATAATGCTTATACCTTTGACTTTACAGCCATTATCTAATCTTCACAGGTCCTGGTGAGGTAAAAAGGGAGCACGTCTTATCTCCATTCTACAGATGAGGAAACAGAGAGGCAGGGAGGTTGAGTAACAAGCTCATGTTTTAAGTGGCACGCTCTGTCCAAATGCAAAAATGACAGTAGGGCACAGACTTTGTTTTTGCAGGAATGGGGCTGGATATTCACCTGGTCACTCATAAGTTCACCAATCCCCTTTATGATTAGCATTTCTGCAGTGACGGAACTGAATCTCCATACAACCTATTGGAAAAGTATGCAGCAAACCAGCCCAAGTGAGGATCAAACCCTTGACCTTAGTACCATTGGCATCTGGTGCCCATGACCTGAGCCATATAGCAGAAGCCTAAGTAGCCCAAAGCAGAACAGGACCGATCCAAAAAGTTCCATTGCTCCCGTTCTAAGTAATTCTAGAATAGGAAAGAAAGGGCAATATTTCATGAACTTATCTAGTTCTGTTCTCTCTCAAGTTTGCAACACATTTTGCACTCCAAGCAAGTCCTAAAATATGAGATATAAATAGAAAAATAAGGGGGAGCTAAGAGGTAAACTACAGGAATGAAAATTTCACTACAGTGAGAAAAAAATGAACGAAAGGAAAAGTGTGCAGAGGCTGGGACCTTCAGGAGCACAGCATCACTGTGGGTGGGAAGCAGTTCTTCGCTTGGGTTTGTACCTGTAGGGCTCGATACTAAAGATAAGGAAAGGTTAAAAATGAAAAGGTAATGATGTCCACGTGAAATTTACATGATGTTATAAACCAATGTTACTGCAATAAAAAAAACCTCCAAAATAATAAAAATCATGGAGCATATCACAAAAGAGAAAAAACGAAGGAGATTCTTTTCCAAATAACATTAGATAAACTCTCTCTCTCTCTCTGTTTTTTAAGCCTTATTAAGGTATATTTGACATCCTTTTTTAAAGGAAGTAGGGCCCTTATTCCTCAGAAAAAGTTATAAGGAAAATATATGCAAGACACCTAGAGTGTTAACCAGATATGACCTGGAGTAACCAGGTGGTAGGGGATTATCTCTTGAAACAGGCTGGGGGATCCTCTATTATATCAGAGCACCTTCTAGAGGTTTCAGAAGCAGGAAGGCAGGCTGGCCTATCTTTTGGAATGCAAATTTCCCTGCAGAACACCAGGCAAAAACTCAGGAAGCCCAAACCAGACATCCCTGCCAAATGACAAAACAGAAGTGTTTTCAGGACAGCATATCCTCTCTCCATCTACCTGTTTACTTAAGCAAATTTCTTTTCAAACTGCATATACAGTTGTAGGTCTGTGAATTGTATATCTGTGAACACTACAGAAATGTCCTTAATCTACCTCTAAAAGCCGATCTAAGTGATAGTGTCAAAATTGACGGAAACTGAACTCTCTCAGTCCAGGACTACTAGTGTGTTGGGCTCAACTCTGAATGTGGAAAGGGACCACACTGCTTTTCTGGCTTCGTGAAATGGCAACAGACTAGCAGTACCAATTAGCCAGACCAAGGTTCTTCAGGCACTGCCGGAGACCAACTCCAAAGACCCCCACTGAGGGGGACCCAAAGCCTGGGGCTTGAGCTACCCTTCCTTATTCACATTCCAGCAACCCAGGAGAACTTGGCATGAATTTCTCAGTATGACACCATGGCTAGAGCTCAGCAAAAACCAAAAATGAATTAGGTGAATCTAGTAGGTCTAGGCACAAATTCAGCAGGTGAATTTATTTGCAAATTACCCTTTGGACCCTTCTCACTTGAGATTCTCTTAGAGACATAGAAGAGAACTTGGTCATCCTTAAAGTAAAGAAAAGCAGTATTTGCTTTCAATATTTGGTGCATAGCCAATCATACAAAAATATTTAATAAAAGAATCGTTTTTGAAGTTATTATACATTTATTACAGGATTATTGATTTTAGTAATGAGAATTCTATTGTTGGTATTGGGTTGACATGAGACATTTTTTTTTCCTGGAGATTTCTCAATCATTTAATTGAGTCACCTTATTCCTTCTGCCCCGATACACAACTACTCCTGTTATTCTTTGAATTAATTTGGATAAAAGCCTTCTGCAAAAGCCATCTTTCTGGATCCACAACGTCCTCTCTGAACATTTGTTAACACGTTACATTATACTAAAGTGAATTCACCCACCAGAAATTAGACAATCTATACTGGTTTTAATAATTTTTGAAGGCTTACAAAGTGCTAATCATGAAAGCAGTGATTCCCAGCCCTGGTTTTCTGATAGCCTGGGGTTTCTCCAATTACCTCATAGATCTCAAAGACAAAATTCCAAAAATTTTTCAGAAGAAAATTTATTATAGTTTCATTTAGTTTGAAATATAAATATCTGCCATTGGGGGTAGGAAGTGTGTCACAGTGGGACTTGGTGGGTAGGAGCGTTGTGAAAAAAAAAAGGCAACAATAGTCCATTGAAACTCCTCAAAGCTCAAAATCATTACGCTTTCCCACAAAAAAAAGAAATGCTATTCTTATTCCTAAGGACTTAAATTCTAACATACACCGTATGACAGGCACAAAAAGGAACTAGGACATTCCAGGACATTTCCTCAAAAAGAATACAAAGAAGGTGTGTCACACATTTTCGCAAATAAACCTGATAATATCTAATAATTCCAGCGCACTATTATATGTGCTAAATTACAGTCGCACTAAGAAATGAGAAAATCTCTGGAATAGGACCAGGATTGCTTTTTAATTGTCCATTAGAAAAAGCAGGGAACAAAATCGCCTGCAATGATTTCGTTTCGAGATCGTTCACCTTATTTTTAAAACACAAAATCAAACACATATTGAGACTCACGGTGAGGCTGAGCAATACAATCGAAGCAAACTGTCTCCTCGCCTCGGCTCGGGCTCAGCAGCTCCAGCGAGCCCACAGTGCCAGCTTGAGACTGGCAAGGCACTAGCATTGCACAAAACAAAATCTTAATTTTTCAGCTCAAGCTGATTCCACTGAGAACATCTCTCTCTCTCCTCACCTTTCGATTCTTTTTTTCTGAATTGAGGTCTTTCTATTTAAGGATGTTCTTCCATTATGTGAGATGCCCCCAAGTGAATGAAAAACAAGGACAATTTTATTTTCACACGAAGAGTCCTCCCCCAGGGCCATATTCCATGAATGAATGGCTTGTAGGATACACCGCTAATAATAAACTCCACCAACTGTGCCAACACAAGTGTGAGAAAAGCATGGGGAAGCTAAGGCTGGCCAAAGGAATTCCCCCATCCCTGCCGCTGCTGACTCTTCCAAGGAAGCTGTTGAGCCGGCTTGCTTATTTACTTGCTTATTTGCCAGGAAGGTATTCCTTTTAAAAAGTAAAATTAAATAGTTCCTACACCCTTTTCCTTGCCTTGAAATCACTATTTCTACTAGAAAATAAACGTGTAAACTCTGTCTGTGAAGATCCTGGGGAACCATGGTGAACAAAATCTACCAATATTTATCGAAGGAGCAATCCTATACTGGCTAGAAAAGGAACTGGGAACAAGGAGGTCATTTCCCATTCAAATTGAAATGTCAGCACGAAATACTGTCGGAAATCAAACACACCAAGAGTGACTGCACATGTCACAAACTCATCTCATCTGACCTCCCCAACACTTGTACCCGAGTGTTACTGTCAATGAATTGTCTGGATTCCAAAGAGCATTCTGGCTGAGCTCTCACCCACCCTGTGGATTAACTAAGACCTTTTTTTTTTCTTTTAAATCTCAGGCTTGTTTTCCTCCTGCAACACAAAAGGCTTTTAGTCCACCTACCCACCATTAATAAGCTGGTATGCAAAGAAGAACGCAACTTGGTTAATTGTTGAAATAGAAAACATAATTAGAAAAACTATCCACATGACTTATTCCACAATCTACTTCATTTAATGGATAAAACATAAGCTTCCACCCATTACTCAAGCCATCCTCACTCCCACTCTTTTCATTCATTCTTTATCTGCTTAACAAGGATTTATTGAGCACCTGCTACACTCACAGCTCTTTGCTGGGCACTGAATTTGCGTCCCTGGATAAGAAAAACCAAGTCCTGTCCTCTGGAGCCAAAACTTTCCTGGAGAGAGACAGAAATAGAAAGATATTGTTTTAAGTAATTTCTGGAAATTGTAAGAACTATGAAGAAAATATAATTGAGTAGAGGGATAAAGACTAATTTGGATAAAATTTTCTAAATATGAAGACAGTGACCTGCTTCTTAACAAATGAGGAAAGAAAACAGTGATGGACATAACATTTCAAATTGGTCATCCAGGGAAGGGCTCTCTAAGGCTAGGATATTTGAGCTGATTTTCTGCTGGAAGAGAGAGCCAGTCAAACAAAAACAGAAAAAGAACAAAAGTGCTCTACAGTGAGAATGAGCCTGGTGAGTCCAAGGAACAGAAAGGAGGTGGGAAGGCTGAAGCATAATGCAAAGCAAAATAAGGTAAGCCCAGAAATTGAGGGACGTGGAGGGTGGAATTTATTCCAAATGCAATGGGCAGCCTTTGGAGGGTATGAAACAAGGAAGTGACTTGATCTGATGGAGGCTTGCAAACAGCAGAGTGTCAGCTCTCTCGGGAGTCTAGTGAAGAAGCAAAGCAGGGCAAATTCAGGACATATCTCAGAGTGAGAGGAAGAAAAGGGAGCCAAAATAGCTGTCGTGTTTTTTACCTAAACAGCCGAGTGGATGGTAAGCCATTAACTGAGATGGAGCTAATGGGGGAAATACTTCTAGACCCCTCTTCTAGGTGTGAGAGGTGGAAACTCACTTATTCAATCTGCCCCTCAGCAGTCCTTGAATGTATGAAAATATGAGCTTTCCTCATTTTTCTTAGGTTATAGTGTCCTATTTAAATCAGGATACTCTTGGTTGCTGGCATGCTTTTTACTCCATTCCCATCAATTTCAAACCCTAGTTTAAAATCCAGTCCCTCTAATAAGGCGTTGCTGATTGAAACTCTCCTCATAATGATTACCCATTACTAATGTTCATTCTTTCAGTTTTTATTACAAATCTTTTCCTCTATTTTATACTTAGCTCCTACTGGATTTAACCAGATTCCTCGGCCTTCCTCTTTTTAGCCCCCACCTGCCCCACCTCTCAACTGCATCCTTTGTATACTCCCAATGCCCCACCAGGCTCTGTGTTACCCAAGCCTGAGTTCTGCCCCCTCCACAACTGTTCTCTACCTGGCATTCTCTCCCCATACTTTACCTGCCACACAGTCCTGCCCTTCCTTTAAGACCCAGATCAAGGCACCGCTTTTCAAGAAACCATTTTTGACCCCTCCCCAATCAGAGGCGATTTCTCCCTCCCCATCCCCTAGGAGGCAGTGGAGTATAGTGGTTGACATCCCAGCTCTGGGGTCAGACTCAGTTCACAGGCCCACCTCTGCCATGTCCCAGCTGTGTGACCTTGGGTAACTTATTAATATGTATAGTTCTCTGCTGTTTCATCTGGAAAGTGCATGTGGAGGGAGGGAGGAAGTAAGAGTACCTGTAACTCACAAAGTTGTTGTGAAGATTAAGTGAGGCAACACACCTGAAATACATCATATAGTGCCTGACACATAATAAGGACTCTTCAACGTTAGATGTTTTTGTTACTTTCATTCCAGCGTTTTTGGCTCTCTTGTAAAAATAACAGTCTACTTTGTATTGTGGTTGTCTTTAACCCAGCAGATTAAAAGCTTTCTGAGGATATAATGGCACCTTCTTCATCCTTGTATTTAGTAGGTATCTTATAAATATTTATTGATGAATGAATGCTGAACATAAAATAAACAATTTTAAAGATTTTCATTTCTTTTGCCCAAATAGATTGATTCCTCTTAAAGTAGAAATAGTATCTTTTCATTTCTTATTTTAAATTCCATATTGCCCAGTATGCACATATACTCTGTGTGTATATAGATATATATACATTATAGTCTATATTTTTAACTTTTTAAAAACTTTCTGAATTAAGAAACTCTTGAATAATCAGTACAAGGAATGCACATGTCATGCTAAATTCACTAGTGATGCTGCTTTTAAAAAGAAAAACCCTCTCTTCAGTTTTCCTAAGCATACGGAATGACCACAACAAGGCATCATTCCAGCTCATAAAAATCTTCATGCCTCTGAAGGAGGTTCTTGTTAGTGACATGTACTCACTCATCAACATCAATTAATATTCATTGGACAAAGCATAGATGCGGCACATTATGCTGTGTGTTTTGTACACATTTTCTAAATGTGAAGACACTATCTCTGTTATCTTACATGTCAAGAAAGAACATAATAAATAATAAAAAACATATTTGGCAATAGGTTTATGAATAGTATTATATCTCATCTCACATAAGATGGAAACCTTCAAGAAGCAGGTAGATCTTGACTGGCTTTGAGATATGATAAGTACAGAGTCCAGTGGAGAAATAAAGAGAAAGAGTATGGATTTGAAACTAAATCAAGGGTCAGTTGTAGGTTACTTTTTTTTTTAAGTAAGTACAACATGCTAAAATAGGGATAAAAACTAGATTAAAAGATAAACTTATAGAGTCCCTATATCTTTCTTCACAAAGTACCGCTTAAGCTAGAAAAGATTTCCTACAGTTTCCAGTAGACATAATTTTATTGTATTCTTTGTTCCTAGATTATCCCATATCCAAATAATTATAGACGTAAATTATATAACCCTGCGTAAAGAGCATCATTTTTCCCTAGTGACGAGCTAGTATCAAAACTCCACGATAATTATGCCTTAATACAATCCATTGTAGTTCTCCTCTGTTCATTCACTTTTTTCTCTTTGTTCACCTTCCTCTCCTTCACTTCTCCCTTTCTTTCTTTCTTTCCTTACTTCTTGAGTTTCCTAGCATTTGTGAATAATTTGGTCAACCCTTCCATCTGACAGTCTGTGTCTTCAGTCCCTAGTCAGCAGCTATACTGTATCGCACAGATTGAGTTATTTAACTGTACAAGTTCTTGTCTCCAATACACACTCTTCTTTTCTCGGTTGAGTTATAAAACATACTTTTTTCATCAACCTCCAAAAAAAGTAACAAAGACTCCATTCTTACCCATGAATTTAAGAATTCAGGATAATTTCTCATGTAGCATCCATTTCAATTCTCAATATTTCCATATCACAATCTAACTGCCTGTGGCATATCCGGGATTCTGATAAAAAAAAAAAAAATTGTCCAATTCTACGTGTAAAATTTCTCTCTCTTGATGTCTGATTGACAAACTACCTAAAACATATTCCAACTAAAATAAGTGGGTAATAAAACCACTGAGATAAACATTTTCTGCTCTGTTTCTTAATCTCTACATACTTCTTTATACATTCATTGACCTTACATCCAGCAGAGCCTCCATGGATTACACTTTTGAATTAAATAAAATTTTGGCCTATATCATTATGCCTCATGCATTATTTCTCTGCTTAGCTAGTAATGGTTATTTCTCCATCGCTGTTGAAGTTAACTAAATGGGAAAACCTATAATCTCAAATACAAAACTATTCAGCTCTATCCGAAAGTAAAGGACTTATCCCAATTGTGCATCCCATATTTACTCCTCAAAGTAGTTGTAAGAACATACCCATTCTTATCCCTCCTTGGTTTTTTTTAGTCTCCCTCCTCAACAAAACAGCATGTGCTAAAATCGAGGGCATTCATTTCAATTCATCAAAATTCGTCCTTGCCACTGCATTTGTTTGCCTTTGCGCCTACTGAAAAATTGGAACTTGGAAAATAGTAAATGAGAGAGGTCTCTGGAAGGAAAGATCTTATTTGATACAGTAATATTGTAATAATACAGCTCTTTCCCATGTACTTCAAAACTGACTCCAAATTTAGAAAATGAAGTGCAATTACTTTTTCAAGTGGGAATTTAAGTCAAAAGCAAAAAAGGTCACCTACTTTATTTTTAAGTAGTCAGCTCCCACAAGGGTGGATTTGGGTCTGTCTTATTTACTCCTGAATCCCCCTGCCTAGGACAGAGCCTGCCACATAGTAGAGGGTAGCTCAATAAATAAATATTAAATGAATGAGCTACTTTACTCCAAAAAATGTTGAAACTTGTTTACTAGCTGTCAACAGCAGGTTCCTTCATGCATAAAATAGCATCAACTGTGTAATTTGCCCCCACTTCCTCCTTTTGCAGAAAGCCAACAAAAGAACTGTAACTTTCTACCTAAGGATCAAAGGTGTCAACCTATTGGCTCAGGCAACTTTAAAGTCTTGGATAACAGTCTTTGGTTATTTTTAGATAATTTCTTTTGTTTCAAGCTTGAAAAGAAGCATTAACAAAGATCAAAAAATAAGTCACTGATTCAGAGGAGGAAAATGCATATTAAGAAGTTCAAAATATAGTATGGAGAGGCTGTGAGCTAACCTTCCCAGAATACGAGTCAGATCCAGCTTTAGAGACTAAAGAACTACATCAGTCTCACTTGGGACCCATCAACATGAAAGGAGTGGGAGAGCTTGGAAAGTTGAGAGTCTGCAAAGGGAAGAGAAAAACAATTTAAAAATTATAGAGTGACCCATGCATTCTCAATGCCTAAAACAATAAATCAAGAGGTACAAAACTACAATCAAGTTGTAACAATGGTTAACTGTAGATGGTGGAACGATGGGTGAATTTATTCTCACCCATAATTTTCTGTATTTCCAAACATTCTACAATAAGTATGTAAGACTCAGGCAGTCAGAAAGAAAATAATACATTTACTTTTTAAGCTAAGAAAAAAGCCAGGGATATAAATCATGTGATCCATGAAGAAAACTTAAAGGATTAAGATTATATAGACAAAGAAGAGAAGGTACATTGGTGACTTAACAGTCTTCATTGTTAAAACAACTATTAACCTAAAACCTACTGCAAAAAACATAGGATGGGCTTCTTTCTTGTTAAAATAATAATAATCATAAATATATATACCCACATAAATGTGTGTGAGCATAAACACACACATGTACACAACGTATACATATACACACATCTTATACATATTTCCAGGGAGTAAGGCTCTCAGAGAAAGGGCAAAGGAACAAACTGTGTGGGGAAAAAAGCGCCTATAATTAGGGTGTCATTTCAGGCAGCACCTCTCATGGGGGATGTGAAGACAGAGAACATGAACAAGGATAAAGGAGTATGCCTTCCCAAGGGGACGTCAAAGAATGTCAGGAAAAGGAGACATGCTTAAAATAAAGGGTGAAATAGAATGACTATTGTACCACAATTAAGGCATACCCATGGAAGTGTCCAATGTGTGAACATACATTCTGGAGTAGAAAAGTGTTTGAGAATCCCTAATCTACCATCTTCAAAAGGAAGGATTCTGAACAAGCCAAGACAATATGGGAACAAGCAGTTTCTCTCACAGGGTGATCAGAAATGAAAAGTCTTGTCACAAAGGAAGAAAGGACCCAAAATTAAGCTCTATTCATTCCACAAAGCTGACTAGAAGCTTTCTTGCTGTCTATGTGTCTTGATCTAAAATTATCTGGGGGAATACAAACCCCAACCTAGTAACCTCCTTGACCCATTCTGTGGTTGAGGAGTTGTATTATTCTTAACAAAGCTGCCATTCGTATCCAGTGTCTCTCTTTCCAGTTGTTACAGAGACAGTAAATACGAAATCAACATCATCCACCTAACAAAAGTTGACCTCTCGCAAGTATCATAATCTCACAATAAAGAGGGATATCAAGAAAACACGCTTTTACTCAGAGAAATTGCTCTACCAGCAGAAATATCAAGAATGTTACCAGGTGCCATGGTTAGTGAGGGAGACACTTGGAGGACACATGGGGTTTTCCAGGTTCTTGAAATCACATTGCATAGGCGGCTGTCTCCCTCTGACCTCATGGCAATGACAATCAGCCACATATATCTAGGATTAGAATGGTTCAGGTCAATTCAAACTTTCACACAGGATCTGGAGCAAACACATAGAAAATACAATCAAACTTAAACTTTCTATTCAGGATAGGAACCCCTCCAAGCTCTCCAATTTCCTCAGGCAATGCTACAACTGAAAACACAGCCAAAGGAAGTGTTCAACAGAAGATTCAACTGGCTTCATTCTTCAAAGAGGAATAGTGAGGATTTACCCAGCACCTACTATGTGTCAGTGACTGTACTGAACACGTGACATCCACTATTTCTTTTGGGTCTTGAGGCTGTTCAGTTCTGGCTACTCTTTCTAAAGTTCAATTTGGGGAAATTCAAAGGTCCTTGGAAGTCCCCCACCAGCGGTAGCCAGAGAGGTGTCTAGAATAAGTCTAGGAATAACCTAGTCCCATCATTCAAAGATGAAGGCGACATAGTATGATTGGATGGGGAGAACTGGAAAATTGTTTCATTATGGAAGCCCTGGGACCACTACCTCACATCAGAGCAAATTCTGATGAAGTTCCAAACCCAAATCATTCTCCTCAAGGTTGTTGACTCACCATATTTGGCTCTTATACATCTCACTCGTTCATTCTCTCTCTCTCCCTCTCTCTCTCTCTCTCTCTCAGCTTTGCTCTGCGCCCTCATGAAACAGAAAGGGTGCCCAGAATTGGTGAGAGGTGACAGAGATCAAAGGGCAGCATCACCCTGCTTGCTCCAAGGTGTTAGCCCTAGGATTGTACTGTTACTCTCACTTCCACCCACAACCCTTTTATTTTCTGTTGCGTATCAAACCTTGACCAGAAAGCTTTCCTCATTCCCATGCCCTTCTCTCCACCATGTATCCCTTTCCCCATCCCATCCTCTCCACCTATATGTGCATTCACACACACACACACACACACACACCCTTATACTCACACACATCCCTTTTTCTTCAAAGGGCATCAAGTACTCAAAGAGAGAAAAGGAGCCACTCAGACCTCACTGAGGCCATGCGCACGTACCCCCAAGTCAGAATGCGACTTGGTTTGGGGCGGTTTCAATTTATTAGTTTCACAGTCTCGAATCAATACCATGCAAGAATCTATTTCAAATAGCTTTTCTTTAAACGGAGCTTTGACAGCCCAAGTGAGGTCAGATCCTAAAACTAGACAGAATTTTTTCTACAGTGCTTTTGTGAATACAGCATGTTGGCAAAAGATTATTAAAGTAACTCTTGCGGCCAGTGTCTCTTTGTTCTCCACCTCTGGGAAAGCTGCACAACTCAGCTGCGTGGAAAACAAGGCAGAGCATTTTGCTGTCAGCAGCCACGCACCCTTTGGGTGGGGGGCCACATAAGTACTGGAGAGCCCCTCTTTACAAGTCAGAAGTGCCTCCTAAATGTGCCCTTCCTCTGCTCTAATGCCTCAGAATTGTGCGTGGTGCTCTCTGACGTCCGTCAGGGTAGTAGACTCTGACTCTGTTCCTCTTCTAGTCTGTACTGAAGAGCAGTGAAGGGAAAAGCCTCAAAGGTGGGGAGTTCTATGTTTATGTGCAGCAACAAGGCAGCCATATCCTTCTGCTTTCCCCTGAAAATCAAGCCTCACCTTATCGTTTCCTCACCAAGATTAACTCCTGCTTCCTGAAGAGTATTTCTGAGGTAGAAAGCAGAGGTGGTGAAAAAAAGGGGAGCTGAAAAGCCCAATCTGTCAAGCTCCATTTTAGAAGAAAGGAAAACTGAAAAGTGAACGTATTTAACATGAGCCATTTCCTGCACTCAGGAGGGAAGAAAGCGCGCTAGTCACTGTGTGCAGGAGGAGATCCGCACTGGTGTTATCTCTGACCTGCAGCTTAGCCCCAGTGTCTCAGCTGCCAAAAAGCTCCCATTCAACGTTGTGCTGAGTTCATCAATGCTCCACGTGTCAGGATCCTAACAGGAAAAAGCAGGACAGACAGTCTCTCCATTCAACCGCCTGGGGACCCCATGACAACTAAAATCCCCTCGCAGACCGTCCATATCAACCTTCGGCAGGTCAGAGCACGCAACCCCTTCAGAACCACAGGCTCAGGCCCACACCCTTTCCCCTTGTCAACATTGTCACTTTAAACAGAACATCGAGCCTTATCACGAAACCTGAAGTAAGTATGACAATTAAGATGGATTGCAAAGCCTGCTTGTGCTTCACAATTAACAATCACTTGGCAGCGGGTTCCACGCAACTGTTAGGGGGTATGGCAAGAACTTTATCCCTGCTTAGTGCCGCATTAGCATATTTAGTAGGCTGCAAGACATAATTCCTAAGATATGAACATATTTTTGTCTTTTTAAAAAATCTGCAATTAAGCTATAATATGTAGAGACTGCACCAGGCAATCAACGTGCAAACACCAAGATGGAGTTGGGAGAAAGGAGGACAAGCAAAAGAAATGTTCCCCCAGCACTGATAACAACCTGCACCAGTTACTGCTCCCAATGTCGTGGGTGAGCTAGAAAACTGTGGCTCCTTCCTGTCTGTGACAAAACTTAGGGGGGGCCGGTGTTGCCCAACTGCCGCTGGCATCAGGTGATTGCTCTGTAAGGGCACAGCTACGTGCTTTAAACCCACATATGAAAAAAATTGGACCCCGAGATGACCCTAGTGGTTACTGAGCAAACTATGCCTTTTTCACAGAAAGCAGTTTTTGATTCTCAATCTCTGAGTAAGAAAAGATGCTGATAAAAAAAATCACAAAGGCACTTTATTCAACAAATGTGAGATCTTTTCCTCAAATTTTCCATTATTTTCCCTGACTAGCGGGCCCATCTGCCACACTGTTGAAAAAGGACTGGTGAGCGCCAAGACTAGACCCACGTTTCTGAAAACGCAACCCGAGCTACTGTCCTAGGCTTCTTCAGTGTGTTTTTGTATACATTCAGCCCTAGAGTCCAAGCAGGCCCCTGGTGGAGGCTGAGGAGGGAAAGAAAGCCAGCCAGATCTTTCTGATAGCCAGGACTTTGTATTTCTTGACATCTGGGTTGCAAGAAGGCAGGATATCCTGCCAAATATATTACAGCTGTGCGTCCCACCTTGTGACTTAGGACACTGCTGAAGCTGAGGAACACAGAAGATATAGGTGTGTTTTCTGGGAAAGAAACCTCACCCTTTACCTCTTTTGTAAAAGAAAACACACACATACACACGCACACACACGTGCATGCACGCATGCCACCAGCTTAGGAGCAGCTCTCCAGTTGCATAAAAGAAAGCATATGAAAGTAACAAATGCGATTTAGCACACAAAGTCTTTCTTTACAAAACCAGGAGAGTAGCAGATTAAAGCACCTGGCAGTCTTGGCAGGCCCAAAGAAAAGCAAAGCTGTGACAAAACAAAACAGGTGTACAGGTATAAAACTTTTGCTTTCCAATAATGCCCCTCTCTTCACTGGAATGCTTTGACAGGTGCAGAAGTTCAAGTTACAGTGGGGAAGTGGCAAATAAATACACAGCATTAGCGTCTGACGTGCTTGCTGAGCACCGGGGATGTTAATAACTGGCAAGGTACACTAATCTCTGATTGCAACATTTGGTTTACCTTAATCTGGAGGGACAGCTGTATTAAAGAGGGAATTATACTAATCAGTTCAAGGCCCTTGCATATAAAACTTCCCATTAGGCTTAAAGTACACCAGCTTATGCTCATTCTCTAGGAGCCTTACATCTGGTTCTGAATAAGGCTGCCTCTCATTTGCAAGGTACAAACTGAAAACAAGGGGGAGGGGGGCTGACAGTTGCTGGAGGATGGGTGATAGAAGAGCAAGCTACTAATTCTTTGAAATTTTTAACAGCACAAAACTAGCTTCTAGGCATCTTAATACTAAAAGAAAAAAAAGCGTGTGTTATCAACCCTAGGCCATTTTTTCCTGTTACCGGAGGTGACCAACATAAAATAAAATTGATGATGTCAGTCAAAAACAGCTAAGCACAAAGCTTGGCTTTGTTATCTTAAGTCAGAAGGTATGATAGGCCATGCCATATGGCTCTAATCCGCCTCTATCTCCCATCACCTAACAGGAAACCTTCATGTAGCATGACCTTATTTGGCTGGTTCCAGGTTAGGGCTGCCCAAAGGGGATTTTTCTGTTTCTGCTATATCCAAAGGTTTATGTTGATTTTTTTCTGAGCCCTGCAAACTATAAATCCGACTGATTACTCTGCACTCTTTTGCTTGACTGAGCCTTTACAATCAGACATCCCCGTTAACAATAAGCTCCTAATGAATCAAACATCTATGGCATTAGTTTCACCTAGCTGCCTCTTTCCCATGCACTGTGCTGCTTTGTCAGACCTGGTTTGATGAGAAAAGCTAGTGACACTTGCTGCACCTATTGATAAACAATTCAGTAATGAGGGGCATAACAAAAATTACCTAAAACAACCTGATTAAAAATGACAGGCAAGGCTTTCTCCATTGCTCTATAGTGAAGGTAACTCTGGTTCTGCACAAAGAAAATAATGAGGTAAAATAAAATTTCCTCCTTTACCGAGGAGTTCACTTCGGAACGTGTGGTGATGAAGTTTCGGTGATATTTTAAACTCTTTCAGGTTATGTGATTATCAAGAATGTTAGGGACTCATAGAATTCAGGATGCTTGCCTTTCAACTTTCTGAGATGAACTCTCTGGTTTTTCTGCTTAAACTTTCTGAATAATCAAACTAATATCGAGATCTTCACTTTCTTAAATGTGAGCTTAGTCATTGAGAAACTCAATAGTGCAAGTGCAAATAATTAGGTAAGTACAGCATGGGCACAAAAAGAGAAATTCTAAGATACAAAAAAATGTTTGGGACAAAGTAGAAAAAAGTTCATGGACAAAACCATCTTCCTAAAAGGAGTAACTTAACCTTACCACGGTCATTGAAGCTCTTTTTATTGGGGTCACCCGGAGGACCTTTGCAACTTCGAAATAAGCTTATACCCAGGGGAGGCCAGGCTCCCATGAAAGCTTGATTCAAAGACAGAAATGTGTGGGTTTTGCAATTGTGTGGCAGCCTGTTGGGAGGGTTTCCATCAGTGCACAGATGCACTTGAAAATCAAATATGGACATGGGGAATGTTTTTTGGAGATGGAAAATGAGTGCTGATGACATGTTTATACTTCGCAGATGGATCCAGTACAGAACCATTTTTTGTAAAGAAACAATATCCACCATTTGCTAAAAATTTTTTTTGAGCAGCTACAAAATGGTGGCACAAAAAGTGAATATTCCCATCATACATACTCCACCTGTTCCTTGGTCTTACAACTGTCCTCCATCCTGACTGTAATCAATGACTGTTGTAGTCTTATTTTTTCTCAAATGTTATCCAAAAAGAATATGAAAAAAGAAACACAATACACAAAAGCATTTGGAAGAGCAAAATGGTCTGAAATTAATTTGCTACATATGAAAAATTGGAAAATGACAAATGCTATTAAGTAACAAATGCTGAATTAAATCCTGAAAAAATGAATTTTCTTATTGGCATGTTTTCTCCTTAAATTTGATATCAAATCAATTTTTGAATGTTTTCTATCTAGAGTCTAGAATGTCTCCTTTCTTCCTTCTATTGGCCCCACTTGAGATCCCTTAGGTATTTAGACTTCTGTAAATTACAAACACTTAGCATGGTATTAATACCACTTGTTGCCTTATTGTTGATACATTATAATGATAAATAGTTTATAGTTATAAATATCAATTATGAGAACATGGAAAGGCACAATATGTATAGGCTATGTATTTATAAAAACATAATCTAAAGCATTTAACTGCCGAAAAACATTATTGATAACATTGTATACTTTACTCAATAGACGATATCAAAATAATCAAATCTTAACTTATTGCCACCATAAATAATATTAACTAGCCATTTCAGGTGTGAAATATTGATAAGTGACCCACTTCAGAGATGTCGAGATTGTAACACAATAAAGAAGCTATGGATGTGAAATATAAAAGTTAATAGTTTAATAATTTAACACATTCTGAACACATTTTCAGACTTCATGAATAAGTATGTTTTTTTGTGTTCCAAATAATACATGACATATTAAAATTAATTTTTTCTTAGTTTCGGTCAAATTAACGTTTCCTGATATTTTACCTTATCATCTGTATTCATAACCTACTGAATTCCACAGCTAACCTTTAGTCAATCATATTTGTATTCTAAGAATTAGAACTTAAGAATTAGAAACAGAATATGAATCCCAGCAAATGGCCAAATAGCCTGAGACTGGATAACAAAATCTTACGAATATACATAAATCGACGTGTTCTTTCAACCTTGTAGTTTCTGGCAATGTACCAAGCATACATCGGCAGTTCTACATCCTATGATTCTAACACCTTGTTATCATCCTGGAACTAACAAAGGCCTGTGATACTTCCCTAAATAAAGCAAGTCTTCATTTTTATTGCTGGATTTTTGACACATGTGAATAAGGCCAAAACATTTTATTAATTCTTAAATATTGTTTTGCCTATCCATCAAAAAACCTAAGTTTTAGTCAAAGGCTTAATGTAGTCTTCAAGTTCCACAGAAAATGTTAGTATTCTACCTAAATTAAACTTATTAAACTTTGAAACAGTCAAGAAAAATGAAAGTATATCCTTCCAATTATAGCACTTATTATGTCATTATGTTCTTAATCATCATTCAACAAATGCCGAGAACATAGAGCTGGGAAGAAATTAGGGATCATTTGTCTCAATTCCTTTATTTAAAATATTAAGGAAAGGAGAGCCGAGAAATAATAGAACTATTTAAGTACACATAACTAGAGTGTGCCGGGTAGTCATGTTTTCTGAGGCCTGCTTCATTCTACCAGATCATTCGGTTTGCAAGGTCTGTAATATTTAGTTATAGTGGACTAATTTTGTGTTATTAGCCACTTATTTTCTAAGTACTATATTAAGTATAGTATGTAATAATATAGTGTTTAGAGAACATTGCACTTAGAAAATAAGTGAAAAAAAATTAATACACTAGATTCTACCTGTGCCTAAATTGTTGCCTGGATGTAAAGTCAGCACCTCTTTAAGATCACGAGAATATTAGTCAAATAAGTTAATACATGATGATACAATCAGGTCCCTGGTGATGAGCAGAAGTTATGTAAGGGTGCCACTAACCAAAGTACAGCTTAAACATAAGGACCCTGTAAGTTGGTCTGGCCCCTGCTACTTCTGTAGCAGAGATCCAGACACAAAACACTCATTCTGTAATCGTGACCATGCCACTTACCATTCATACAAGGAAGAACTGGAGAGCTTTTCTACATCAAAGTCAATATTAACTTGCAAGTTAGTCAAAAGAACAGCTTTTTAAAGCTTAAAGTTCATGATAGTCCACTCTTATCTTCTTGATATGGTTCTAAAGGAAGAGAATGGCCAATATTCCCAAATAAAGTCGTCCTTACTTAAGAGAATTGAAGCAATTTTCCTGAGCCCCAGGTTTAAAGGTGGGAAAGCATGGCTATCTCATAAGAATGTTGGGCTACTTTCCAAAGGGCTCACTAGTATCTGAATAGCAGCTGGTGGGGATCCATGGCTTGTCACTTCTATCCCTAAATTCTGGTAGTAGTCCCAATTCTGCCAACAAGTATAGGTGATACATGTGTAAGAAGCAAGTGTATTTCTCTCTACTATGAAAGGGTTTGGGTTCATCAATCCTGTCTTTCTGGACCCCAAGAATCAAAAAGAGTCTGACTCAAATAGTGTTTGGCATTAGTACGGAGAAGGGAATGCTTCCATCAACTAAAAGTCAAAAATGTCTGCCTAATGACGATACTGAATACTTCTTAGTTCAAGCATACATCTTTATAATTTATTTATCACACACCTCTAAGTTAGTTGAGTGCTGTTAACCAAAGGATAGCTTAAATATAGAGAGAGTGAATATCAAACATGGCTTTAGGTATCTTGAGAGAAGATCCCCTGGACTTTCCCAAACTTGGTCTAAGAAATATTCTTGATGCAGTCTGTTCCCACTGCTAGCATTAGTTATGTAAAGGTGTATGTGAGACTAATTTTTCTAACTGAGTCAGTTGTCTGGTTTATGTTTATTCCTAATTAGCTGCACTGATTCATATATCCTAATACTAACTAGGATTCAGACATAGTAATTGGTATATAACTAAACATATAATAATCTTATTCTTTTATGTTATTGACATTTTAAATTGTCCATTAAAATTCAGCCAATCAAAATAGCTTAATCTGTAAACAGGAGAAGTTTGTTTATCTTGTACAAAGAACTTGAAAAATATTCTTTGAGGGACCTGCCCAGTGGCACAGCTGTTAAGTTCGCACATTCCACTTTGGTGGCCCAGGGTTCGACGGTTCGGATCCTGGGTGCATACCTATGCACTGCTTGTCAAGCCATGCTGTGACAGGCGTCCCACATATAAAAAAGAGGAAGATGGGAACGGATGTTAGCTCAGGGCCAGTCTTCCTCAGCAAAAAGAGGACTACTGGCAGCAGATGTTAGCTCAGGACTAATCTTCCTCAAAAAATATATATATATTCTTCGAGTAGAATTCTAGACATTTACACCCAGGTTGAGGTTCCTCTAGTTTCTCTTGAATCTGTCTGAAAATATTCCCATACAATAGGCTGAATGGCAGAACATTAGACTTTTCTTTTACAGTCTTGCAAGCCAATTGACAAAACCAACTTTTGCTTGCTACATACCTCCCATTGCTGATTGTGGAAAGAACCTAGTTACCTCTGATGTTATTTTTCATTGGAGTAGTTAATTCTGCCAGTGATGATTGCACTAGGACTTTGGCAGTTTCTGCTTTCCCTCTTGAGAGGCTACCAGTTACTATAGTTGTCACAAGAAACCAATAGTAACCAGCAAGCACAAATAGACATGGCATATGCTCATCTTTTTTATTGTTCAAAACTAACAACCTCATGAAGATTTTAGAAACTGTCATACGGTTGGATCCCTGACTGCATGGCAAATAGAAGAAAATTTGAAGTTCTATCAATGAAAAGGCAGTGAAGATTTGCAGGGGTAAAATTCTATCTCTCCATCAAGGGATGCAATAAGATAAAGATGCTAGGTTTATAGAATTGATCCCAAAATATAGTCAGTTCTTCAGGAGTTCCAAATTCTAATATTCATGAAATACACAAATTTTGTCAAGATAGAGAGAGTCAAACAGAGAAGAACTGCCATGAGTCCTCATTTCCCCCAAGCTAAGTTGTAAAGAAGGGCCACGAACTTTTCCAGCCTTTTCCTGGTGGAGACTAGATCTTTTCGTGGCTTTTCTGGGCAACCTCTCCCTGGCTCCAGAGAAGTTCATGTTTACTACATTTTCCTTTGCACTCTAGCACTCGCAGACCTCTCTAATTATGCGCCTACTGTAACATCAGATGGAATCTTTCCACCCCTCTTTGCCTCCAATAGTTTTAAATTAACTGAAGTCACCATATTTCATTGAGAACTGTGTTATTACACTGTTCTAAACACTTTGGCTTAAATTATATGACACTATTAGAATTTTAACTGTTTTTCAAGTAATAAATCATCTTAAAAGATACTAAAGCCAATTGTTTGGATCACTAAAAATTTGAGCTCATTGAAGTCAATTTAAACCATAATCTACAATACTCAAATTAATTCATTCAGTGCACATTTATCAGGTCCCATCACGTATAAGGCACTGTGAACCAAAAGACATAGATCTGTGCAGCTCCAAGTCTTGTGATGGAACAAATACTTCAAAATTTGTACTCAGTTACAAGTTAAAATAGGAAGTTTTTTTGCTTCTTTTTTGGCATATGAAAATTTACTACTACCATGTTTTCACCATCTAAACTTATGATCTTAGTCTTTCCTTCTTGCCTTCACATAAGGCCAAAGGAGAGACATTGACTACTTTGACAACCTAAAGGGACTCCAGGAATGTCACCAACAGCATGACCTTTGAAACCAAACCCAGCAACCAGAATTTCATCATTTTTCTCAATAAAAGTCAATCAACCATCATTGGGTACAAACGCTGTGATTTTTTTGCCATTCTTGAGCCGCTGGACGACGACACTTTCTGATGACAGAATTTGGTTGTTTGTCTTCAACTCCTACTTTTCCCAGTACAACTCCCTTTGCATGAGAAGCATCTCCAAAAGGATTGACCTTCAGGGCTGTGCCCAAATGGGCTTTCTTGTAGTGTTTATTATGGCCCTTCTGATTTCATTGGTGGCTACAGGGCTTCTCGGCAGTAGGAAGATCGTGACACTAGCCCATCTTGCTGGCGCCACAGGTCTTTGCAAAAGAGCGAAGATTTTTTACAAAACTGTTTGCCTTATTTGATAGAAACCAACTCTCTCATCCCTACTTTCTACTCATTTATCTCTTTAGCTACTCATACTAGTATTTTAGTAAGAAATTTTAACTTCTAAGAGCCGTATATGGTAGACTCTATGGTATAACGGTTAAAAGGATGGCCTGTGGAGTCAGACAGATCAGAACTCAATGCTTATTCTACCACTTACTAGCTTTGTGGTCTTGAAAGAAATCCCTTAATCTTTCTGAGCCTTAGTTTCTTCATCTGTAAAACAGAAATACTGCTTCATTCTTGGTGACACACTGAGGACTAAATGAAACAATATTCATGGATCCCTTAGCATCTGCCCTCACATGTAGTGGGTGTTTGATAAAAAGTGGCTTTTATTGTCAAGTAGAGTTCAGGTGTCACGTATGTGCATGATATGCTTGGTAAGCAGTGTGATTCAGTCTTAGTAGTAGATACAGTGGCAGAACTTTCTTCCCCTGATAATAAGAAAAGTAAACTTTGATGGAACCAAAGGATGCAAAATATCTAGACCTAGAGCAAGGAGAGAACTGTGGTGCTGGGAGGAAAGCAGCTTCAGGAGCGTCTTAGCTGGTGTTCCTCTGAAAGCAGAGCC
This sequence comes from Equus przewalskii, assembly GCF_037783145.1. Taxonomy (NCBI): domain Eukaryota; kingdom Metazoa; phylum Chordata; class Mammalia; order Perissodactyla; family Equidae; genus Equus; species Equus przewalskii. The sequence goes on along the minus strand of NC_091847.1, from coordinate 27,063,441 downwards.
TGAGGCAAGGAATTGGATGCATGTTGGTTACCCCTAGAAACAGGTGTCAGGAAATGGAGAGAAGGAGGTGGGATTTGGGGAAAAGCCAAATAACATAATGTAAGGGTACATAAGACGGTACCTGCTGTGGACGGTGGGACCTCTGGGAAGCATGCCGAGTGCCTCTCAGAACTGTTTGTCTAAAAGATAGGTGTCTGGAACGTTTACCCACAGGCTCCTGTCTCCCATCAGTTGAGGGCTGCCCTTGCGGGTGTTAACTCCCCCACACATTTCCCTGGTAAGCTTGAGGAATCATTGAGCAGGCTTCTGTGATTCTGCAGAAGGCTCTGAGGCAGGAATTGGGAAAACTCAAAAAATGATCTGGAGGCCTGGGCTTATGAGAAACTGTCCACTGAAGCTACAGCTGAAATTAGAAGGGGGCTTAGGAGACAGGAAACAGGGCTCCAAACTTTTCTGCCACAAATAGTCCTTCTGACAGACCATCAAAAGCATCAAGACAGAGAGAAATTGTTATGGACTAAATGTTTGTGTGACCCCAAGATTCATAAACTGAAATCCTAACCCCAATGCGATGGTATTAGGAGGCAGGGAGGGGATTAGGTCATGAGGGTGGGGCCCTCACAAATAGAATTAGTGCCCTTTTGAAGGGCCAAGGAGACCAAAGTTCTCCTCTCTCCACCATGTGAGGGCACAGCAGGAAGACAGCCATCTGAAAACCTGGAAGAGGGCTCTCACCAGGCTGTGGCCACACTGGCACCCTGATCCCAGACTTTCAGCCTCCAGAACTGTGAGGAATAAATTTCTGTTGTTTATAAACCACGCGGTACTTTGTTACAGCAGTCCAAACTGACTATGACAGAAATGATACTAGCAAAAATTAATGCTGGCCCCAAAAGATAAATCAGATATCTGTTTTCTGCACGTTTTAGCTTAGCTTCTTTCATGGTAATGAGATGATGGTGAACAGAGTTAAATGAAATAAAGTAAAAGTACAAGGACATAAAATCTTTCACTTCCCAGAAGATGTTACCAGGATCAGAACTGCAAGGATTTTGAACTCGGCTACCTATGTAGTCACAATACTGCCACAAAAGGAAAAGCATCACAAAGATAATATATCCTCATTGCACCATTCAGTTCTCTACCCCTGTAACCACCAAACACTCCAGTCAGAGCCTGATCAATGTAAGTAAGCCAGACTCCTCAGCCACCTTCTCTGATGTCTCCATTATAACAGTCAGGCAGAAGCTACTATACACTTGAAATGACAAGTCACAGCTTGCCCTGGGAACATGATGGGGAAATTAAACTCAGCGTTAATGAGTCAAAAAACTTTTCGGTTCCTATCTGAAGGGGGGTGAGCTCACTGGCCTAAATCTAAATCTGACAGTGAAAGGTAAAATAATTTATAAATGACAAATTATAACATAAAAATTAAATTGTCATTCAATGCACAGTTGCAATTTCTGTCCAATCAGAGTGCCACCCACGGTTGCCAGGTAAAATGCAAACATTGCATGGGACATACTTACACTAAAAAGTTATTCGTTATGCATCAGAAATTCAAACTTAACTAGGAATTATTTATTTATTTTGTTGAGGAAGATTCGCCTGGAGCTAACATCTGTGCCAGTCTTCCTCTATTTTTTATGTGGGTCGCCATCACATCATGGCTGCCAACAAGTGGCATAGGTCCACGTTCAGGAAGCAAACCTGGGCCACTGAGCAGAGCACTCCAAACTTAGGCACTAGGTCACACGGCTGGCATCAGGAATTCTTTATTTTTATTGGCTAAATCTGGCAACTCTAGGGCCACCTCCAAACAAGTACAAAGAGCTGCTCATTAAAACAAGACAGTAAGCATTCTGCAATGTTATGCTAAAGGTTCTAGGACTTTTCAGTAGCAGCAACATTTCAATAAATTGACATGTGAATTAACTAACAACTTACATATTGTTTCCCTGGGCATATTTCTAAAAACTTTTCAAAGTGTTACCATAATTTATTTTGTCACAACATGGCAACGTGTATATTGAAAAAATACTGTGATGGTAACAGAAAAACTCATTTCAAATAATTCCAAATGATCTTTTGAAAGACTCCCATCTACTTGTTAAGAATCAAATCTGCATACTTTAAAGTGTTTTCATATGATTCACCTAAATATTCTCTTACAAATAAAATTTAAATCAAATTGTAAGTCCCAGAACAGTTCTGCAGAATTCTTTGATAAAGAGAAACATTCAAAAACCACATGCAGAGTCACTTCATTTCAGTTGCAAGATTCTTGTTCCAGCTCACCTTCCAAAACGATTTCAGTCAAGTAGAAATCTTCTGACAATCCCCGCCTAGAATGGCAAATAATCCCTGCCTTTTCATTCATTCTCTCATTACCTCTCTAAAAAGAGGATGTGCGGTTACCAGAATTTTATACAATTAGTGCTCCAAGAGTGTTTTAAATGCAAACCTATAAGAGGAAAGTAAAAACAAATCAAAGTTAATTGTGACTGGCTGGAACAAAATGCTTAAATCAATATGAGGATGGCTCATCTGCTCATCATTTACCCATTACCTGGGAGAAGAACACCTCCTGCTGTGCCTGATTTCTGATACAGATTTACCATCGCCTGCATTCTCCAGACACACGGTAAGGAAGCCCAGACTTTCTCTGACGCCATCTCTCATTATCCTCTTTGCACCTAGTAACACATTCACTTATTCATTCTGATTTTTTTTTTTTTTTTTTTTTTTTTTTGCTTGCGTGTTCTTCTTTGCAAAGGGGCATGCACACAAGGAAAACTAGAGTTTAAAAACTTCATGAAAAAGCTCAGGGCCTTCCTGGGAAGCTGTCAGAGGAGGCGCTGATATCTGTCTGTGAATTAGTGACTTTTCTCAACTAGTCTGCACACTGACTATTGTGATTTTCAGAAATCCCCAAAAGTAGAATGCAATTCCTTTCCTAAGGCATCCTTTGAAAAAAAAAGTTTGCTGTTGTTAAGGTATTAGATGCAAATGAAGAGAAATAAGGCCCTCCTATTTGGAGGTAGTGAACGTCTTTAACGGAAGGGCAGACTTAAAACCCAACACACAGTGTCCATGTGAGGGACGTGGAGGAGCAGCAATGGGTTATTGGAGACTCTGGCTTGTGAAGGCCATGCATGGTCTTAGCTCTTAATAAATAATAAATAAATAAATAAAGGCAGATGTTTTAGGATAGAGATAAACTCATTTCTAATCCTCTGCTGCCTCTCTACAAACGCCCTTCACCGTAGCCATGTCCAAAATACAGAATGTGAAGTGTATCTGCCATTGAAAGTGAACATGTGTCTCTGAATTAAATACATATACCAAATATAAATATGTCTGGACAGGATGGTTGTGCTGATGTATTAAATTTTTTTTCAGACAATTATCCAAATTACAATCTTGCAACTATGTTGTTATTATTATTATTATTAACGGTTTCCAGGGAAGGAAAAAGACTCAAAAAATTTTGAAATAACTAATTGTTCTTATTCTATTTGACAATTAAATGGATGATATATAACTGCTATCATCATATATTTACCGGCAATTATCCTCTTTTAGCTTTCTAACTTTATTTTTTTTTTAATTGTACATATGGATTACCTAATAGAAAAGTATAGAGATGACCACATGTGAATAGCAAATCATGGACTGAAACTATATTACTTTTTTAGCCAAGTGCACCCAAATACCTTAAATATGTGAAGGTTAGAAATACAGTTCCCACTTTAAAATTGGAGTATAAATAAAAATAGAAAAACCTAGGAGCGCACTGATACAGTAGGGAGAAAATAGCATAGTGCAAAGGATGACTAGAGGAAAATTGTGATGATGTACAAAAGGGAAAAGAATAAGATACAAGTGATAGCCTGCTTTAGCCTTTCAATTGACTGTTGGCGTGTGTTCCACCTACCACTTCCTCAATGCCTCCTTGTGTTATTTTTTTAGGAAAGGACATTCATGACCAATAACAATGTTATAATGATAGTAAGTGTAGGATTTAAGATACATTTTTGAAAAAACACCTTTAACCAACATCAAAAAGCCACCAAGGGTGGGGGGGGCAGTTACCTAGCTCAAGGTTTTATTTAGTGATGGTTCCACTTTTTCACTCACTGCCTGCAAATCAGCATTTTGAGTGGACAAAGGGCTCAGCAGCGGCCCTATGATTGCTTCTTTTCAAATGGTAATGGCTATCCTAACTCCTCTGCCAGGTTTTTCTTACCAGAGCACAAATTGCAGTTTACAAGGCTCTGAGGGAAAAAAAAAAAAATCTTAGCTGAATATCTTTTTTTTTATTCGACAAACTGACATGTAAATTACCCTTTAAGTGCTCCACTCTAGGGCTCTGATCATCTCCTAATTGTCACAGTCAATTGTAGCCAACAGTCTCTTCAATCCCAAGCGCTTTGACAACAAGCACAAGGATCAAAGCAGCATCAGCTCCCTTCAATATCCTTCTGTTTAGGATGCTACAAAACGCTGAGAAAGAAAGGTGTAAGGGCATTGCTGTAGAGGAAACGGAGAGTAGCAAGGATTACAATAGTCATTTTCTCCGTCTCTAAAATTACGCTGTATAAGCTGCCGTGATCTTTAATCACATGCACAGAACAAATATATAAACCTCCCGGGCAATTAATATGCTCTTAAGATTATACTAATATGCAAGCTTTACAAACAACACCGTCTCTATGGCTTAGGAAAACTATGACACAGTTATGGGATAGCAATCATTTCAGGGCAGCTCGAGCATCAAACACTATTATCAAACATATTCTGTTTTTGAGCATAAATTCCAAAGCATAGTTTTTATTGCTTAGTTTGGTGTGGGGATTCACTGCTTCTTCAAACTAAACAGCCCACTGAAGATTCTAGAGGGTTTTTTTCTAATTAACCTAGAAATGCCCAACTGAAAATGTACCCCCAAATAAATAAAAAATGTGACATAAAAACTAATTGCAGTTGAATGCTGTTTTCCTTACTAGGGGTAACTATGTCTTATTGCTTTACTGGGAACAAACTAATTAAAAGTCATTACATGATCCACAAACATGATTCTTAAACAAGATGTACTTACCAGGATCATTACTTAACAAAATATGACAATTCTTTCTAACTAAGGTAGTTATCATACATCACTAACTTTTTTTTTTTTAAAGATTTTATTTTTTACTTTTTCTCCCCAAAGCCCCCCGGTACAGAGTTGTATATTCTTCGTTGTGGGTCCTTCTAGTTGTGGCATGTGGGACGCTGCCCCAGCGTGGTCTGACGAGCAGTGCCATGTCCGCACCCAGGATTCGAACTAACGAAACACTGGGCCGCCTACAGCGAAGCGCGCGAGCTTAACCACTCAGCCATGGGGCCAGCCCCCATCACTAACTTTTTTAAGAGATTATTTCTGCTTTTCTCAAAAGATAAAAAGTTCATCCAATCAAATATAACAACATAAATAATTTGGTGGAAAGAGAAACTCTAATAATAAATCTGTATAAAATAGCCACTTTAAAAATTACCTGAAGGTTGTCAGAACAACTGACAAATGGAAAGAAATCAAAGGTGCGTGTGACACTCCCTCTACAACTTGTCTGGCAGGACCTAGGTATTACATGCACACAGCGTGTAAGGTCACACGTTGATTGACAGCCTTCCTATGCTCAAGAAAAGAACTGAAAAAGGAGGCAGCAAATGCCCCAGCTTCCTTTCTCAGCTAGTTCACTCAAATCCCCCTGTCGGGGTTTCCCATCCTCCCCTCAACTTCACCTTGAATTCTCAGGTTTGATTGAAGAGCTTCACAGAAGGGTCTATTACAGATTGAGGAATGATCCATTTCACATCTGATGCTCCAAAGAGCTACTTGTGAGGAGTCTTTGAGTGCATTTCTCTCACATGTGAAGCTTTCTGCAAAATCAATATGGGTATTTTTCAGTTTGACAAGTCAACGTGAAATATCACATAATAATAGAAAAACAGAGTTGTACATTTAAGCACATCCAATACAGTTGTCTATGACAAAGCTTACAGTTATTACTCATGGATATCCTTGAGTATGCCTAATCTAAATTCATCCTGATAGCCGGGCTAAGGCAGACAGAAAGAGAAACTGACTAGTCACCATATTTCTGGCCAATCTGTCCTAATTAATCCAGGTTTTGTGGTGAGGGGAGAGAATGGGCAAGAATCATGGCCTTTGCTTCCAATCTGAGAGTGATATGAGAAGTAGGAAGAAAATAACCAGAGGTGAAAAAGAGGAAGAAAGCAAAACAAAAGGAACTATAAAGAACTTCAAATTTAACTAATTGGAAATAACTGGGCAAAATGGTCACCCGAGGAGCAGCAACCACGTCTCAAATCCCCACCGCCATCATAGCAAGCACCAGCAGAATAATTGCCGTATTTTTGTGAGGGGTCTGACAATCTTCGGGTGAATTCCAGGTCTATTTTGCCACCTGCGTAAGCTTGAGGAACATGATTTAACTTCTCTAAATCTCTGGTTTTTTAACCTCAAAATGTTATTAATCAAAAGATTTACCTTATAAGGTTTTGTGAAGATTAAACAAGACGAAAACATTGTATTATTGGCAAATATTGATGAAATGATTACAGTTTCCTTAAACCTATCCACATGGTACCTAGGGTCCTAATCTAGTGCCATTTCTACTGTTCCCTAGAACCTTTCCACATTGTTTAATGTCCCCAAATTGTACACAACACTTCTGGCCAAAGCGTAGGCTCACCATGTCAACTCCAGTGTAAGTCCTAGAAGAGGAGTATAGCCACTCATATTCCCTTGTCTTGAAAACGGTCTTCCTCCAACCAGGGAGGCAGTCCCCATCGACTGAGAGAGAGAATCAGATTGGGCTTTGAGAAAGGAAAAGAGCCCAGGCCTAGGGGCCAAATCAGCTGCTCAATTCAAGCAATGAATGAGATGAGAGATTAACGCATGGTTTTCCTTCCTGTGCTGATATTTTATTATTAATACCGGGATTATCTCTATATACTCCACCATAGGAAGGACCGTAAAGAAAAAAACCTCTCAGGAGCATGTTGGCAACCCAGGTTTAGTGAAATAGCTCACTAAAACTGCTTGTTCTTCTCCTTCACATTTTCCTATAGCCATCACTACCTAAGTAGTCTTAACACCATCTGTACTTCATTAGCTGTGCTTGAATCAACTAATTTATGGATTGCTTGAAAAATACATTTTTAATTTTAGCTTAACTCTCTCCACCACTCAGAATAAGCGCAGTGTAGGCAAAATATGTGAGTTCAGAGACACGAAAATTCATGTTAATATCAAAATAAGAAAAGCATCATTATAAAATTCTATTGAAGTTTAAAAACTCTTACCCTATATTTCAAAGTCAAATGATTAAATATAAATGACTTTGTACTTAATTAATTTGACCAATACATATCAACAACTTAATATATGCCATAGTATTCATTTTTCTGCTACCGTACTATTCTCCTCCAAGATTAAAATTAAGCTATAGCTTTCATTCCAAAACCAAATTAAAATATTTCATTAAATGCTGATATAGAATTACAAGAAAATTGAAACAATTTCCTACCTAAAAAGAGTCATTTCCTAAAAATTTTTACTTTATTTGTTTTGGACTCAAAATACATTTTTAGCAGGGAGACAAGTTTATAAATGATAATTAAATTCCCAGATTGACTCACAAAAAACGTTTAATGTAAAATGTACCTGAAACACACTAGAAGCAAGTCTTAAGTGACTCTAAGTCATGAGGTCTATAAATTTAATTCTGTGAAGACTTAAGGAGTATCATCAAACATTGAGTTTCCAGATTTTGGACATATCAGGCAAGAGATCTGATAGAAGGATGGAACATCCATGAGTCTGGTGACCGCTATTCTCATCACTAACGTCGCATCACCACCATCATCATCATTATTATCATGACAAATTTCACTCATCATATTAGTACATGGTAGCTATGAAGATGATGATGGTAGGGAGCCAATAAGATGACATCTCATCTTGACTTTTTAAGTAAGTGGAGGACAACTCTACCTCACTCGATCAGGAATTTAAACCTCTTCCGTGATGTTCATTTCCCAACCAGGAAGCTGAGCCTTTTTAAAATGCTTTCATTTGAGCAAATGAAGGCTCTGAGATATCACTACCCACATTTCATCATCCCCTCCCCTGAATTTTGCCTTGTACTGTGGCCTCACCAGACCCCTTAAGCATAGCTTTGAAAAGTCTAAGAAAGGGGCAAGCTCAGGACCTGTTAACATATTCCTTGGGACGCTGGGTAGTACCTCAACAAAAACACAATACTGAAGTGAACATTTGCCTTTCTAAAGATCTCAATGGAAGATAACTTCACAACTTCTCTCAATTATTTACCTACTTCAAGTTTCGCTCCTTCATTGTCAAGGTTTTCTGCCTTGTTCCATTTCTGGTTTTGATTTTAATTGTAAACCCTACTACTCAAAACTATGAGCGATACCTGCCATTCCAGTACTTCAAGTGTGCCATTCAGTAGTATTTGACAGTTTAACGAATAAGAAGAACGCCAACTGTGAGCACTCATTCCTGCCATTCGTTCATATTCTCAAATAAAGACACAGTACCCTACAGTTTGCAATTCACTTAAATGGTCTCTGCCCTCATCAAATTGTAATCGCAAAACATAAGCATACCCCACTTAAAAACTGAATTGAGCAGGGACTAGGGTGAGGAGGAAATGGGAGTTATTGTTTAATGGGTGTCAATTTTGGGGTTTGCAAGATAAAAAACTTCTGGAACTCTGTTGCACAACAATACGAATATACTTTACACTACAGAACTGCACACTTAAAATGGTTAAGATGGCAAATTTTATGTTACTATTTTTTGCCAAAATTAATTTTTTAAAAAATAATGTAGTGAAACTCCTTGAAAAACAGGTGCATTAGTTCAATGATGAATGAATAATTATGGAACATATTTTAAAAACTGAATTAAGGATACACTGATTTTTGTGTTAGGCGGTCAGAATCCCAGATTTTAGTCCTAATTTCTTTTCCATGAAAATACTGCCTGCAAAATTATCTATAAAGTTTTCAAATCCAAATGGACTAACGTATGACTTGACAGGAGAAATTGCTCACGAAAATGCAGGTCAAAACTAAATAAATAAATGAAACTCGGATCATAGAATTTCACTTCTCTTCTGAAAGATTCAAACAGTGAAACACAAGAAAACCACCACTCCCAGGTGCTCTGTTCTGAAGCTGTCACTACCAGGCATTGTTACCATTTAGCATCTCAAAGTTTCACTGAATTTTCAGTGAACCAAGCAAAAGTTGAAGCTCATTGAGACAAAAATACTTGAACCCAAACCAGACCAGTTTTCAGTGGTTTCTATATTTTTGTATCAGCAGTTCCAGAGTATCTTAACACTCACTTTTTTCAGGGTTAATTTTTTTGTTGTTTAACATTTTATTCTGGTTAATTTTTTTTAAAGTTATATTACAAAACAAAGAGTTTTCAGGATTCAGGGTCATAGTACTTTCTTTGAACAAGTTAAGCAAATTTATATTTATCCCACATGTAGGAGACAGAAGCTTCAAAAGAAGCAGACAAAATGGGACTATGGAGTAATGAGCGAAGTTGATGCAAACCACTGTCTTTAATTTATAATCCCACCTCATATACACAGAATGAAATCAATCAAAAGCAAAAGGAGATGGATACTTTTTTAAAGTAAGGACCTAGGGGTAAAATAATAGGGTAAAAAACTGTGGACATGGTGCACTGATTTAAAAATTCATAAGAATTTTTTTCTCTGTATATGCACTCTACTCCAATCATAGATCATCCAACAGTTGAGTTTTCATGTTTATTCTTACAGCCTGCGTAGTTTATTAGATGAGGGGCAGCAAAACTTTGAAATCCAGTGTGAATTTGAGGTTTGTAATAGTACTAATAGTTTTAATAATAATAGTTACGTATGACTAACATATGTCGGCCCTTATACCATCTCCTTAGAACAACTATATGAGGTGAATATCAATATCCCTCTGAGATATGAGGAAACTGAGGCTTTGAGAGATTAAATAAGTTGGCCAAAATCACACACTAAAAAATGCTGTGCTCTTAACCACAAAGCTCCCCTGCATCTTGACGAATTGCTACGAGTGTAGCCTCATTTCAGTGGATTATTCTTCTACATCATCAGTTCCAAACTCTTATTTTATTTATCTTCTTGATAAATGAGTTCTTGCTTTGGGGGTCTCCAATTGCCTAATAGTTCCTGAATAGAAGCCATATCTTGGAGACAGACGCTTGTTTTGATTGACTCCATGATTGCACCAAATGTGGTCATTGGCCAACATGGTCATTGACCAGCAGCAGCAGCTCCCTTTGTTCCACTGTTACCTCTCCATGCATTCACCAGGCAACTGGGCTACAGATCATTCACTACAGAAAGCAGCGTCTAGAAGGGCGTGCATTTTGAAATCCACTTGAATTCAGGACTAAAATCACTAGCAATTCAGGGTATTTAAGAAGCCACTACTAGCCTTGTACATACCATAATCAACACCAATGAAGGACATACAGACAAGTACAATGGGCCTTTTCATTTCCCTGCTTCAGATCCAGATCCCTTTCCCCAGACCACAATGCCCAGGCAAATATATTCATGCCATTCCTGGGGAAAATAGAGTGAAGGCATACTCTCACATGTTACTCAGGGCCAGCCTTAGAATCCAAGAATAGTGAAGCTAGAATCCTAAGGACTCTCTAGACCATGACATAAAATTATGTATGAGAAAAAGTGGTCCAAAGAAGTAAAATGATTTGCCCAAGGTCATAAGCTAATGAGCAAAAACTCCAAGTCCAGTAATTTTCCACTTACAAGATTGTTTTAAACAAAAGACTACTACGTGTCAAATAAGGTACTGGATACTTTACGTACAGTATTGTGTATAATCCTCACAACCTTCACAAAATAAATATTTTTACTCTTCTTATAAATAAAAACGATTAAGTAATTTAGCTAAATTCACATAGCTAGAAAGTAGCTGCAGGAATCAGCTATTAACGCCTTACTTTTAATATGATGCTCAAATTTCTACCAAAAAAAAAAAAACAATTCCAGAAGGAATTATGACACTAAACAGCAGTGGATTGATATCGAGATTAGAGGAGGAAAAGGTGTGAAATTAAGACCTGGGGAATAAAAAAACTAAAATAAAGATAAAGGTGTTGCATGAACACACTGGTCTTTATTTTTATTTCTTTATACCCGCCGTTTTGCCAAAAGGATTTAAGTTGGTGTATTAAGTAAACAAAAAAATGCATCCAATACAGTAAGATAAAGCCAAATTTAAAATAAGGGAATAGAATGAGTCTAAGGGAAAAATACACTGAAATTAAAGAGACAAACTTCTTGCAAGGAAGTCATATACTTGCCAGAGGTAGGCTATAAATTTGAATCTGAGCTTTCAGACAGGCTACACAAAGAGGGAAACATGATCCATTACGTGAATTGCAGTGTCCCTAAAACAAAGAACAAGCCATTTGCTCAGGAGAGACACAATTATTGCTGGTTATGAGACCATAGAGAAATTTGTCCCTGTGGCCCTTCTCAGGAAGGCATGGTACAGACCAGGGAACAGTAACCTCAACAATATGCTCCTGGCACACAGAGCAATGCATTGCACAGGACTGTTTATTGCACTGTTCATTAACGCAAAGCAGCAGCATTGCACTAGGCAGAATTCACTCATGGCAGTTCTTTGGGGACAGCATGCTAGTTGTCTCACAGAAGGAAGCAGAGGATCTTCCTGAACGGGAGGGATGCTAAGCCACACAGAAGCAGTGTGGAAGTCCTGTACAAAGACAACACTAATCCTAACCTCCCGCAACACCTTTGCTAGAATGCCCAATCCATCTCCACCTGGGAGGCATTTAGCCCCCCTCCACTTATCTCATCCAATCCAAACAGGATTCATGCTTCCTAACCTCCTCTGATGCAGAGGAACAGATCAAAACTGGAGGCCTTTACAGCAGATTCAGGTGTCAAGTTGGCCCAAGGAGAATGAGAGAAGTGGGCAGAGCAGGCAAAGCCAGGCTAGGAGAGCCATTTTGACAGTGGTGGGCTCATAGGTTGTGTCAGCATTGGTCAGGTAGATGCCCACCGTTCCCGAGCTTCACAGAGAGCCCCAGTTACCAGTGGCAAACCTCTGTTAGGAGCCATTACTTCCATTCATTTATTCACTTACTCACTGAGTCAACAAATATTTATTTGCAATTATTATGGTTGTGTGCCCAGGAAATACAGGTGGACAAGACACACAAGGCCCCTTCCTAATGGAGCTCGTGAGTTCACCTCTACCTAAAGATACTCTTAATTGGGGCAACTCAAGTAAAGAGCGCAGAGCTAGAGAATTAATGACTAAAATGCTACACGCTGCCTTTTTTCGTAAAAGGCTGTGGGAGAGTTCATCTGGAAATCTGGAGAGCAGCCCTTCCTTGGGGATGAACTAAAGACTGTGGCCTTGCAATTCATTTCAATAGTCCATGCCTTCGGTTTCCTCATCTACCAAGAACGAAACTAATACTTGCAACAAATACTTCATAATGTTCTGTGAAAGAAAAAAAAGGAGTAAGTTGTAAAAGCTAAAACACTATAGAAACATCACCTCTGAAATATGTGCACATTGATAAAATGGCCCTTAAAGCTATTATTAAACAAGTACACCTGTTTGTCATAGTTAGAAACATGTGTTAAAAATACAAGATAATGAAATAAAAAAATGAGCAATTTCTTCTATCTAGATACTAGACAACTATATTAATTAATAGCATTTAATGGCTTGCACTGAAGGACTCACCAAATTACAAATATAACCCTTTTAGAATGTTAAAAACATAATTAGGAGTAGCCTGAAATGAAAGCACCCATGAACTCTTATCTGTTGATGTGCAAACAGTGTGGTTACATAAAGAATAAAACAGATTTTAAAATAGTCATTTCACATTATCAAGCAAAGTTCAGAGCATGCTAAGAAATAACTCTATTCCAGAGAGAGCCATGCATTCACTTACAACTCCTCTAACTGAAACTGGAGTTGTCATCTCCCTTCCCCAACTCACGAGTTATGCCAAAGGAGTGTAGTCAACTGGAAAACAATCAGTGCTTGTCCTGACGGTACAGATTAAACCAATTTTAACATAAAAGCCCACATCACAAGACACACTGCACAGCGTTATTTACACGAGGTCAAATTCTCACCTTTTCCTCATTCGGTTTGGCTAACAAGTAGTATGTACTTCAGGATTGGACCCATCGCTTGCAAAGTTACCTGTCTGCCATAAAAGATGTCATTGAAAGTAAAGGGCTCATTGGATACTCCACTTTCTAAGGAAATATTGCTAGGCATCTATGTAATATTCTCTTAGCACCCTTTAAAATATACCTAATCTCTTACTTTTTCCCACTTAGTCTCCCAGACTTGAGGCTATTTAAATGCTCTGGAAACCGCATTACTTCTGGAGACCAATTATATGAAACAGATTAAAATGTACCCATATCCCACATTAAATACTATCATTTTGCTGTAAAAATTTTGAAAGGATTTTTATAATTTTGTTTCTGAAATATTAGGCCTCAAGTAATATGCAAAATTTGTAATCAACTATGATTTCCAAATGATCATCACACATGTAGGGGAACACTTGCAGAGTGAGAATGTTTAACCTAAAAACCGTTTCCAAAGACAACGACTTTTGTTTTTTAATTTTTTTTTTCCTTCTGCTTTTTCTCCCCAAATCCCCCGAGTGCATAGTTGTATATTTTTTAGCTGTAAATCATTCTAGTTGTGGCATGTGGGATGCCGCCTCAACGTGGCCTGACGAGCAGTGCCATGTCCACACCCAGGATCCGAACCAGTGAAACCCTGGGCTGCCGAAGTGGAGCACATGAACTTAACCGCTGCGCCACAGGCCCGGCCCCTGCAACAACTTATGATACTCTCTTTGATAATGAATGAAGCTGACATAATGTTGCATTTTGCTCATATTTATTAATCTGGATTTTTAAATTTACAATCAATATAACAGGCCTTACAATATTTTCCTAGGCCCATGAAACTTGTAAACTCTAGAGTGCCTTTGGTTCCTAATGAATGAGAGAGCCCTGCCCACATCAGCCCCAGATATCATCTTCACCAGAGACACAGCACAGAAGTCTCTAGAGACTGAGCCACCAAAAACCCAACCAAAGGGTTGGGCACAGTGCAATACTGCCTAGTGTTCTCTGGTTGGAATCTGGTCCTGGCCTCTCTTTCGATAAGCGGCCCACATGCAGATGGAAGAGATACCTTCTCTCAGCTCTCAGAACTCCTCAATGTCTGGTGGCTACACTTGGCTCCTTATGTAAAGCGTTTTTTTACATCTTTCAAATAAAGTCATTTTTGCAGTCCAGCTGGATGTTAAATGGAGTAATACATAACTGACCACATTCCCTCTCACTCACACAAAAAAAAATCACTCAGTGGAAAAATCCTTCAGAAATAGATACAATGCATACCTCTTAACATCTCTTATTCAGTCTTCAGAGCCTTTTTGAAGGCACCACTGCAGCTAAAAGCCAGGTTCTCCACCAGTTGTGAATTGTGCTGGGGCCAGACATCTCCCAGCCTACCACTCCCAAAACGGTAGCCTCACCTCTTTGACACAGTACTACTTTAAATAAAAAATGTCTGAGGAAAAATTGGAAACTCTGTTGGTAAATATGGCATACTGTTGTAATTTAAATTTCCAGGGAGGTTTTTCAATATTTACAATTCCAGTTTCCTCATAGATGTTGCTAAAAACAATGGCACCATTAAACCTTAAAATGAATACCTTACATTGGAACCAAATGCTATGGCTTTTAGAAACATCTCCCTAATCTGTCTTTCTCTTTATTCATTTCATATTGGGTGAGCACCTTCTCTGTGCCAGGCACCGTGCTGAGCCCTAGTGAATACAGCAGACAGGGTAGAAAGAACTGGAAATAAAGAAGGCAACAATTGCAACCCTTTGTGGTGTTTTATGTGAGTGCTTCTGCATGGCTAATTTAAACCTGTTTTACTAAAATTCAATCCCATTTCTCCTTGCTCTGCCCATGGAGTAGGTAAACAAGAGCCAATCACTATCCTCTCCAACATAGCCTTCCTGCTACTTGAAACGCTCAAATTTCTTTTTTTCTTGTTCAAAATAAACATATTTTCCTGCAAAGAAAAGAAGATTACATTTGATGTGTGCAACAAGCCAATATGACTCCTTTGCTGTGTCATCACATTGTCATTGATATGAAAATATAGAATATGACTTTTCAGTCACATTGAAAGAATAAAGGAAAAACAGTCTCACGTCATCACCCAGTTTCTTCAGTATTAACCTATACATGAACCCTGATAGTTCCATTGTAAGAAAATGCACCGTAATAGAACAAAAATTTTGCATCATTGTACTAACCGAGAAAAATAATAGGTCTCTATCCCTTATGACTCATATCAGAGTACCCTGCCCCCAAAGAAATCAAGACACACTGTCACTGAACCACATTATTATCCCTTAAGAAGACTATAAAATGGTGTACATCATTCATTCATTGACATTGAACTCGTGCCAAAACTATTAAGAGCACATATTAATAGATATCCCAAATGTGTAGGAATGACTACGAATAAAACACAAAGTGAAATTGGTATTCACTATTAATTTGTCTTTTATAAATGATTAAGTAAAGCATATGAAGGAAATAAAAGGGCAATAAATACCCTTTTATCACAAACTAGGGGATTTCTCTTACTCTGGGCTTGCACACAACCAGTTTAGAAATATGCATAATTGCCTATGGTCAACATCATATCACTGCCAGATCACACATTAAACAGATAACCACTATTATTATAAAAGCGACTTCCTTGACCTCATATTTTGGTCTGGGTGGGAATTCCTGTATTTTCCCAGATCGGCTGTTACACAGTGCCAATCTTGTGCTGTGCATGTCAATTTGTACCGGTCTAAGTGACTGGTGCCTTCCAGGGCTCACCCTAAAACACACTTATATGCATATGAATAGTGTGAGTTCAAGAAATGTGATCATAGCTGTTCTTGCAGTGCTTTTTAAAATCTGAAGTCTATGTGTGTTTTTTTATTATAGCTAAGGTACAGTGTGTGTTATTTGGCAGCTGAATTTGACATGAAAATATAAAAGGTTTGGGCAACCACATATTTGGAAATAGAAATCTTTCCTGAAAACATGGCTTTGGTTTTTAAACACAGCTAAATTTCTGGAAACTTCAATTTGTTAAAGACAGCCAAGACTTCAATCATATTTAACATATTCCTGGGGTTTACATATAGTGTTTCAAAGTAATAAACAACATCTTGTTTGGAGTAGCACGAAGAAAATGAGGCAAGCACTTCTTTAGAGTAAAAACTCCACTTTTAAAAATAGTTTGGAGACTCATTCTTATGTTGGTAAAATCACAAAACACTATTCAGCAAACAAAACATGATGAGCTCAATTCAAGTTGGTAAACATTTTTAGCTGGCTTCATTTGTAGTAGGAATTTTAATGTAACCATAACTTCAAGAATGCATCCCTTATAATGAAAACTTGAGGGGCAAAACTTTTTTTTAATTGTTAATAAGAACAATAGTGTCAAATTTGCACTTGAAAATTGGAAGAGATGTGATGACAACAGTAAATTCATTGAACCATTTTAAAAATCATGTTATAGTGCACTAAAATGCGGACGCATTTACGCACTAGCACTCTCATTGCAGTGACCAAAAAGCCCCCGGGCCTGATTCAGTAGCAGAAAATAACTCCTTCCATGAGGTTAGGTCTACATATACCTTCCCTCCAGGATGTAAAACTTGCAGTAAAGCTATAAATCCTTCACATGCTTTTGCCTCGTTGGTCTAAACATAATAGTGATGTCTAAAAACCTTAAGTCACTTAGTAAGAATAATAAGCACTTTTCACCAAGTAAAAGATGATGAGTCGAAATAATACTATCCAAGGAAAGAAAGGCACAAGGAACTTTCTCTATCCTCTTTATAAGAGGTCAAGTCAAATTTCATTTAACCATGCTTTTTCTCTACACAGGGACTCAGTGAACAGAACATTTGTTATAAGTACAATTACAGATTCACATCCAGATAATTTATGGCAACCCAACAAATTAACAGAAACATCTAGCTCTGTGGTCAATATTCCTTTATTTTGCCTGCATGTTATTCCAAATTTTTTAGATAAATTTTTTTTCTAGTGGTTGATAGGTGAAACATGGGAATTCACCTAAAAGTTTAAAAGTTGGTAATGTGTTATGCCCTTTTCCCACCACCTATATTCAAAACAACTATTGGACTGGACCTCAAAAGTAGAAAGATCTTAGATCTGAGTTTGCCTGGGACCATCTTGATTTTCAGCTCTTGGTCTGGAGTAATTATTAGTAATGTGCCCTTTCAGTCTCACAAGTGTCCCAGTTAGGTTGATAAACTATATGGCCACCCTCTTTATAAGATCATGGATGGCATCTACTTGATATGACTTCTAGGGCACCAAGAATACTTGCCTCGAGTATTTCCCCTGCCCAGACAGCACAGAGTCTGAATTCTCCCAGCTGCATTACAAGTTCCTTGAGTACAAGATTGGGTTTTTATTTAGCTGTGTGCAACCAGCACACTGTCTGGCATATAGCAAATGGTAAATAAATGTTATTTTGGATAAATAAAGATTTGTTCCTTTAGATAAAATATCGCCTGCTCTGGGTATCCTCTTTTAAAATAGACATATTCCTGGAAGGAGAAGAACATACATAAAATTGATAATGACCTTCAAAATCTGACCACTGTCTCCACCTCTGCTGATGCTACTCTGGTCCAAGCTACCAGCATCTTTTGCTTGGATTAGTTCAACAGCCTCCTCACTGGTCTCTCTGCTTCCGTCATTGCTTCCCGAGGGTATATTCTCAACCCAACAGCAAGAGGCCTTGTTAAAACTAAATCAGATGGTGCCACTCCCCATCCAACCCTGAGTAAAAGCTAGTCATTACAAGGGCCTACAAGGAGCATTGTCAGATTTAGCAAACAAAATAATAAAAGCCCAGTTAAATGCATAATTTTTAGTACAAGTATGTTTCATACAATATTCGGAACATAATTATACCTTAACATTTTTGGCATTCTTTATCTTAAATTAAGATATAACTGGGCATCTACATTTTGCCGAGTAATCTTACTTGCAAAACTTTACCTGACCAGGCACATGTGTGCTTGTGTGCATGCAAGCACACACACACACACACCCCTACCTCAGTCCTTCCTTTCACTGGGCTCCAGCCCAATGGCATTGACACTTATCTTCAAATACACCAGGCATATTTCTGCACTGGGGCTTTGTGCTGGTTGTTTCCACTGTATGGAAAGTTCTCTCAGATACTGTTACCTCTCTCTCCCTTTCTTTTATTTTTTTTAAGATTTTTTTTTTCCCTTTTTCTCCCCAAAGCCCCCAGGTACATAGTTGTATATTCTTCGTTGTGGGTCCTTCTAGTCATGGCATGTGGGACGCCACCTCAGCGTGGTTTGATGAGCGGTGCCATGTCCACGCCCAGGATTAGAACCAATGAAACACTGGGCCGCCTGCAGTGGAGCGCGCGAACTTAACCACACAGCCACGGGGCCAGCCCCACTCTCTCTCCCTTTCTTTAGGGTTACACACCCTTTCTAGGTGAGGCTCTTTCCAGCTAATCTATCTAAAATTCCAATGCCTTCCCACTTCCTATCCTCCCTCCCCACTTTAGTTTTTTCCATTACATTTACCTAATGTGTTCTATAATTTACTTATTTATTTTTTATGTCTCCTCTATTAGAAAATAAGCTCCTTGAAAGGAGGAACTTTTGTCTATATTTCCCTCTGTTGTATCACTAATGCCTAGAGTGGGCTTTGACATGGATGAGGCCCCATAAGTAATTCTCAAATTAATGAATGATCAGTAATAGTAATAATAGTCATATTACTATTGCTATTAATTTAAGGTCTATGTAGTCTGCAAAAGACTTGAATAGATATTTCTCCAAAGGAGATATACAAATGACCAAAAAGCACATAAAAACGTGCTCAACATAACTAATATTAGGGGAATGCACATCAAAACCATAATAATATATGACTTCACACCCATTAGGATAAATACTACCTAAAAAGAAAATAACAAGTGTTGAAGAGGATGTGGAGAAATTGGAACACTCGTGCACTGCTGGTGGGAATGTAAAATGATGTGGTCACTATGAAAAACAGTAGGGCAGTTCCTCAAAACACTAAAAATAGAATTTCCATATGACCCAACAATTCCACTTGTGGGTATATACCTAAAAGAATTGAAAGCAGGGTCTCAAAAAGATATTTGTACACCCATGATCATACCAGCGTTATTCATAATAGCCAAATGACAGAAGTAATCCAAGTGTCAGTGGGTAAATGAATGATAAACCAAATGTGGTACATACTTACAATGGAATATTATTCAGGCTTAAAAAGGAAGGAAATTCTGACATATGCTATAATGTGGATTAACCTTGAGGACATTATGCTAAGTAAAATAAGCCAATCACAAAAAGACAAATGCTGTAAGATTCCACTTATATGAGGTGCCTCAACTATTCAAATTCATAGAGACAGAAAGTAGAATGGTGGTTCCCAGGGCCAGGGTGGGGACAACGGGAAGTTATAAAATTTAATGGGTATAGAGTTTCAGTTTTGCAAGAAGAAAAGAGTTCCATGGATTTGTTGCACAACAGTGTGAATGTACTTAACACTACTGAATTGTATACTTAAAAACGGTTAAGGTGGTAAATTTTATGTTATGTATATTTTACCACAACTAAATATTTTTTAAAATTGAAATAAATACAGTCTACGTAGTCTGAAGATCAGGGCCAGGCATGTTGCATCATTTTATCACTGAATCTCTACAGCAACACAGGCCATCAGTGATATTATGCCCACGTCACAGATGGGAGAGCTGAGGCCAAAAGCCTCAGAACTTGGCAAAGATCACACTCCTAGTAAGTGGAGGGTTTGATAGAGAAATGACTCTAAACCTGTGTTCTGTCCAGTAGTACACCCTGCCTCTCACACTAATGTTAATATCTTATTGCAAATCCCTGTGTCGTTTACTCTAGGGACCCCAAACAGCCAACGTTGTCATCATTCAATCACTTGTATATGAGTTTGTCTTTTTCTTACATCCATAAATGCAGCACTAAGTAAGTACTGGGATACAAAGACAAGGTCCCTGGCTTGCATGGTTTACAGTCCAGCAGAGAGAAATAGACATGAAAACAAAGGCCCTGGCATGTAACCGGAAATATAACAGATTTATAGCCCTCAGGCGGAGCCCAAAGGAGGAAAGGAGAATGCCCTAGATAAGGAAAGGATGAAGGCAAGCTCTGCCTTCCATGCAGTTTTATCTAAGATCAGCTCTGATTGATTCAAAGGAGCCCAGGAAGTGCCCCTATAACTTCTGCAATGATGACTGCCTTTCCTTCAGCCTTTTCATCCTTGCCTCCCCCACTTGTTCATAATGAAAATACCCCCCTTTTTCAGCGGAGGGTGGAAGCCTGAAAGAGCCTATGTTAAATGTCTGTTTTTAAAGGAAGTCTCCAATCTAAAAGAGGAAAAGATCTCTAAGAATCTCCAATCATCCATGTAGAGAAAAAATAGTATGAAATATTAAGTATTTGGCTAAATTTCTCTTCCTACAGTCTAACAATGGACAAATATCAGAAGAAAAAAGGAAAATCAATATGTTAAAACCTGAGTAATTCCCATCTTACAGACTCTGACTCTCAAAATTTTTATAAAAAAGAAAAAAATGAAAATACAGTATTTTCCAGAGGAATAAATTTTTATATGTTCCTTATACAAGCAGAAAGAGATAAGATACAGTAATTTTGGTAATAAACCTCAAGATAAGACTTTAAAAATTAAAAAGGAAATATCTATAGAGTTACATCTAGATACGCCTAGGAGAACTTTGAAAGTACATTCACCAAGGAGTGTAAGACCTTGCAAGGATGGGGAAGTCTTTCACTTCTTATTTTGCATGATTTTATGAATATATGATGTACTTTTTGGCACTTTTTAAATAAAAAAAGAAAACTAGACAAGGCTAATATTAAATGCTTTCATATATGCATATTACAGTATAAAAGAAGGAAGTCCATCGTCAATGACTATGCTGATTTACATAACAGACACCTTTATTCCTCATTAACAGGAAGTACTATAGCAGAGTGGTTAGAAGTGGGGGTTTTCAAGTCAGACAGACTTTGGTTTGAATTTAAGCCTCATTCTCCCTGGTTGTGAGATTGAAAAAATATGATTTACCCACTCAAAACCTATGTTCCCATCTGTAAAATGGGGATAATAAAACCAACCTTTCAGATTTATTGAGAAGTTAATATGTGTAGTACATACTAAGCCCTCAGTTAAATACAATTATTAGAAGATTACAGTTGACAAAAGGGATCAGGCAACCCTACAATGTTAGCATTAAATTAGCTGAACGTGGACATAAAAGATCAGGAGAAACAAACTGATAATAGACTGTAAGGAAAGCCTCGATTTGATAATAAGGCAGCTTAATTACTCAGATATTGATTAGGATAATAATGATGCTAAATTTGTATCCTGTTTCTAAAGACATCATTGTGTTTGCTTGCTCTTCTAGTTTCCTAAATAGCCAACAATCTCAAGAGGTTGTTCCTGAGACTTAACCCTGTATGATTAAAAATAATACATGATACTGAAAGCATCTGCTTCAGCAACTGCTCTCAGTACTGAAAACTCAAGGTACTAATGTTGCTTTTTAAGATAAAACAAACTGCCAAAAGGAATGCTGATTGAATTTCTAAAAGGTAAACTGCTTAACACAGAGGAATGAGAAGTTATTTTTTAATTCATTAGAGGAGATTCAGCTGAAATTGATCACAGCTAAGTACCAAACCAAGATAAGAAAAAAAAAAGTGATACAAATAAAAGTGGTTAAGCAGAGATTTTAAAAGCAAGTTAGCGGAAATCTTTATACATTTATGGAATAAAATAACATAAAATAAACAGAAATAACAAAGTGAGGCTAAAAGGAAAATGGCAGGCAATGAGCTTGAAATCTACCAAATATTTCAAATAATCCTAAACGTTTTTCTGCAAATGTTAAATTTAGTATTCTCATTAAAGAATAATTTTTTTTTAAGCTCAGGGTTAGGTGGGGACAGGGATTTAACAATAGAGAGGTGTAGATATCTCTTGCTGTCTCAGTAAATATTGTCATAAAACAATTTCGCTTTCTAACTTTGTAAAAAGAGCATTTGAGCAGTGTGCACATACAGAAGAGACAACTGTGGGCAGAGAAGAAAAGTTGGCACGCTGGCTTTTTGTTCCTCTCCTAATCGTATCTGGGACAAGCATGCAAAGCTGGCCCAAGATATTGACAGAGTAGGAAGCCATTTTTGCAGTGAAATGCAGTGAAGACTTCCTCCTCCAAGAAATCTGCTCCCACCAACCAAGCGGAGAACGACTTTGTCTTAGAGGTAAATGAAGCCAAGGTACTATTTCCAGAGTGCCACTTATGCTACCTGGGAGGAGACAGAACACTCTAGAGGTTCAGCTTCTCCTGACCCTGATTTTCTCCTGCTTGCGCATTAGCACAGATTAGTTTACTGTTCACATTGCCCCCTAGACACTAGGCAGAGAGAGCAAGTGGACTGGAACAGAAACAAGCCTTTGATGAGAACAGGAAGTGGGCTAGGGGTAGGGCATGGTAGAGCAATAGCAAAAGGCATCAGGCCAGAAAAAACAGGCTCTGATGGACGTGCGGCATCCACATATTCCAAACCAAAACTCATGACACATAGCTTGACAAGTCTGATTGTACCTATGGGAACAACAGGACAGAATATTTACAACCCAGGGTTGCCCTGGAAAATCTAGGATATATAAACATAACATTCATAAAGGCACTGAAAGTGGGAAGGCTAACATAACCTACTTTAGAATTCTGCACGTGATGGCCAGCACATGTGAAAGCAAGTTTGCTAAGTCACCCTAGTCTCTATTTATTTCGATCACAAATACATTACACATCTTTGACACATTTAGGATCTCTGTTCCAAAGACTTGCCGTAAGAATAGCAGGTGATATCTGAATGAAATAGCTTTTTACAGTTGAGTAGAAAAGCATGCATCAGATCAGATCAGATTGTTTGCCAAGCTTGCCAAACATGCCTGCCCAGGCCTTGCAGGAGTGCCACACTCACCCAGAGACTTCCATGGAATGTTAAGAGAGGAAATATTCTCAGAAAGCCTCCGCTCTCTTGCACACAACTTTCCGATTAGGCTCCACAAGTTTTCAGAAAGAAAGAAAATTCATCAATTCAAATTGGTGCCACTCTTTTCTTGCCTTATATCCATTTAATTACTTGCATGTGAGTGTCATTGTTTCTTAAATGACCCCCCAAAAAACACTTTAGTGAAAGCTTCTTGTAGAAAGAAAAACAAAGGTCAGTAACCTAATATCTTCAAGCAACCCTACAACAACAAACCAGGGATGGAAAAAAGTGAAGAAATGCTCTGAACGGGAAAAAGATCTTCATTTGTTTATTCCTTCAACAGTGAACAAAAGTTATGATTTTGCCAATAACTATAAATTGACAGTGTACCCAACTTTCAAAGCACATATAGGGAGATCCCATAATAGATTAGAAAAATCTTTTGTGCAAAGTCGAAGCTTTTTAAGTACTAGAAATGTATCAAATACAATATAACAAATTTGTCATGGCACCATAGAAACTTGAAGTGGGAAATGTCTGGGGGATTACCTAAAAAAGGGAAAGCTCCTCTCTTTCACATGAGGAAACTGAGGCACAGCAGCTGATCCAAGGCTACCCAGCTGTCTGTAACTAAGTCAAGGCAAGACCCCATCCCCTGCAGAGTTTACGGATGAGTTTACTCATCTGTAAAATGAGGGTGCCGAACTCTGAGGTCAATGCCAACCATAACATTCTGCAGTGCTGTATTGATTGATTGCTTTGTAATCTACTTATTTGTATTTTGGCTCTTAAATAAAGGTAAGGCTGCCAGGTTGGACATATTTCCAGCCCTTAGAAAGCTGACCTGACAGTAAAGCCCTTCCAAAACATTTATAGAGACAATGTTCAGAACAATTTTCAGAATTTAATAAGGTGACACATTTTGGAGCACGGTGCAGCTTACAAGCAGCCAACCTGAATGGATGCATGCGAGGGAGGCATTATTTTTTTTAATTTTCAAAATGTCACTGACAAGGGAGACATATGCCAAATGGTAACATAGGCCTCTACTAACAAAACAAAAACAAAAAAAACCTTGAAAAAGGCATGAAGAGCATTGAAGAGCGTGACATAAGAAGAATGAGTTAAACATCAAAGCAGGATATTGAGAATGAGAAAATACATTGATTGAAATTACTTGAAGTTTAAAGTCATCTGATACATCTTCTTTTCCAGGTACACCTCCCCCAAAACATGCCATGCAGAGGTTTCCCAATATTTAACAGCCCAGTACAAATCCTGGAAATCTGAAATCACAGCACATAAATCAGTATAAAGTCAGAGCATATCAAAAAAATCTTCTATACTAGTTATAAGGTTTTGCTTATATTTACTATGGATTCTTACCAGTATTTCATATAGTTCTAAGGTAGAATTTATGCAGTGAAAGAAAACAGACTGGGTGACTGTTTCATTTTCTAAAATAATAACATCTGTCTCACTAGATTCTTAAAATGATTAAATTAGATAGTATCCAATAAGCAGCTGTCATGCTGTATGGCACACAGGAAGCATCCAATAAGTGGAGGTAGTCATAGTAGATAGTAGTAATAGTAAGAGTAGTAATGCCCCTTATTACCCTTTTTTCTACTGTGGCATGTTGTGAAATTGACACAGGTTTTGGATTCAGAGAGAGTTGGGTTTGAAGGCAGGCTCTATGCTCAGCGGTTGGGTGACAGGAGATTGTCTCTGGTTTCAGTTTCTTCTTCTGTAAAATGAAGACCATAACCCCTTATTCTTACTAGTCTCATGAAAATTAAATGAGATAATATGTATATGTTAGTGCTACACAGTGTCTAGCATGATGGAGGCGATCATAAAGAAATCTTAGTTCCTAACACTCCTTGCCCCCACAGCTGTCCATCCTGGTTTCAAGAAAGGGATAAGGAGACAAAGCAGGAGAGAGAAAGAGATTACAGGATGTGGTGACAAATAATTCAAGGGAAGTGTAAACCAGTGCTTAGGAGCACAAAAGGGGGAAGAATAAAGCTTTCTTGAAAAGTCTTTAAAAGATCTTAAAAATTACTTAGGCCACTTAACACCCACTAGGATGGCTACAACCAAAAAAAGAAAAAAAAACAAGAACCATAACAGAAAATAACAAGTGTTGACAAGCATGTAGAGAAACTGTAACCATCATATATTGATCACGGGAATACAAAATAATACAGCTGTTGTGGAAAACAGTGTGGCATTTATTAAAAAGTGAAACATAAAATTGAGACCCAGCAATTTCCCTCAGCAGTATATACCCAAAAGAATTAAAAACATGTCTTCAAACAAAACCTTGTACACAAATGTTCATAGCAACACTATTCACAATCGCCAAAAGGTGGAGACAACCCAATTGTCCATCAACAGATGAACGGATAAACAAGAGGTGATATATCCATATAATGGAATACTATTCAGCCGTAAAAAGAAATGAAGTACTAATGCGTGTTACAACATGGATGAACTTTGAAAACATTATGTTAAGTGAAAGAAGCCGGTTACAAAAGACCATGTATTATGTGATTCCATTTATATAAAATTTCCAGAATAGGCAAATCTACAAAGACACAAAGTAGATTAGTGGTTGATTAGGGTTAAGGGATACTGAGGGTTGGGGAGGTGGGGTGATAGCTAAAGGGTACAGTGTTTCTCTTTGTGGTGATGAAAATATTCTAAAATTGATTGTGGTGATGGTTGCACATATCTGTGAATATACTAAAAACCATTGCATTGTATGCTTTCAATGGATCAATTATACAGTATGTGAATTATATCTCAATAAAGCTGTTTTAAAAAGAGAGAAAAAATAAAAATATTTTAAAAAACAATTTCCTAAGAATTTGGCCAGATTTCTGCTAGATCCAGTATGGATAAAGACTGTTGGTGACCACTCCGCGGGTGGGGCTGAAAAACAACAAAAACAAAAAACTAAGATTGTGTCAGACAGGGAAGGTAAGGCTGGACATCATGTCCAAAGCTGGAAGCAGTGAACGGCGTTAGCATCTTCTGAAATATTGAGACGTTGAGAACAGGAGCTGGGACATGGGGAAAGTGACAGAATAACACCATGGGCTTTAGAATAGTTGACCCAGGATATAGCAATGGCCTGGAAAGCAGGCTTCGGAGTGGCTCTGTCGTTCACTGGGTAGGTGTACAGGTAAGTTTGTAATCTTTCTTAAGCATCCATTTCCTGTAAAATGGGAATAAACATAATGCCAGCATCAAAAGATACTTTGAAGATTTAACAAAGCAAGATAGGTAAAGCATATAGTCAGAGCCTGGCAAACAGTATGCAGTCAATAAGCATCAGTTCCCTGAGCCTGTGGGAAGACAAGAGTTTAAAATGAGAAATTTCCAGTTATCAACAAGATGTTATAGCAGAAGATAAAGGTTTCAAGCTTTTTGAACTTTTGAGTAACTTATACACATTGCCACTAATTTAACTTCCTCTGATCAATCCAGAAATACACATGGTTTTTTAAAAACCTCTAGAAAATGATGGTAAATCATTTCCTCTGATCTGGCCTCGGTAGCTCAAGCTTAGCCACAAAAAAAAAAAAAAAAAAATCCAAGCTCCTATTATGATGATTTCCTAATTAAATATCTCAAACTTTATTCCAGGTATATGCAATCCAATATTGGCAGAGCTAATTCAACCAAGAACATTCTAGCTAGTAAATAATAAATTCTTAGAAGCCAAAATTTCCATTTACACCTGTAAATAGAAAATTCAATTTAATGCAAATTGTTAAATAATAAGACCAGTGGGCAATGAACCATACTAAACACATCATATGAAATGGATCAGTCATGCAGCATGGTGACCAGGGAAGAAATCTGTGACATGTTCTGTAGCTAAATATTATGTGTTTACAGACATGTGCACGCACACACACATGCGCGCACACAGAACAAGGTGCTACCACAGAGATGCAGCATGCATATGAAAAGTGTAGAAATTCTGAAGGAGTGGCTGGTTACATTCCTGTGTGTTTAAAATCTTTTGGTCACCTTCCATGGGATCATCTAACCATGAAGAATGCTATTTTATACAATGCTTGGCGGGCAGTTGTTAGGAAGAGGAATCCTGTAAACAGCTTCGTTGAAGCTGAAAATCATTAAGGAGTGGACTCAGGCGTGTTCGGTATTGAGACCTCCTCCTTGAGAAAGTTCAGAAGTCAAAGTCCACAGATTTAAAACTAGCAAAATACTTACAGAATTCCTCTAATTGTCAGGCACACAAGATTAAAATAACTCAATGTAGACAATTTATTCCTACCATAATCTGGACAATAGGATGTGGTGTGCGCTTCAGAGATTGGAGATCATTCAAGGTGCTGTATTCAGGAGGTATATTACAGCGTGTCTGGAGAGCAAGCAACTTGGGGGAGAAAAGTTTAGAAGAAAATAGGTTCAATTTTTAAGCATTTTCCAGCTCTTTTTTTTTTTTTATACACCATCATGCATCTGAGCTTGGAAACAATTGAAAAGAAAAAAATCACATGGATCGTCTTTCATCATAGTCACCAAGGTACTGACACTCGAACGTAGGCTGTTATAAGGGGAGCAAAACCCTTAATGCTGACATAACGCTTTGCTTTTCAGGTTCCCAGAGTCTGAAGAGTATGCAGACCAAAAGCCAAGCAAATCTCAGGAGCAGATTATTTTTATTTTTTCATGTGTGTTTGTGAAGTACCTGTTTTCCTGGAGCTGAGGGATTTCGCAAGAACTGGGACTTTTAGGCTAAAACTAGGAAGGGCCACGGTGAGCGGGGTCGAGTTGGACACCCTATGTGTTTGTCAATGAAAGACTAAACCTGATGTATGATCTCTATACACACATCAAATCAACACACATATGTGGAAATAGTTTTAAAACAGTTCTACTCAAAAATGAAAATGCAAAATATTTAGCTAAATTATATACTAATTATTCATTAATTTTTCTTAGCACCCTTTAGTTATTTCTATTTCCATGAGTTCCAGTCAAATCTTAAAGGAAGTTTTCAGGTGTATTTTCCAAGTAGAAGGTCCCCAGGTCAACCTAAGAATTCACCCCAAGCCTGTTGGTCCTCAGTCATTTGGAAAGTTTTGAAAAAAAATTTTAATGTAAAATCACTTCTATGCTGATTCAGAGAACCGATTCAATTTTTTTAATAATTCAAGTCAAATTTATGTTAGCCTGAAATATTGATATAATTAAGGAAATAAAAATATTTAATGGAATATGACTTTAACTCAACCAAAATAAAACATTGGATCCTTTTCTTTATTCCATCAGTGGAGCTTAACATTTTCTTCTTGCTAAGAAATTTGTTAATGAGACGAATATAGTGAAAGAAAGAGAGTTCTTATATTTACCCGCCTTAATCACCCCCACTTAACATCTTCACATCTTTAAGAAAGATTAAGACATAACTTAGCAAAAGAATAGCTGTTTCTTTTTAAACTCATTGTAGGGTTATTTGTTTTCTCAGTTGACCTCTTCCAAATTTCTAATGACGTCTGATGTAAATATTTTATTATTGAAATAGTTCATGTAATTAATTAAGAAGCAGTGATAATGTAGGACTACTTCATCCAAAGATCCACCAGCATATGGAAAATACTGCAAATTACCAAATAAGTCCATTGAGTGAAACATAAAGTAAAAATGAGTTTAAGAGACAGCTGGACATGTTTATGTAGGCACAAGGGGTTGGAAGATATGCTGACAACATGGAGAGGTGTGTTGCAATAAACTTGAAGGAGAGAGGCCATTGGGCCAACCATCCCTTTTCTATCCAGGAATTCCTTATGTTCTCATTAGTGTCTCACGTCAGGACAGCTGCGTTATTAAAATTTGGCCCTAAACTTGAGTCAATGAAAGAGTTTGGTGTCTCAATTTCATTCTTCCTTTAGATACTAAATACACACACACAAAAGTTTCAACTTTTGTTTAAGGAAGGATTTTATGTCCAGACGTCAGATTTTTGTGACTCATGGCCAAGGAGAGGGAAGAGCTTTGTGAACAAGCTTGTTCTGATCATGTCCACCTCTGTCTGATGTGAGTACATGTTCATGGCACCTCACTTTCATAAATACAACATTCTAAATAGTCCTTTGAATGGCCACCTTTAGGACTGAGTTAGGCCTCAAGCATCTATAGCTGAGCTATTTGGGGAGAGAAAATGTTTTAAGGGTTAGAGGAAAAGGGCAGTTCTCTTCATTCCTTTATCTTTCCTCATCTTTTAAAATATGTGGTTAGGAAAGATTTTGCACAGTATTGGTTAGAAGCCAAGAGTTTCACTGACCCTTTTAGCAGTTGCCATTTCACATTTCTTGCCTCAGGGACTGGTTGAGTTTTTGAATGCATTCTCATTTTAATTTATACGATGCAGGCATAAACTGCATCTGAATGTAAATACCAAACACTTGCACTAGCACCTTACAATTAAGGATCCTCACTGTCCCATTTGCTCTAAATCAGGATCCTATTAGGTTGGTGTTATTCTCTTATATTTATAAGAGAATATATTCTCTTATATTTTATTCTCTTATATTTGAGATGTAGAAACTCAACCCCAAAGAAGTTAAGTGATGGGGCCGACCCCGTGGCCAAGTGGTTAAGTTTGTGTGCTCTCCTTCAGCAGCTGGGGTTTTCACCAGTTCGGATCCTGGGCACGGACGTGGCACAGCTCATCAAGCCATGCTGAGGCAGTATCCCACATGCCACAACTAGAAGGACCCACAGCTAAAAATACACAACTATGTACCCGGGGAATTTGGGGAGAAAAAGGAAAAATAAAATCTTTAAAAAAAGAAGTTAAGTGACTTGGCCAAAATCACTTGCCCAAGTGGTCAGTGGTAGAGTTAAAGCCTGTGTTGCCTAGTTCGGCCTTTCAAAAGAATACACCTGGGAACATAAGTATAAGAATGAACTTACATTCAAACAAAAAATAAAGTCCTACTTTTAATGTGATTTTTTAAAAAAACAAAATTGAGCAAACAATGAACAACTGATGAGCTTGTACCTGTTGGGTCCATTTCTTTTTTTTTGAGGAAGATTAGCCCTGAGCTAACTCCTGCCAATCCTCCTCTTTTTGCTGAGGAAGGCTGGCCCTGAGCAAACATCTGAACCCATCTTCCTCTACTTTATATGTGGGACGCCTACCACAGCATGGCTTGCCAAGCAGTGCCAGTCCACACCCAGGATCCGAACCGGCAAACCCTTGGCTGCCGAAGCAGATCGTGCACACTTAACCGCTGCGCCACCAGGCCAGCCCTGGGTCCATTTCTAAAGACTTAATCCACTACACGGTAACAACCTATGCATGTGTGGAACTTAGTTATCTCAAGCAAAGAGTAAAGATACTTAAGGAAATAAGAGTCACATATTCACTAATTAAAGACTTCTTTATAGTTTTGCTATCTTTTTTTGTTTTAGGTTAAAAAAGTGTATAACCATTAGAGTCAATAAATAAATCAAAATACTGAGGTTTTTATTTATATATGTTTTAATTTCATGTATCATACCTTTTGCAGAGAAAACCCAAGCCTTAACTATATTCTAATGAACTGACAATTACTGAAAATAATATTCTCCCAACAAAAGCCAAATCCACATTCAAAAGCTATTAATTGGGGGCGGACACCATGGCCAGTGGTTAAGTTCACACTGGTTCGCATCCTGGGCGCCGACATATCACCTCTAGTCAAGCCATGCTGAGGCGGCGTCCCACATAGCACAACCAGAGGCACTCACAACTAGAATTTACAACTATGCACAGGGAGGACTTAGGGAGAAGGAGAAGAAAGAATGAAAGAAAAAACTATTAATTATTCTTACTGCAAACAGAAGCCTTATTCAGTATTTGGGCTTAACAGATAGTATTGGAATATAAATAAATAGATGATAGAGAGAAGGCCAGCGGTGGGAGAAAGAAGGCATTGAGGAAAAAGGGAGAGGCTACTGCACAGAGCTTCATACCTAGGGAGTACCCAGGAACCCGAAAGACTAGGAAGGAGCAGCCCCCAAAACTCAAATCCTTTCTGATATGTTCACTGTATCTGCTGTGTGCCCATTTGGCATTTTGGTCTCTCCTGGAAAGAGTGTCCTGGTCTGGACTCCATTTTGAGGCCGCTCCCCTGATAATCTGTCTAACGTCCTCCTGTCAGGGGCTAAAGCCTATGCATGAGACCCAGTAGCTGATTGGGGTCCTCTTATCACCAAAGCAGAAAGTAAGACACACTGCCTCATACTCAGCAAGAAGGGCTACTGCCCACCAGAATGAATCCTGGATGCTGAGGTCAGCCTCTTCAGAGCTTCGTACACCAAAGCCCTCTAGCTATTGTCATCGGATTATTGGCCTCCCTTTCTAAATCTCTGACACTAGACTTTCTCCCTTCTCCCTTTTAGCCTGCTCTGAGGTCCCAGCATGCCTTTAGGCCAGCCTGGAAGGGTTATAACATGTCACAGGTGATTTAGACTAATTTCAGTGTTGGTTGATGAATTTCAAGGACCTGACCTTTTGTGCATTAGGAAGATCTACTCTCGCCTTCACTTTATTTTGTAGCTATCATTTGGCTAGATGGGCCTGCCTTCTCCACTCCCAACAGCATTCATCACACAGTCTGTCTTCCCTGCCAGTCTGCAAGGATTAGGTCTGTCTTGATCATCGTTGTATCCTTATTCCCAGCATGGTGCCCAACACACAGGAGGGCATAAGTAAGCATTAACTGAATGAATAAATACGTGATACATGTGTGTAACTGTCAAGCAATCATTAGTTTAGGGAATGAAGTACCCCATCACGTGTTTGAATTTATTAATTGGCTAATAATAATGATGCATTAGCCAGCACTAAAATGTTAAAACACTTTAACATATTTATGCATAGAAGCATATTTTGAAAAACTGCTTAAACAATTTCTAGGGGTAGGTAGGAGGAAGCTTATAAATACCTTTGAATTCAGCTGTTGCCTCATAATATATGCAGAATTTATTTTGTATTAATGACCTCTCAGGAGTGAATTAAGCCACAAATATATTAAATAACATGTTTTTATCTACCATTTTAATTTATGTGAAATTTTTCTCCCTTCAAAAGAGTATCTGCTGGGGCTGGCCCGGTGACCAAGTGGTAAGTTGGCGCGCTCCGCTTCGACGACCCAGGGTTTTGCTGGTTCGAATCCCGGGCGCGGACATGGCACTGCTCATCAAACCACGTTGAGGCAGCGTCCCACATGCCACAACTAGAAGGACCCACAACTAAAAACACACAACTATGTACCAGGGGGCTTTGGGAGAAAAAGGAAAAATAAAATCTTTTTAAAAAAAAAAGTATCTGCTAAATTTGCTTTATAAAATTCTGAGTAAAGAGAAGTAAAAGACAGCTTCTTACTGGAAGCAACATTTTCATTCAACAACAAAACTATAAAAAAATATACATTTTCTTGGAATCACATTTATCAGAATAAAAATTCTGGAAAATTCCAGGTAACATATATTCAGAAAATTTCATTATGTTTACTTAAAACCAAGAATTTTATAACTTTATGGCAAAAGGAAGAAGTTATTTTTAAATGTTCAGTCTCTGCTGCCCCTACTCTCCTATTTCAAATAAACCAAATTAATTTTCCAATTTTGCTCCCAAAGGACTCTCTTGAACAACTGTTTGGTGTTTTTGAGTATGAAGGACAAGTGATAAATGAGTTATGGAAAAGAAGAGGAAAAAAAAGCTCCTTCACATTGTTCTCCAAAAACCAGGGCTTTCTTTCTAATATGTACACTTATATGTACATGTATATATCAAGCCTAAACTGAGTCACAGGACACTGAGTTCAATTTCTACTTTGGCAGTGGTCCCATGTGACTCTGAGTCAGTCCTTTCAACACCTTATTTCCTCATCTGTCACATAAGAATAATAATATTTGCCCTTTAACAGTTTCACAAAGATGTTTCCATATCTGAAACATACTTGGGAATTCCAAAACAGGTTTGATTATTTTGTCTTGCCCCATCAAAATCTTAATTTTCTGCTTTTCCAAACTGGGCATAAGAATATCTGCCAAGCTTGAAAGTTTATTGTAAGTATCAAGTGTAACAACACGTGTAAAAGCTCTGAAATTTGAAAATGTTTTACAGATGAAAGGTATTTTTATTTTAATGCTTTTGTAAGTGAATGTCAAAAATAAATGCAAGTTATTCAAAAATACAATGAGTACAGCTAATTTTCAACAAAGGAGCCAAGGACATACAATGGAGAAAGGAAAGTCTCTTCAGTAAACGGTGTTGGGAAAACTGGACAGCCATGTGCAAAAGAATAAAAGTAGACCATTACCTTTCACGATACACAAAAATTAACTCAAAATGGATTAAACCCTTAAATGTAAGACCTGAAATCATAAAACTCCTAGAAGAAAACATAGGCAGTATGCTCTTTGACATCAGTCTTAGCAGCATCCTTTGGAATATCACGTCTCCTCAGGCAAGGGAACCAAAGAAAAAATGAACAAATGGGACTACATCAAACTAAAAAGCTTCTGTACAGCAAAGGAAGCCATCAACAAAATGAAAAGACAACAAACCAACTGGAAGAAAATATTTGCAAATCGTATATCCAGTAAGGGGTTAATATCCAAAATATATAAAGAACTCATACAACTCAACAACAAAAAATGAACAACCTGA
Source organism: Equus przewalskii (assembly GCF_037783145.1). NCBI lineage: Eukaryota > Metazoa > Chordata > Mammalia > Perissodactyla > Equidae > Equus > Equus przewalskii. Next base: position 27,029,356 of record NC_091847.1, on the reverse strand, counting down.
TCAAAAAGTGGGCCGAGGATATGAACAGACATTTTTCCGAAGAAGGTATACAGATGGCCTAGAGGCACATGAAAAGATGTTCAACATCACTAATTATTAGGGAAATGCAAATCAAAACTACGAGACATCACCTCACACCCATCAGAACAGCTATTTTTCTTTTAGTATTGACTTTTTGTTTTTGAGGAAGATTAGCCCTGAGCTAACATCCATGCCAATCTTCCTCTATTTTATACGTGGGATGCCTGCCACAGCATGGCTTGGTAAGCAGTGTGCAGATCCGCACCCGGACTGCCAAAGCAGAGTGGGAGAACTTAACCACTAAGCCATCGGGCCGGCCCTAGAATGGCTATTGTTAAAAAGACAAAAAATAATAAGTGCAGAAGAGGATGTGGAAAAAAGGGAATACTTGTACACTGCTGGTAGGAACGTAAATTGGTACAGCCACTATGGAAAACAGTACGGACATTTGCCAAAAAATTAACAATACAAATACCATATGATCCAGCTATTCCATTTCTGGGTATTTGTTCAAAGAACATGAAAACACTAATTCAAAAAGATATATGCACCCCCATGTTCATTGCAGCATTATTCACAGTAGCCAAGACTTGGAAGCAACCCAAGTGCCCTTCAAGGAATGAATGGATATATATATGCAATGGAATACTACTCAGTCATAAAAGAAGATGAATTGGGCCATTTGCAAAACATGGATGGACTTGGAGGGTATTATGCTCAGCAAAATAAGTGAGACAGAGAAAGAAAATTACCATGTGACTTCACTCATGTGTGGAAGATAAACAAACAAACAAACAAACACATAGATAGAGAGAACAGATTGGTGGTTACCAGACGGGAAAGCGGTGGCAGGGGAGATAAGGTAAAGGGACATGTGTATGGTGACGGACGGCAACAAGACATTTGGTGGTGAACACAGTGTAGCCTACACAGAAGTTGAAATATAATGATGTAGACCTGAAATTTATATAATGTTATAAACCCATGTGACCTCAATAAAAATAATGCAATGAGACACTTGCAACTTTTAGACCTCCTATTCCTATGAAGTGTGGGAAGGCTACAGCCTCCCTCCAGCTACATGCATGTTCAGTAGAACATGCATGTGCTCGGAGTTCTCTGTGCAGTGATGAAAATCAGTTTGTACCATGACATTCATATTCAGTTCAAAAAGTACTTTTAAATGTCCACTATGTGTCAGATACTTGCTGGGAGTTAGGGGTTTGTCTTATTCAGCCTAGGCTGTTATAACAAAATACTATAGACTGAGTGGCTTAAACAGTAGGCATTTATTTCTTACAGTTCTGGGAAGTCGAAGATCAAGGTGCCAGTAGATTCAGCTCCTGGTAAGAACTGGTTTCCTGGCTTGTAGACAGCCAGCTTCTTGCTGTGTGCTCACATGGCCTTCCCTTGGTGCATGCACGTGGAGAGAGCAAATCTCTCTGTTCCTCTTAGAAGGATGCTAAATCCATCATGAGCGCCCCACCCTTGAACTCATCTAAACCTCCAAAGGCCCCCTCCAAACACCGTCACATTGGTGCTTAGGGCTTCCGTAAATGAATTTTGGAGGACACAACATTCAGCCCATAACAGGGTATAAAGATGAAAATGACAGTGTCTCTGGCCTCGTGCACATCTTATTCTAGTTGAGAGAAGACATATAAATGAATGGCTGCAGTGCAGAGTATTAAGTGTGTGAAGACACAGAAGAGCCAGCCTCAGACTTGCCAGAGGAGATGACATGTGAGCTGAGATAAAGAATGAACAGAGAAGTCAGCCAAATCAAAGGAGTAGGAAAGAATATTCCCGGTAGAGTAAATAGCATAGGCAAAAGCCCTAACACTGGAAACAGTGGGGTTTGCTCAGAGGAAAATACAAATAGTAGTACAAAAGTGTAACGTGCCATTTGAAGAGTGGTGGGAGGGGAGGAGGAAGAAGAGAAAATTTTCCAACTAAGAGGGCCTCGTGCCCTTTGCTAAAGAACCTATGGTTTACCGCCTTGGCACTAGGATTCTCACACTAGGGTTCTCAAACCCTGGGGATGGGCAGGATTAAGATTAACATGACCAGCTCCTGGATTCTCAATTTTACCAAAACTATGGAAGAGACACAAAGTTGAAGCTGAAGTACTATTACCTCAAAACAATATTTATAAATATTAAAACACCCATCTTTAGGGTTACATCCTTAGTTTACCTGAGCTTGAGAAGCACAGCTGGTATGTAACGGGGAACCGCTGATGGCTTTTACGCTCAGCGGTCACACAATCAGATATATGTTTCAGATCCATCGCTCACTCTGGTGATGGTATGGACAATAGATATGAGGGAGGAAAGACCGGAAACAGGAAATCCAGTTAAGAGATAGGCATAGTTTTCCAGGGAAGAGATGATGAATGGCTGAAATAGAGTAGAGATGTAAGTGTGGAGGATTTGGGGAATTTGAGCACATTTGAGGGACTTGTGGAGGTAAGATCATTAGCACTTGCTGAGAGATTGAATATGGAGGTTAAGGTTAGGAAAAAGAAATGAGCCAAAGGTCAACCCAGGGTTGAGCTTGGAGGACTGGATAGATAGTGGTGCACTTCAGCAAGCTGGAGAATATGGGAGAAAGTGAAAAGTTGGAAGAAGATTATTATTTCAGCTTTCAACATGTGCATTTCTACATAGCCAAGGAAATCCAGGTGAAGCTGCTTAGAATTCATCCCGATAGTCTTTTCTGACTCTCCATGTGCAAACCTGAAAGGGTCAGAATGAGTGAAGTGTTTGCTTTTATCTCCTTCCCAACTTTCAGTGGCCACCTCTAGAGTTCACACATGACCTAGACTCGGCACCTTCATTGCCAGAAGTAACTGCCTGGGCATGGTTTTCTCAGAGAAGCATCAATCCACCAGTTCTGTATAATTTCCTGGTTTTCTAACCTTTTCAGTAGAACAGCATGTGTCACTGACATGATGACTGCTCATAAACAAGAAACCTAGAAGAAAATTCATTATCATTTCATCCACCAATCCCTTAGCCTCCAGAGTCCCTATTTCTGAAGTTTATTTCACGTCCAACAACTTTTTCATCATTTCCAATCCAGCTCCTGGCCTCCCAATTGTAATAAAATAGATACTGATCTCAGGTGCGGAATAAGCATCAGAAACAGATGAACAAGTAAGACAAAAATCTTATGTCCCTATCCTGTTTTCATGCAAATGTCCCCAGTAATTAAATCAGGAAAAGAAAATGTAGCAAAAACATATCAGCCAAATGGTTTCAAAATTTCAAAAGAAGCTGTAAATATGGTCCTTTTTAGAAGATCAGGTTCTAACTAGAGTATAAGAAAGGGTAACAGTTGTTCTGATGAAGCAGTTTTTAAATTCTTGTCAGTGATTTGAAGAGAGATAACTGATGTATGTTCAAGAAGCTGGCAAGATTTTTAAATAGTTCGGACGCTTCAGGGAGCATTTTTTTTTTCTTAAAGCAATGTACTCAGAAGTGTTGGCAAGATTTTATTTGAACGTAGCAGTGCTTATGTGAGGAAGTTATTTTGAATTACCCTAGTATAAATATGTATGACTTTATTTGTATTGAAAATTTCCTTCGCAAGTGAGTGACTGAGGAACTGTTATATCTCTATTGCTTGGTAAATGATTTAGGTATTTCATTTTGGAAATAAAATATAATACTCAGAATTCAAAAATAATATCAGAATCCTGTCTGTGACTACAGATGATTTTTGCACTTGCATTAATACCTTTAACTCTTATTTGCCGTGTAGGACAAATGGCATCTGTTGTCTGAAGTCTGGCTTTTTTATATAGCATTCATGCATGCATCCATTCATTCATTCAACAGACATTATTCAGCATCTTTCATGCATCAAGCTCTATGCTAGGCACCAGGCATACAGCAATGGTATTGAGCTGTCCTTCCGCATAACATACTTCAGGTAAACATTCTGTTTCCTCCAGGCAATTTTCTGCAGTACAGCAGAAATTTCAGATCTGGGGGTTAATATCATACCTTTAAAAGCTAACCCTGTTGAAGACTATGGATAAGGCTATCTTTGAAAGATAGTTTTTCCTTTGAATAAAGAGCATCAAGAGAAAGATAAGAAGAGGTGAGAGCCCTGAGAAATAGGGCCTGAAGCAGAGGGAAGAAGAGAGAGGGAAGGGTATTGGAGAAAGCCTTGCAAATAGGGCCCACACGTCGAGCAACCAGTTTCCGTCTTACACAAAAATGAAGCTGCTGACAGGAGCATCATCCAGCTGATGGAGCTGATGGAGACTGTCCATTTATTTGAAGAAGGAGAAACAAAGCAAAACTCCCCATCTTCTCTGTTTTCTTTCTTTAGCTGTTGTGTGGTGTTAGCGGGTGAAGGGATCATTTATCCTAAATTACGGCTTCACACTTGCCTTGTAAGCAAACTATACTTTTACTAGTCCGCTCCATTTTCTCCTTATGATTTCTTTCCTTTTTCAGAGAAAATCTCTTATTTAATTTTAATATATTTACTTAAAAATAAACCCTGAAAAGACTCATCAGAGCCATTTAACAAAAAGACAAATATATACGCATAATTCTGTATTTGCTTCTTCATTTTTTTTAGGCCATGTGTAAAATTGACGCAGAAGGGGAATAAGACAGTTTGTGTTAAACAATGTAATTAGGTATATAAGTTGATAAAAAGGAGACTGTGTGGGTGTAAGTGTCCATGGTCCCTGCCTCTACCCTCATCTATCCTCATTCTTATCTCAAACCATTACAAGTGTGAAATAGGAGATCAGTTTCCAGCCCTTTAAAGCTTCTTAATGAATGGCAGATTCCCCCCACACAACAAATATTTACTATATAATAGGCACTGTTCCAGAGGATTGGGAAAGCTACATCAGTGACAGCCCGCCTTCCTCCGTCAAATAAATTCCTATTGAGAGATCCTAAATGAAACAAAGGTCACAAAATTTCCACGTGATGCTACTTCACTCCAATAATATAAAAAGCATTAAAGTTTGCCCCAAATTCAAAGTCCAATGTGATGTCAAATGAATCCACAAGCATATGTCACCTGACTCTGAACATTTCCCTCAACTACACAAGAATCTTCCCCAATGAAAGAAACACTCAATATTGATCACCTTTACAGAACGACTACAGTAAACTATTGTAAGCAATTTTTCAACCCCATATAAATGCTAAATGGTAGTAGGTAATAATATAGCTCAGGATCATGCTGATGTCTATAAACTGAAATTCCAAATACTTAGTAGATAAATTAAGCTTTAAAAGAATGAGATTTTAATTTTTCCTTCTTCTTTTAAAAGGCCAAGTATTTTCTGTGGACTTTCAGCTTTGTTCTGTCCCTCTTGTCTAGAAGGGTGCTAGCCATGTGCCAAGAACAACAGGTAAGCCAGCTTCCCTCAACCCAGAAAAATTACCCCTTTGCCACAGGAGCCATACTTATAGTTCCACAATGGCCAAGGAAAAACCTAATAGGAACAGATTTTTTTGCATGTGTAGCAAACTTAGTTCCAGAGAGGAAGAAAGAAGCCTGGTTTGCACTGTAGCAGAACCATTGGAACAATATGCTCCCTGTGTCCACAGGCCAGTCCTCCCCTGACACCCTCCTTTCTAGGGCATAGGGTAGAAAAGTCACATACACAGTAGATCGTGCCAGGGCCTGCTGACACAACCCTACTCCCAGATTTGCAGGCAGAAGAGTGAAGCAATGTCTGTACTATTACATATTCCTACCTTTTGTTTTTTTAAACAGATGTTCCGGCACTCAACTTGGGATGGGAAGAAGATAACGCAGGCCCACTTTCTCAGTGCTACTCCATCCCTTCTACCCACTCCTTAATTCTTTCATGCCTCTGAAGCTTTGGTAAAAGTAGGTAAAGAGTTTTGAACAGTGTTAAGACCCTCTTCCTTTTACCTTGAGTAAATAGAATCTGACACTTCTTGACCACACTAAACTGGCTGCAAGAGAGCTTCCTCCTTGGCCAGGTCATATAGGGAGAACTACGTGGAAAAATATTTTTTCCTTACAATTGTAAACGCAAGTGTGAAATACATAATCAAATTGTAAAGTACATTTATCATCTCAGAAGTTAGTATCATGATGCTTAGTGCATCATGAACATCACACCTTTTCTACTACAAATTGAGAAATTCCATGTTACTTTTCTAACTTTGTTATCAGTAAGCATTAATTTTTGTGTAATGCAAGAATTAGTTAAATAATTCCTAATAAAATCATAAAACAATTAAATTACAATGAAATAAAATAAACATCACCAAAAATATATGCTACATGCACTCTATATGGTTTTCTATAATTTAATATAATTCATATTTTTTTAGGTAATTCAAGGGAAGGAATTCCTATTTATTGATATGCCTATCCTGTACCAGACATTTTACTTTGTCTTATTTTTTCACCACAACCACCTTAAATTTAAGTATGCTTTTTCTCTCTTTTAAAATGAAGTTCACAGGGGTTTAATATCTTGTCCTCAATACACAATTAGTACTCACAAAGTAGGAAATCACACCCAGTTCATCTAATACCAAAACCTGTATGTTTGCTGCTGTAATATGCTATCGTTGAGGAGAATATGAAGAATCTAGTATCAAATACACTGATGTCCAGTTCCCAGCCAACAAATGATAAAAGAAATTGTATAAGAAATAAAAACAGTTCCCAGATATGCCTGTATCATGATCTCTCCTTCATCACTAACTTGTCCTGTGCTTGGGCCCAACACAGGGGCTAGGGTGAGCTAGCAGGAGTCTGCCCACGGGAGCTTTTTCCAAGTCAGGGTCCTGGAGAGAAGACCGAACCAGGAAACATACTCTGTCTGAGAAGCCAGAGGCAACAAACCTAGCGAAAGCATTTGACCTGAGCATTCGACCTGAGCCAATATTGTAACTGGAAAAATGAGCCTAAGCGTTAGGTCCAAAAGGCAATATAAGCCATACGTGGACATACAAGTACTAACTGAATCATCCAGGAGGATCGGAACTGGGTCACAATGCAGTATACAGAGTGGGTGGGCACAAGTGGTTCAGAAGGGTGTCGTGAAAATTAAAATGTTGGATGTCATATGTACATGCTGTTAGCCATGAAGGTAGACCTGGAAGATTTAAAGGCCCACAAAGAAGCAGACACTTGAATTCTAGGGAAAGGCAGCAATTCTCTCTGGGTCACTTCTACAACCTCCAGGCTTAGAGAAGCAGGTTTTTTTATTTTTCCAGTGAGGAAGATTAGCCCTGGGCTAACATCTATGCCAGTCTTCCTCTATTTTGTATGTGGGTCACTGCCACAGCATGGCTTGACAAGTAGTATAGGTCCACGACTGGGATTCAAACCTGCAAACCCAGGCCACCAAAGCAGAGCATGCCAGACTTAACCACTATGCAACAGGGCCACTTTCTAGAAGTAGGTTTTTTTCTTAGCTATTATTATTTCACAGTTGAGATTATCATGGAGAGGATAATTTTCGAAAGTAAGATTTTTATATTTAAGTACCTAAAACAACTCTGCAAAAAAAAAAAAAATCACTCTTAGAATGGTGCAAAATTAGAACTGAGTAGAGTACAAAGTTTACAATTGTGACTTTTTCACAGAATAAGAACTATTAAAGAAGACCACAAAGCAGCATGAAATTATTTCCAGGTCACTAGATAATCTGTAGGTGCAAATAATTTCTAGTCTCATTTCCCTTTAAAAAGGAAAAAATAAAAAGGTACAGGCCACTCTGAGCCCCTAGGCTGATGTCCAAATGGCCCTTTTGGTAGTTCTGACCTGCAAGGAGCAAGGAATGGATCCTTTGAGAAAGGAAACAATTAAGGGACCCTTTAAGCGTTTTGAGGAGTCTTACAGAAAACAACAACAAAAAGCTAAGGGTATTGGGATTAAATATCACAATAGTTTTTCCCCTAGCATTTGCATTGATTTTTCAGCTTTTGCATCAAAAAGGAAACCTGGCCTTGTGGACATTTAAGAGACTAGGGAATTTCATTTTCCATTTAATAAACTGATTTTCTTCCCCTCTATAGGTACTTGGAATTAGCGCAAACCCCAGGATAACTACAATTCCAAAAGGGAATGCTCAGTTCATTATGAATGGTCTTACAGCAAACAGTACTCTGACAGCCAAATTCCTGGTCTCCAAATTTGTAAGTTTGCCCTTTTTTTCTCACAAGTCTTACTCAAGACTGCTTCTGAGCTTTTGCACATTTAACCCTTACACTCAAAGACAATATGTTACTAAAGAACATGAAAAACTTCAAGTTCATACATTTGGGCTACAAGAAGTCTTATATTTATAACCAAATTATGACTATATTGAATAAGTTGACTGCCCAACTAACAGGATAAAGAAATGCTGTACTTATTTTCACATCTGTGACTACGCATCCTTTGAACAGATCGAAAGAATCATAAATTAACCGTAAATCTTAGGATACTTTTCATTTTATTTCTTTACTTAATGACAGCACTCATTCTCAATAGAAAAATTATGAATGATACTAAAATGTAAATAGTTGTTTTTAGTAGTCAAAATTAATTTATACTGTCTTTAACTGATCTGCATGTTCCATGTTATTTTTTAAACTTTTCATTATAAAAATAAAGCTAACATGAAGTTTCATGCATTACTTTATTTAATTTTCAATAAAACGCTAAGGAATGGGCACTATGAGTGTGTCCACATTGTAGATAAGGAAAAAACTTAGGGTAAATTGCTTGTAATCACACAGGTAGTAATCTGTAGGGCTAGTATTCAAAATAGATACTTAGGACTTTAATTGACATAGTGGTAGAAAAATATCAGGGATATAGCTTGCTTAGTCATTTCTAATTAACTTTAAATCAGCCCATATATTAATAAGTAAAAAAATGAAAAATTATCTTAAATACCAGATCTGAATTATTTGTCATTTGCTTCAATTTTCTACTTTTTGACCTGTATAAACAGACATAACCATAAATTTCAATGACCAAATTCTAATAAGAAAATGATGCATAATTAGTGCACATCTCTGCACTTGGGGAGGAGAGTGACTTGATTTTACATAGGGTATTGTTTTTCCTAATTAATTGTAGTTTTGTCACATGTTTGGATGTGATTGCTACATAAATGTTTTACAAATTGTTAAGAAACTTTAGGGATATCTAGAAAGAATAGTACAACTCAATAAATAAACTTTTACAAGTGCTGAAGAGAAATTTTACATTAAAATCTTACTTTGTTTCTTCATCCTGAAAGGATGAATTTTTTTAAAAAACATGGCTAAAATCAAGCATTAGAGATGCAAATATGTGTTCAGATCAGAGATACCAAAATTATTCAAATGATTAATTATTCATCATAAAATGTCAATTAATAATTATGAAGCATAAAAGGCATCTTTCTAATGCATCTTTATTTTTCTTGGCCTAAGGAGGGCTTAATATACATGTTCAATTGACTTCTAACAAGTTTTAAAAATTCGACAAACTAAACAAATTGTAAACAAGTGCAAACACTGAATTTTAATAAGAGAACAACAAATGTGCCCAAAATGAATGCAAGACAAAAAAATACAGAAAACAAAAAATATAGCCACATTCAAGACATATGCAGCCCGGTGTTCATTCACCTGCTCAGTAATGAGGCCAGGCTAAGAGAACAACCCAACAACTCAAGTTGTGAATTTGCTTAGCGTGTACAATATATATGACATGACGTTTCTCTCTGAATTGATCAATCTTTGTTGTGGGGGGGAGGTGCCTTGGAATTTTTCACACTTTCCAAGTAGTCATTAAAAGAAAAAGCACAGTTTAAGTTTCTTTAAGTTACCTACTATAATTTCTGAAGTCTGTTAAGCACTCCTAAAATGTCACTGTAAACGAGACATTTTTTCACATTGCCTTCATTCTAAAGAATTTCCCTATACGGAGTACTATCTATTTTTTCCAGGAACACTACATTTGGGGGGGGGGGGAGTCAGTTTAAGCTGATATGATAATTCTGAATATGAAGCCATTATGATCACCGGAATATTGATTTCTATTTATTTTTACTATTCTTATTTTGTTTTTTACTTTTCACTGACACCTGGTGAACTTGGTCTCTGATGACCCAGGGAGTTATTTTAGTCAGGGTGTCCCTGACCTCCTGCTGGTAGATTAATTACATATTAAACGTGTTTTTAAAACGAAATGATATATCTGTACACATAAAAGAGACAGAAAAGAATCAGTGCGAGGGAGAAGGCGCGATGTTAAGAAACAAAACAAGAGATTGCAAAAGAGAGATAGCAGATAGAAAGAAAGGAGAATGTAGGAAATGCAATTGGGAAAGAATTCCAAGAAAATAAGGATAAAGGGCAGGAAGGGCTGAAAGGAGGGCAAGAGGGAGGGAAGGAGGGAGGAAGGGAGGAAGGGAAAGATTTTGGTTTTCAATTCTCTGGGGAGACTGCTGGCGTCCGCACCCTGAACGCCCAGCCTTCCAAGTTGAGGCGAAAGCCACCTCCTCGGGCCTGCGTCGCATCCAACTTACTCCAAGTTTTCTGGTGACTCCTACAGGGCCCCTTTCCGTCCCCCCACCCCCCACCCCCTTAGCGAGATTGACGGTGGCGTAGAGGAGGCTTTTCCAGGCACAGCTTTTCTCATGGTAATCGGCCCCCAGCATCACCTCCCGGCCGCAGCCGCTCCCTCTCCGTGCGCAGCTCGCGGACCCCGGGGACCGGAAACAGGGCGACGGGCGGGGAGCAGGAGAGCGAGCCAGGTCAGCTGACCGGCCGGCGGGGCGGGGGTCGCGGGGTTCCCGGGCCCGGACAGGTCTGGGGGAGGGCTGGCGGGCGGGGGCCGACTCCCCCCACCCCAACGTGCTCCTTCGCCTGTGCGGCGGGGCCTTACCCTGAGATCAAATGGAGGGACCGAAGCTGGGGGTGTGGGGAACAGAGCGCGCCGAGAGTTGGGGGCGACAAGCAGACCTGTTTTGCATCAATAAATTAAGACGCTCATTTAAGTCCTGAAGTTTGCCGGTTCCTGTCAATGGAGACGTTGGCAAAAGCACTGAAGCCGAGATTCAGCCTTAACTTCATAAATAAAATAAAATAAAATAAAATAAAATAAAATAAAATAAAATGAACCCCTCAGCTGGCCGCCCTACTGGGGCCAGGTGACTTGCGAGATTCCACAGCCCGCGGCCCTCGCCGCAGGGATGTTAGGGACGGTCTGAGGTTCTCTGGTCCTGTTTTGATTTTGTTTGAAAGGGCTTCTCAGAGAGATGCTCCTGATTTTTTTTTTTTTAATAGACTTTCCCCTCCTATCCTAGGCTCAACTCCGAATGGATTGGATTGCGAGTTTGCACGTGAGAAAACCGTTTGGCTTGCCTTGGACCCCTGCCGCCCCTCACCCCTTCCACACACACCCAATCCAGGGGTCCCCCTTATCACCCTTTGCTTGCAACTCTGAAAGAAGTTGCCCACCTCCTGCGTAACACCATCAGGTCGAAATAATTCTTCTAGATGAAAGATCAATTCCGCTTGAAAACGAGAAAAGGTTCCTTCTTTTATTTTCTCCACATGGTATAAAATAAACAGAATTTGCTTTAAAAAAAATCATTAGCTGTGGCCAAATTCGAATTCCTTCTACAGCCTGCGTGTTCAAGGGCAGAAACATTGTATCTCTTCGGGCATCTGGGCCGGCAAGCGGAGCTGGCGGCAGGCGAGACGTGGGGAGCGGTTGTGAAAGTTGAGGAAATTGACAGACTGAGAGGTGAATGGGGGGGACAGGCACCAGGTCCTGGCTGGAGGGAATTAGAAAACAAAAGTGCATCTTCTCACCCTGCCTGGGTGGAGGGAATCCTGAGGGAGGCAGTTTGTTTTACTCAAAAAAACCCTAAACAATTATTTTCCTCCCTCCAATGTCGATTGCAATATTATTTCACATTTGCATGTATCTGTTGTTTTAATCCCCTTCGTCTGCGCTAATCTCGAAATGGATTATTAATAGGGAAGACAGACGGGGAAACAGCGATTCATTTGCAGGACTTGCTTTGCTGTGTGAGGAGCCGAAAGCCAGCAGCCCCCAGTCCTCACTCGACTTTTCCCTGCGTCCTGCTCTCCTGCATCCCGCTGATCCCACGATCCCCATTGTCCCCGACCTGGCCTTCGGACTAAGGGAGTGTTCGGAACAAATTTATATTCCGGCTTCCTCCGATCTCACCGCTTCTGCGTTGGTGGGAACTCTCTCGGTCAAATGGGGAGAGGAGTGCCAGGGGCGTGCCAGGCAGGGGCGGGGGGGTGGGGGGGAGGGAGGGCAGGGGGCAACCTACAGGCGCGCTCACGATTTGCGGGGACCCTTTCCGTGCCACCATCCAAATATCCACCTTGATGGGAACCTGAAAGATTGCCTTTTTACCCCAAATCAAATACTTGCGTGTCGGAACTCCCAGTGCTAAGTGTTGGGGCTGCCTCTTGCCACTTTAACAATTACTGAGCCAGAGTAATCAGATGATTAGGTGTTTTTAATGGAAATACTTAAAAGTCTTTTTTTTTTTTTAAGTCAAATCCTAGGTAACCTGACATTAATATACATAATAAAGACAAGTGATTTGTTAGCCGTTCGATTGGAGCCTTTGACCTGAGGTTTTGCTTGTGAATATGTGTCTGGGCTCCTGGAGTGGGGTATTGCCTGGAATCATTCCATGCAGTGGGCTGCTGCTTCCTCAGGAATGGGAGAGGAAGGTTGAAAAGCAAACTTCTAGAGAAAGCTGGACTCTAAGTTTTTTAAATAAAAAAGGGGGAAAATATATTAATAATAAAGATAAATCTCAGAGGAGGAACTTGATAAGTCATACATATATTTAATAAAAATATGTAATATTAAAAGAAATGTAAAACTTAAAATTTAGAATGTGTCTGACCTATGTTGGAAAGCTATAATTTCTTTTTTTATTATTAATTTTTAGACTGACCATATTGAATGCCCCTCTTCTATAGGTAATTTATCTGTAATGAGGTGGGGGAGATTAATTTGTCCAGCTCTTCTCATTGTAATAAATACTCAAGTTAGGAAAGAAGAAAGTCTGTAACCAACTGTGAAGATTTACTTTCTTACATCCTACAATAAGAATTGGCTGTGGTCATCCTGGGTGGCTATTGCCCCCCCCCCCTCAAAAAATAAACATACAAAATACAAAGACGTGCACCTCTGGGAGTATGGATGTGGCAATCCATGTGGTGACTGTTCCCTCCTTTGAGTGCAATTGCCAGTGACTCTTGCATTCAAAGTCTTGCTTTAGGCACACACTCAAAGCACAGTTCAAAGCAGTTTATCTTAATATAAGTAAAAGTCTAGTGTTGGATCAGGGTATTATTTGTTTCAGATTTCATCAGACTGAAAACAGAGGGCTGTAACATATTAACAATATTAAAGCAGAAAAATTGGCGTGAGGCTGTTCTTTAGTCCTCTTCACGCCTCCACCTTTACCTTTGCAAGGGAGCCCAAAGGCTGTGGCACTGGAAGTTTGTGCTCTGAGGTTCTCAAGCACTTTCACTCTTTAAAAAAAAAAAAAAAAAAAGCCTCAAAGTCCTTTAAGAAATTGAGCCTGAACCATTGGAGGCTAAGAGATTTCTTCCTTTTCCGATAAATGCCTGTGCTCAGCATCCTCAAATTTGGCTGTCTTTATTTACTTCTATATTAGTTCCAATTATGTGCAGTGTAAACCAGCTTTTTGATTAACAAAACAGCAGAGCATTGGTTAAGAACACTTAAACTTCAAAAAAAATTCCCCTGGGAAGTGGGCTCTGAATTGGTTAATAATGTGCAGTACTTGCTAAATTGCTGACTTCCAGATGTGGAAAATATCTTTCTTGTTTAGGACCTATGTAACCTGATTGGATTACGACAGAAGCGTCACGTTGGAAGCTTTTGAGTGATTATTTAATTAACCATACAGTAGAAAGCTGTATTCTCCAGGAAATCCCTTCCATATTTACATAACCAATCCCTTCAGAGCAAAGGTGGAGTCTTTTCTTTTTTAATTTTACTTTAATTGCAACATCAAAAAATATATACTCCAAAACTTAGACCCCATGCCGTTTAATATCATGCTCTTCCTTCCCTGCTAAGTTTCTCTATGGCCTTCCTCCTTTTCCTCTTGCCTCCCTACGTACACTCCCTCACTTTGTAGTGAGGTCTGCGTGAGATGTAGAGGGATTCAGAGATCGGTCAACCCAGCGCTCTATGGTAATTTACTTAGAGACCCTTTTTAAAAATGCCAAACTACTTTTTTAGTATTGGGATCCAATCCAGAAATTCATCACACACACACCCCCCAACACACCCGCCCCAAGATGCAGTTCACATGCAGCATTTTTTTTTTTTTTTCTGGCTTTGGCATCTAAAAGGAAAAAAAGAAAATTGAGAGAAAGGGCAAAGAATTTAGTTCCAGAAGCCGTGCTGAGAAATCCACACAACTCAATGTGCATCTCAAATCTGGTCATTAGAGATATCTGCGTAAGAAGAGGCGATCTGGATTGAGGACCTGGGAGCTTTCCCTTTAACTTTCGCCCCTTAGAGTTCTCCAGTTCTGTGAATGGTGTGCACCGTTTTCCGCCCAGTACTCTGTAGGATTTAGTGATGAGGATAATGATGCCAAAGGCTTGACGGGGGGGTTGGGGGGGGTTGGGGGGGCGTGGAGAAGGGAGGGAGGGAGGCGAGAGGGAGGGAGAGAGGAAGGGAGGGAGGTGGAATTTCATTTCTTCCACTAAAGCGTTTGCGGAGACTTCAAGGTATAATCTATCCCAGATCCTTTCCCAGAGAGAAACTTGGCGATCACGTTTTCACATGATGCTCACGCTCAGGGCGCTTCAATTATCCCTCCCCACAAAGATAGGTGGCGCGTGTTTCAGGGTCTCTCTTACAGAAAAGAAAAAGAAAAAAATGTCATTAGAAGAGGCGTAACACGTCAGTCCGTCCCCAGGTTTGTGTTTCCTGGAGTGGCCGAAAAGAGATCAGTTCTAACCTGCTCCGCAGGAATAACGGTCCTGTCTCCCGACACTCTTGGCGAGGTTTTGTACAGTTTGCTCCGGGAGCTGTTTCTTCGCTTCCACCTTTTTCTCCCCCACACTTCGCGGCTTCTTCATGCTTTTTCTTCTCACCATTTCTGGCCAAAACTACAAACAAGACTTCGCAGGTAGGTTTTTTTCCCCCCTTTCTCTCTTTTTATTCCTTTTTGGTATGGTCATCCTCCACCCTCCTTTTATGATTTTATCCTTTTAAGTGGGGATGTGAGTCTGAAGTGAGAAGGAGTGTCTGTGGGTAGGAATTTCAGGTGGGTTTAGCTCCTTTGTGGCAAGCTTTTCCCAAGAGTGACTTCTTTGATTTCTCTCGCACTCCCGCCCGCTTTCCTTCCTTTTCTCTCCTTTTTTCCTCCCCCAAATAATTTGCCCTGTACCTGTCCATTCAGGTAACCAAAGGTGCCTTTTGCTACCCAGCCTAGGAAAAGTTTTATTGAGAACTATATGGTTGGAATAAAACTCTTCAAGGGGAGAGATTCTGCTCTATTTTCGCACCTAGTTCCAATTCATTGTATTCAGCAATTAAAACTTGGCAAATACCTGTTAATAAATTATACAAAACTACTAAATTCGGGGGCAAGTCTTTCTCTTAGATATGGCCGTCCATCCTTGCCCACCAGAGAAGGCTGTTTTCTAAGCAGAAAGTTGTCTGTTTTTGTCTGCTTAGCGAGTTTCATTTCTTTATTTCATTCTTTGTGTGTGTGTGTATGTGAAGTAACACCTCACTTCTGTGATGATAAATAAAGAAGTGAAAGTCCTCATGGAACTTGAGTCGTTCACCAAATTGGGGGGGGGGTCACTACAGCTGGGAAGAAAACTGCTGTCAGAATATCAGGGTTTCAAATTAAGGATAACTTTTGAAATTGTATTTTAAATGGCAAAGTGATATAGACATGGATTTAACAGGAGACACATACACACACATACCCCCATTCCATACTTTGGCACTGAAAAGTAGAGAGATAGCAGGAGTTCCCAGGAGCAGTGGTAAGCCCCGCTAACATGAATGTGTTTATCTCCCACCTACTCACATATTTTACATGCTCCCCCTATAATGATGAAGGCAAGATTACTAACTCCAGAGGTAGAAATAACAGGCAAAGATAAAGTTTACAGCACAAATGCCCTGTCTCTCCCTCACACACACATGCTCATAAAACTAGCAGCTTACTTTATTAAACATGTATTTATATGCAATCGTGTGTAAGTCTCAGCATGAATACAGACAGGCCAGCTGTTTCATCCCAGACACTTGTGTGACCATTTCTTTATTTCAGGATTTTTCCCCAACAATTTCAAATCAATAGGAGAGCCAAGAAATGACAAAATGTGTCAAACTTGAATTAAATTAAGTCTCCCACTCTGCCTAGGTTAAATTCAAGGTGCTTTCTAAATCATCCACTTCCCCATCTCTCGCCCCCCCCCCACCCCCACCCCTCTCAGCAAATGTGTGGAAACTGATACTCACTTTCCAGGTTTTCTGCTAGGCTTCTAGCACAGGAGACAATAGGTACGGGGCGTGGGGACTGAGTGTGCTCGGCAGAGAAAGGGTTAATGGCCCTTGTGTTACAGTTTGCATCTGTTACATCTTTTATAGCCCCCTGTTTAAACTAATCCTCGAGGCGCAGCATCTTCCCAACCTCCACCGAGTTTCGGGATTCTCCTCCTCTCCTGCCTGCCTCGGAGGTTCCCCTTCTCCAAGTTTTGACAGTTTCAGCTGAAAAAAATGCAGCGCCTCACTCGATTTTTAGGTACAAAAGTTTCGAAGCCAGAAAGGATACGATCATTTAGTAGAGCTTAAAAGTATTGCCGTAGCGGTTGGACTTTCTCTTTCCTTTCTTGAGGGGAAAAATTTTTTTCTACTGGAACTATTTAAGGGAACCAGTGTGGGGGAGCATGTGTATGAGTGAGGTGGGGGGAAATACTTAAGTAAATATTGTCAAAGTGGCGGAGGTGGGGGGGGGAGGGACAGTGTCCAAAGAGGCTTATAATTATATTTCTTATTGCGGCGTGAAACGGGAAATCTTAATTTGGGGGCGGGGGGGTGGGGGGAGGAAGAGACAGTGCCTCGATAAACTCCAAAAGGGGAGGGGAGGGGGCGCGGGCGAGTGGGCTTCCTATAATTACTATTATCAATTTGCCCGAGTGTGCTTCATCCGGGGGCTGTTTCGTGTTGTTTGTTTGTTTGTTTGTTTGTTTCCTCTGGGGAATGGGGTGGCGGGGGGTGAGACAAGATGAGAGCGAAAGAAAGCCTCGCCTCACCCCAAGTTCTCGAGCCGGGCTGAGGACTTTTCGGAGGAAAGGGTCCGCCTAACCCTGAGTCAAGCAGCCTTACTGTACCGCCGTGTGCATTCCCTCATACGGTCAGGAGTTATGACTCATTTTGAAGATGTAATTCTTGTCTCTCTGATCCCCTCGCGGGTGCAACACACCAAACAGTAACAAACACAAAGCGCCTTGGGGCCAAGGCTCGGGTGGGGGGCGGGGAGGGGGCCGCCGAAGTTTCGCTTTGGCGTTGGGGGGCGCGGATGGGTGCTCGCCGGGGCCCTGGCCCGGCTCCCCTGGGCGGCCCGCGCGCGTTTCAATGGGCGCGGGCGATGCCCACATTGTCGCTGTGTTTGGTTGCTAGATCGAGCCTGCGTGCTGCCGAAGCAGGGCGCCGAGTCCATGCGAACTGCCATCTGATCCGCTCTTATCAATGAAGCAGCCGATCATGGCGGATGGCCCCCGGTGCAAGAGGCGCAAACAAGCCAATCCCAGGAGGAAAAACGGTAAGAAGCGGCCCGAACCAAACTTTTCCGGGCCACTCCGGGGCTCGAGACCCAGGGAGAAGGAGGGGGAAAGGGAAAAGGAACCGAGGCGGCGGCGGCGGCGGCGCCCAGGGCTCGCGGGCGAGCCTCCCTCCGCGGCCGGCGCCGGAGCCCGGCGCGCGCGGCCACTGGACCGGGGGGAGTTGGGGAAGTGCCGGGCAAAGTGAGCG
Organism: Equus przewalskii; assembly: GCF_037783145.1. Classification (NCBI taxonomy): domain Eukaryota; kingdom Metazoa; phylum Chordata; class Mammalia; order Perissodactyla; family Equidae; genus Equus; species Equus przewalskii. The sequence goes on along the minus strand of NC_091847.1, from coordinate 27,011,290 downwards.
TCGGGCGCCGGGGGGCTCCGAGCGCGGGGGTCCGGCCGGGGCCCCGCGCCCCCACCCCTGCCGCCCCTCGTGCCCCCGCCTCCGCCCTCCCTCCGCCTCCGCCTCCCGCTCCGCGAGCGCCGGGCCCGCCGGGTCCCCGGCCAGGCAGCGGGAGCGTCCGGCGAGGGCAGGGCGGGGGCCCCGGCGCCAGGTCGTGCAGGATCCCGGGGCGGGGGCGGGGGTGGCAGAGGAACTGCGAGGGCGGGAGAGGGGGCCCGGGGCTGCGCCTCCGCCGGGCTTAAAGTTTCTTGCCGTAGTCTCCCGGCCGCCTCCCCGTACACCAAGTAACGGTCCGCGGGCAGCGGGGCCCGGCCGGGCGCGCCCGGCCCCCGGGGTGGGAGGGACTCGGCCGGCCCCGCGCGGGGTCCGGCGGGGTCTGTGCGGGCTCCGGGGCGGGCGGGTCCTCTCCGGCGGGCTCTGGCCCCACGCCGGGGGCTGGCGGAGTCGAAAAGCGCAAGGAGACTTTTTCTGGGCAGTTTCTGCATGGTCAGGAGGAGCCCGTTATCCAGGCTGAGTCAGGAAGGAGGAAGGAGATGGGGGTGCGAGGGGGCCATACGGACCAGCAGTGGGCGATTAAAGGGGTGACAGTTGAGTAGGTCCATCTTGGAGAGAGGCAGAGAAGGGACAGGGAGAGAGAGAGAAAGAGAGACCGACCCCCTAGGTATTACCCCCAAACAAAATCGTGGGAATAAAAGAGAAAAGTGATTGGCAAGAGCGCAGAAGGCGCCTGGGGGAGGGGAGAGAGCTGGGGACAAGAGAGGGTGCCGAGGGGGAGCTGACGGAGGATACTGAGTTTAAAAAGAAAAACCAACCCCCCAAAACAAACAAGCGAACTAGCGCCAGCTCAGACTGGGAAAGGAAACTTCTCGTTCCCCTCGCTCTGAGCCCGATCACCCGGCGCGGGGCCGCGTTGACGCTCCCGAGCTGGCCGCGGGGACGCGGCGCCAGCCCGGCCTCCGGCCTCCCGCAAGCCCAGCCCTCGGCTCGCGGGGAGCGCCCGGGCCCACTTGGAGCAACTTTCTTCCAGAGAAGACAATCGCGCGCGCCCCCGGCCTGCCCCGGAGCTGCCCGGCGCGGGGAGGGGGCGGCTGGGGGCGCAGTGTGGGGTGCTGGAGGGAGGAAAACACAAAGACGAGAGAATTTTGATTAGAGACAAGTGATGCTTCTCTCTCTGTGTCTCTCTGTCTCTCTCTAGGTTTTGTGCGTGTGTGTGCGTGTGTGTGTGTGTGTGTGTGTGTGTCTTTTGCTTGTTGTGGTGGAGGTGTCGAGCCATATGGGGGAGTGATAGAGGAATTTTAGTCAGAAACTGTTCGTTACGTTATCCTGCCTTTTCCCTTTGTGCTGCCTTTGATCTATTGGCTTGGCTTAGTATTACAAAAAAACAAGTACAATAATATATTCCGAGCTGCTTCCCCAAGATCCAGTTCAGGCTGCCTCTTTTAAGTCAGTCTCTCTCCCTCTCTCTCTCTCTCTCTGTCTCTCTGTCTCTCTCTCTCTGTCTTTCTCTCTCTCTCTTTCTCTCTTAATTTAATTTTTTCTTCACTCTGGTGTCTGGCATTATTTAAGGTGGTCCTTACGCAGGAGACCTCCCCTTCCCCATCTCTGGGTAATTTAGTAGACACTAAAATTACACCTAATGTCCCCCTCTCCTCTCTTGTGTTTCCTCTGTTCCTTTTATTAAATGTTGGTTATTGATTTTCTAAAATCAATGTCTGTTGTGGGGCTTTTTTTCCCCCTCTTACAAGTATATAAAGCACGTTGCTGATCAACTGGATAACAAAAGCTTTGTGTCATGGAGGCATTTTTGTTCTTATGTTAAACAGTCATTTTTTGAGAGAAAAGAGAATGAGATTTAAAGCAAGGTTCCCAGAAGTGTTCTTTTGCAGGAGAGACTATTTAGGACGCTTGTTTCTTCTTGCCTGCCTCCTCCCACCCCCTTCGGGATTTTGCCACCGAGGACCAGCCTGGCCCCGGCAGAGAGGTCAGGCCGGAGCCCAGGTCTGGGGAAATGGAGGGCTCCAGGCTTCCTGGGAACCCTGGGCAGGGGGGGCTGGCAGAGAGGGAGGCCGGCTGGGGGCTTCGCAGGTGAAACGGAGCGCCGGGGAGGTGCTCAGCCATGGACACTGCAACCACTTCCCCCTCCGCCCAGCCAGTAACTTGGGAGAAGCCTCAACACTCCGAAATGGAAAGTTGAATTGCACATTTTAAGGCATTTAGCCCAGAGTCTGCACACTTAACGGCAAGCCTATCCATCGATTACAGCTTCTCTAACTTTGACTGCTACCTGTCTCTTTTTCCAAATAATCTTTGGAAAAAACGTGCTGCACGTTGGTTATTTGTCAGTATTTTTCTTTGGTTTTAATATCACTGAGCAATGTCCTGGTTTTAAGAAGCAGGTAGAAGAGTTTCTTCTCCCCCTTTTTCATTTTCTTTCTCATCAAGCATGTATCCAATGCCTTTCCCTTTGGGAATTGCCAGGATTTATCTGAACTGAGTGGATTTTTCTTCTTTCCTGGATTCATGGAAAAGATGTCACTTTTGAGCTTGTGTCTTTGCTGATAACACTAAATATGATGATGCTTATCAAAATCATATAGAAATTCCTGGAAAGGAATAATGGCAATACTAATTATGGAAGTAGAAGCTGCAAGAAAAAAAAAAAGTGGTCATCCAGGAAACTAGAATGGCACTTTATATAATTTTAATGAAGTCAACAGTGTATATATAGACTAAGGCGACAAGGAGATAAAACACGTAAAGCAGTGTGTGTGTGTTTGAAAAGCTAGTCAAGAACGTGGGTTCGAAGACTATGCTGTATACAATTATTAAAAAGCAAAGGAGAAGGAGGCAGTTCGAGGAAAACAAATGTGAAAGGAGAGAAACAAGAATCTAAAATACAGCCTTCAAGATTCTCAGGCTAGCAAGATGTCTGGCAAAGACAGGGCCAGGGCCAAGTTAATCCATAGCGAGCAGTCTCCTTTCCCCCACATGGAAAGGATGAAATCTCTTCCCAGAAAATAAGATGTGCAGAAGGAAAGGAGGAGAGGGGTGAGGGGGAAGGAGGCAGAAAGCAAGTTGCCGGCAGACAAGAATGTGTGTCGGTTTCAAGAAAGTTCAGTCAGATGATCTTCAGTCGCCTGACTCACTTGGTAACACTTTCACTGAAGCTGGAGAGGAGGGGGAAAACCCAGCCCCCCTCTTCCATTCCCCTGATTATACCCCACTATCTCCACACAGCCTTCGAGTCAGAAATGAGCGCTCGGAGCGGGAGATGCCCGGCTCCTGCCTGCCACTGGCTCAGCCCAGTTGTAACTTGCAAAGTTTGTTGCTTTAGCCCCTGATTCAGGCATCGGCTCCTGGAGATGCTGCGGCTTCCCTCCTGCCTCCTGCGGAGCCTGGGAATATAGGCCTGCCTCCCCAGCCCACCATCTTCCAGCATCAGCCTCTGAAAAATTGCACATACACATGCACGTTATAACAAAAATCAAATCGGGAAACTGCTTGTTTCAGAAAAGTGAATGAAGTTGTCTTTTAAATGAAAACTGAATTAGGAGTGGATTGGGGGGCGGAGGAAATGGAAGAAAGAATGAAAAGTTAAATTTGATTTTCCTTCAAAGTTTCAGTTAAAAGGTTGAGGATTGTTTGGAAAGTGGGGGAGATTTTTACAAACGCCTTTGGTCTCTGGTTTTCAGTGGTGAAGAAAAGGGATAAAGTTGGATGTTTTCAGGGCTTTGGATTCTACAAGAGAAACAGTCAGATGAGCAGAAATGATTGTCCCTGTTTAAGATAAGCCCTCACTTCTACCACATCCTTAAAGGGAGTGGGGGTGCTGGTGGGGATGCTTCGAGGCTGTGGGGGCCAGAGAAGTTGCTCTCCTTTCAGAGATGCTTAAACAAAAAGGAAAAGATGCATTCAGCCCCTTCTTAAGGATGTGGCTCCTGGCTCTCCTCTCTGAGAGGTGAAGTTGGGATGGGGCAGCCGTGAGTCTGAGCCCCTCAGTCCACGCTGAGGCAGGAAAGTTCCCTTCGGATTACAGTGGGTTCAGGCTTGGTTATCTTTGCAAGTGTGGAAATCTTTTGCAAGCAGCTTTCTTTATAAAGTTGATGAGCTTATCGAGAGCCTGTTTTGCTGCCTCTCAAAGCACTCAGGGGCAGTTTGGGTGGCAGGTACCAGTTCTAAGGGTGCTCCAAAGATATCCATCTCCATCCTTTTCTCTCTGTGGAGATCTTCTGCAAGTTTTGTCACGCTGCACACACACAAGGCTGGGGGCTATGTATCTAGACTGATCTATTTGTTTTATCTCGGTTTGGAAAAACTAAGTCAGTTGGGGTAGAAACATGCCTTCCTTCGTCGCAGAACCACTAGCCTGCTGGCATCCAGAGCGTGACGCTCCACCAGGGCTGAGGGTGGGCTAAGGATTTTAAACTTTACATTGTTTCTCTGTTGACAAATAAAAACAAATTCACGTCTTTAAGCGTTTATTTCCAAATATGAATAAAGCCAAGATTAAAGTTCCCCACTGAACTGCCATGACCTATGTTTCAGATGCTTCCTTTCTCCCTTGCTTAATTTGGTCAAAGTAAGGAAAATTCCAAGAGGTTATCAAAGACCCTAATGCTGTATTAAGAATATTTCCTGGGAAAAATGTGTGTCTGCCCTGAAGGTAGGAAAGGAGGGTGTTGCTAGCTCTCTAGCAGTGCCGGGTTTCTTCCAAGATGTGGGAGATTCTTTTCCTTACAACAGTTTTTGTCATCTGCATTCTTCCAAGGCTTTTAAGGTGCATTTTCTTCTGTGTGAAAGAGAACTCTTTGTCCTTTTCCTCTCCAGCACCGTGGCTTCCCAAGGTAGACACTATTTTGTGCCTGTCACAGAGAGAGGGAGTGCAGGTTCGCAATGCTCACAGACAATTGATTGTCTGCCCTAATGTGTTTCATTTACATGTTTATAACGTCAATGGTGCTGGGGTGTCCACTGTACCATTCATTCCCGCATTCCCACAAGGGGGCAATTGTCTGAATGGCCAAGTCAGACACCTTTTTGATTGCTCTTTGGTTGTCTTTTTAGAGCAAAGAGATAAAGGAGGAAAATCTGTGATGCAGAAACACTAGTTGAAAATATACAGAATTAAATGTCACCACAAAAGCAGATGTTAACGTAAGCCCAAATATGCTTTTTAGCCAAGATGTGAAGATTGAAAAAAATAATTCAGAGCAGAGGGAAGGATGATTTAAAACCAATAAATACAGCCCTATCCCCCCCTCCCTATTTCTTTTCTTTCTTTAGCAATCAGAAGATGAAATGTGATTTTCCTTTTCATTTTTAAGCTTTGACACATCTAGGCACCTCCTCATTATTTGTATGTTTGCTGTGATTTGTGAATTTTGTATATATTTACATAGCTCTGTTTATGCCAACACCATCAGCTTACCACTTGGAAAATCTATTGAATGACTATTTGGGCTGTGGGGAGTGTAAACTTTTGAAAAGTAAGATCCAAGTATTTCTTCATCAAACATTTTTTAGAAGGAAAGCAATAATAATCAGTACAGTCTATGGAAGTCTTTGCTTTAATAGCTATGTGCCAAATACTTTTATCTTGGGTGACAGTCATGTCACAGAGAACGCTCTCAGGAAAAGTGTAACTAGTAGTTACAAAGTAAATAAAGAATTTCGTTTTAAGGTGTTCTGTACTGTTTTTATGCTGTGTGTGTGTGTGTGTGTGTTGTCTTGCATTTCCTCTGAGGAAGGTGATAGGAAAAGTCATCCATACGTGTGTTTGGGGGTTTTTCTCTTCACTCATTTTCCCCCTGCGTATTATGCATATATGGAGCACACATGAATACACCTGCTTTAAAAAAAAGATTTCACAGTTCAGATGGTGCCTTGCTGGTTCATTTAGGTAATACAGTTATTAGAAGTTGGTCTGATTTCGCGTGTGGTCCAGAAGGAGAGAAAATGCTAACTCTTATGTCATCTGGTGGGAGGTAAACAGGAGGATATAACTTTTATAATTTTGTAGTAAATTAAGGAGGGAAAAATCACCAGTCTGTGAAAAGATTGGTGCCTCTCCGGGAAGACACACACAGTAGCTGCACCGTTAGCTGAACCCCTGACACGGCGGTCTTTTGAATGCCTTAGGTATGATTTCACTTTCGCTCACATCAATGCTGACCTGAATGCCTTTCATATCTGATCCGCTGTGTCTCTCCCAGTAAACATCCCCTGAGGGGAGAACAAAGAAAGGAGCTCTTCTTCTTCTTAATCACAATTCAGCCCTTTCACCGCCGGCAGGCTCCATTTGCATTCTGCCACAGAAAGCCAAGATGAAAAGAAAGAGAGAGAGAGAGAGAGGGAGAGAGAGAGAAGAGAAGCAGAGGGTAGTAGCTGAGTAAAATAACTTAGGTGTTTGTGGCTGTTTGTTGGGCTTTCCCTAGTTACCAGCCTTATATAGTTGATGCTCAACCAGGCCCTGTCCCTCCTGACAGGCATATAGTGTTACAAGATGGCATGTCTGTACTATTCATGGCCACCCGCTCAACACTTGAGGTAAAAAGTGTCAGGGAGGGATCAGATTCTCCCCCAGAAGCCTACTAGACTTGGGGTCAGGTGTGTGGACTTCCCACTTTTGAGTGCTGCCTACTATTTGGCTTCACTCTCATTGTTTATCATCAGACCAGGGAGGTGAGGGCACTGGGGTGGTGGGGGGAGCTGGAGCCTGCTCAGGAGGAGAGACAGGATAAAGTCTCCGGAGGCCCTGGTCTGGTCTCAGTGATGGGTGTCTGGCCCAGAGAAAAAGGGAGAGGTGCTTACACCCAGCCTGAACACACTGATAAATCTTTAGGAAAACTGGAAAAGACTTTCCCATTTTTTCCCCTGACTTTTTATGATAATTCATATTTTCAAATGAAAGGGGAAAAAAGCCAAGAAAGAAACTCTCAAATGAGCCAAAAAGAAAAAAAAAATTCTCTGAAAAGAATTTTAGGGGGAAAAGTTGTTCTATTTTAAAAAGCTTTGAGGGCTGTAAAGTGCCACGTTTTTCACACCTTCTCCATACTTTTTTTTCAGATTTTTTTAGTATGTTTAACATTTGTGAGATGACAGCCTTTTTGTATCTCAAACTGGATGCTTCAAGATTTGTAGGGAGGGGTTGGTGGTATTCACGTTCTCTTGAGAGAGAAAGTTTATGCCTAAAGGGCTCCTTCTTACTGGGAACTGTTTAAACCCTCGCAGGCGGACCTGTCAGGTTTTAGTGTGTTATTTGCCTCCATTTTCAACGTGCAAAAGTAACATGCAGTTAATGGTATTGGACTGAGACCACAGCAAGAGCAGAAACCTCTCGTGACAACTTTTCAGCTATATTATCTTGCTCCTAAACTGTCTTGTCTTTTTTTTTTCTTTCCTTTCTGAAACCACTTTTAAGATACCAACAGTTTTTTTTTTCAACAATTAGATTAAGCATATAATGTGCGCGTGCATGCGCGCGCGCACACACACGCACACACACACACATGCAACTTTGGAAGTGCAGTCTCATCAAACAGCAGTGTGTAATTGGAAACGGGGACTTTTCCGATAGCCATTGTGGTAGATTTCACTTATAAGAGCAAAACTAGCAGAGATATTAGAAGTTGTACATGAGCATGTGACACAGATTCCTGAATTTTTTTCTTTTTCCCAGAAGATTTACAGAATTTACAAAAAGAGATTAGCCCTACACCTTCCACCCCGCCTAGCCACCCCCATGACCCAAGCAATGAAGGATTTAGGCAGATTTACTTCAGTAAACACCTTTGGACACTTGGGGGGAAAGTGGGAGTCTGTTTGCAAAAGGAGGCTTTTGTTAAGTGAGGTATGGGGATAATGCTTTACCAGGCAGCTGTGATATTAACCTACCCAGCAATGCAGGAGCACTCTTTAACTCTTTGAGTGCCTGGCCCTTTGCACCCAGCAGATAAAATCCTGGCTCTTCAAAGACACTGAGAATTCTGGCTCTAGCAGTTTATTATTCAGACAAGTCTTGTAGACATGAAAACTGTTCAAGCTTTTAAAACAATGTGGTTTAATTAGATGAGGTGGACTTACATTGCTCATAAGCCCTCCAAATGGTGGTTTATAATTGGCAAAGAAAAAAAAAGGAATCAAGGCAGCACATTAAAAATTCCAGGAAATATCTTTAGAAAAGCTATTTTCATTTCCAGCTTTTAAAATATTAGACTATGGTAGCTAGAGGGAATGAAGCAGCTGGGGCCTCTCTCCTTACTATAAAAGACACCAGAAGTTTGTGATGAAGAAAGAGGCTTCAACTCGAAAAGCTGTAAGCGGCCAGTTCTGACAGTGACATTATCTCAGCTCTCGCATCTTTTGGAGGGGGACATCTTGCCTGTCTTTCGGAGCTTGGGAGGTCATGTGAACCCCAGAGTCAGGGCCTCAGGCCCGTGTTACCAACTTGAGACTTTCCAAAGCAAGCAGAGAGGCATTTATAAGAGGAAGGAGTTAATGGTTATTTTTTGCTGGGCACAAGAATAACTTTACAGGTGTTGCATTTGGGCTTAAATAAGATTGCCTTATTTAGTTTCGAAAAAGAGTGTAGGTGTCAACGTTTGAGCAGCCACGAATGTGTGAGAAAGTAAAGGGTATGAGACATGACAGAATTAAAGGTGTTTGCTATGTTGTTACACCGTGTGTCAGGCTGCAAGCTCCCTTTGTCACAGCCTCCTGGTGATTTGACAGCGCGGATCTACTTCCCTTCTAGGTGAGACAGCATTTTTTAACTGGAGTTATAAATACGGTATACCCTGCATGTTGCACCCTGCCTCCAAGATCCGTGAATCCTCTTTGAGAGCATCTTGCCCTGAGACACAATGAACAAATGCTGTATACAGGGGGCTGTGCACTCCGGGGCCCGGGCATCGCCAGCATCACAGTAGCTGGCATTGACTGTTGTTTGGCAAGAAGGTCCTCTGCCAAATCATCCAATAATTAAGTTTTATGTTATTTGTATGAACGACCAAGCATGCAGTATTCCTTTTCAAATCAAAGGAAGGCTTAAAATCACTTTTTGAACACTTTCAGACCATGGTCAGGTCACAGTTTGGGGGCTGAATTAAAATGATCTCATTCATGATCTAATTGAGGTTGGCAAAACCTTAGCAGTAGCAGGAGTACATAAATATAAATCAAAGACCAAAATTTAGCAAATCATATCATTTGCTAGAAATCTGCTCATGAATTATTCTCCGATTGCCAACCCAGAAGTTAAACTTTGTCTCCCCTCAGCAACAGTAACTGCGCATATTTTTTCACGCTCCTGACAGGAAAGTTAGAGCAGCTAAAAAGAGGAAAGAGAAGGAAGATGATCAATGTCTCATCAGATATTGTGTATGTGTGACCCAAGAAAGTATGATAGCTAATGAAGCCATGCACATTACAGTGGAGGCTGCAATCTTGGTTAGAAATGAATGTGGGCTTCTGAAAACCAGACTTTGGAAGAGCCAGCAGTGGGAACACGTAAGGGTTGTAAGGGGAGCAAACGTTTCGAGAAGGATCTGGTTGAACTTTGCTTTCATTTTTCAACTGAAGAAATGTAATCATCATAATGATTCATGATATTTTTACAAATTCAGTTCTATTACTGAGCTGAGGGGATGAGATTTGAAGTAATTGTTAGAATTAAGTGACAATGCATACATGTTAGTATACATATTTAAGTTACCTTTCTTTCTTTAAAAAAAAAAAATTACTATAGAATTAAGACTCCAGATAGCTATTCCTCTAATCTATGGGATTAAATGTCATGTTCTATTGTATGAGTCCATTTTTAGTTGTTCATTTTTCTTGGTTGCTGTGTGTTAGTTTAACTTAAACCCACACACACTCTGCTTTAAACTGGAAGAGACCTAATTCTGAATGTGAATATTTTAAAGTTTAAATTTTAAACTCTATTTATATGAAGATATTCTTTCAAGCAAACAATAAACACAGAACTGGTCAGTTCACCTAGCTTTATTTATCATGACAGCAAATGTGTGAAGGTGTATTTTTAAATCACAGTGATAAGGTGGAAACATTTTAAAATAATCTCAGGTGATAGAGGTAAATGACTGCAGTCCTTTGGCAATAGGTAATTTTCATTAATGATTTCCCGTGACAAAAAGGCAAAACATATTCTGTGTGAAAAAAGTAGAATGGATTCCTCTTTAATAGTTGCATTGCTAATATGACAATATAGTGATTTTTGTGATTTATATACTGTTTCATGTTTCTTTTTATAATCAATTCTAGGAAAGAAAGGTACTCCTGACAAGAAGATAGAGACTCCCTCCCACAAATAAGTAATCAAAATTAGATCAACAGATTAAGATATCACGCTATTTAAGATCTGAGAATTTTTTCTCTCCCTTAAACAGATGAGTAAATTTCAAGGAATTCAGTGCCCAAGTGATCTGTAAATGTAGTATAGAGCTTTCACTGTTTCTTAGTTTAAATTGTTTTTGTATTGTCTTGTATATCTGAGTAACCGTAATCAAAGAAACTTTGCAATTTGCCTATTCTTGGAAGTACGTAAGTTTCTATTTTAGACACAAAGCACATCAATGGAAGTGTTTCACATCATGAGATTTCTCAGTTTTAAGAGGTGAGGTTTATATATAAAGAGCTCAGTAAA